>NC_032025.1:4832825-4903881 GCF_001865875.1 Lupinus angustifolius
AACTAAATGATATAATTATCAATCATTTTTTGGGAGAAGATCATAATTTGTTATCTTTTGATGAGGTTGAAGGAGGCACAAACAACTTATACCAACAAGAGTATTTAAACTCCATTACTTCTGGTGTTTACCACTGCATGTTCTAAAAGTAAAAAAATGTGCACCATTGATGTTGTTGCGAAACATAGACCCGAAAAGTGGCTTATGCAATGGGACCAGATTACTATGTCGTGAGACTTACATGAATTTGTTAGATGTGGAAGTCCTAAGTGGCCAACATGCTGGACATAGAGCTTTTCTGCCTAGGATTAAACTTAAAACGTCAGACAATGTAGGACTCCCTTTTGTTCTTATCAGAAAGCAATTTCCTGTGCGATTAAGTTTTGCACTCACCATAAATAAGGCGCACAAGGACAAAACATTCCCAATATATGCATTTATCTTCCTAAACATGTCTTTGGACACGGACAACTATATGTTGCTCTATCAAGAGGGGTTTCAAAAGCTACCACGAAAATTCTTATTAAAGAAGGAAAAATTCAAGGGGAAGAGAGTGATTTCACAAAGAATATTGTTTTTAAAGATATTTTATTGCATTGACTTAATGTTAATGATGTTACTACATACATCTACATTTATGTGACCGTTATACTTCAGTAACAACCAATTATTATAAGAAATAACTCAACGGTTCTCAACAGTCACACATCTAATGAGATTCACAAGCTCACAATGTCGTCTTTTCTACTCTACATAATAGTCCATATTTCTTCCCTGTTTGTTTCTTAGTTTCAAAGTTATTTCTTCATAAGGTGTACTATTGAGAATGCTGTCATTATTACTTTCATCACACATTATTATTTTCTTCTTTACTTAATCTTACTGCTTTTTTGTAATTCAATTACAAATTATGTAAACATTTCATATTTCTATAAAAATTTGCATTATATCAACCAAATTACCTCTTATTTTTCCTATAAAAAATATATAAATTTTGACTTCTCCAATATAATTCGACATTGTGGCTTCAATATTTCAATAACAATACTCTAAACATAAAAATATTTCTCAATTTCCTCATATCAAAGAAAATTCATTACTCGATTTATCATGTATATTACTTTGTGCAATCATTATTACAAAAATAAGAATGCAATTGACAAACATTTCATGAATACCTTATATATTAGGATTTATTTCAATGATTATGTCTTAATCATACAATTTACCTATAAAAATAAACGTGGTTACTAAACTATTTGAATGTTCAATTTTAAAAAAATGTATTCAATTACAACACTCGAATAAACACAATTGTGAAATACTCTTATTTAATACAAACGTACTATATTTGATAAATATAATATACAGACTACACATTACAAACAATAGTAAAGCGGGTTGACAGACACAAGAGTGTCTGTCAACACGCTAGTTCTAATAAAGACAAAAGAATATAATATAAAGTAAATACAATACAAAAAACATTTTAATTCTACAAAATTAAATGTATAAAAATTATTTACTTCATACTTTAAAATAAGAATGTGACTGACAAACACATCGCACACTAGTAAACATATTACAAAATATAGCAGGGTTTTGAATTTAGACATTCACATCAATTTAACCATCTGAACTGATTTTCCAACATACAAAAATTCCTAAAAGTCTTGTAATATTTTATTACTACTTTATATGATTTATATTATAATTAAATAATCTTACTTATTTATGTTCTCTATGAGTAAGTTGAACTCACCCTATAAGAAACAAAAATGATATTTATTTGACTAAAATATTATTTTATAAAGCCAACAATTATTGTCTAGAATTGTGCAATGACAGGATTCAAAGTTCAAACCCTCAAGAAACTGTCTGTACAGAAGGTAGCCTTAATATTTTAAGTGAAACTTGGTCTTGTATCTGTAAAGAGTGAAGGGAAAACTCATGAGAAGACAGATTAACATAAGAATATTCAAATTGTTACAGGTTTTACTTATTCAGATTTTAGTGCTTACAGTTTTTTGTTTGTATGTAAAAAAAACCAGTCACTTTATTTTGACTAATTTGGTATTGATTTTTATTGTTAAGTTACCGTTGTCTATATTTTTTCATTCGAGTTTTAGGTAGAGGTGTATGTTGACCTAGTCTAATTTTATGCAGGATGTGGATTTGACAAGTGCTGTGTCATGAATTGTTTTTTTCTAATATTTTCGTGTGTTCTTATAACTTAAAAAAATAAAATATATTCTAAAGATTCAGCATAAACTTTCTTTTCAGGGTTGAAGTTTTATTAAAGATTAAATAAAAGAGTTTTCGTAAATATATTTTACGAAAAATTATTTGATATTAATAAAAGGGTTAAGATGCTATATCCCATGTTACCTCAGCTAAGTAGGTAAATTTGCACTTAATCGAGTCAGCTTAAATCAGCTTGAGACCAAAATTTAAATGAATGAATATAAAGTAGGGATAGATATCAAATAAAATATAACATAAGATTCCTCTAAAATAAATCAAATTTATCTATAGTCCTAAACCAAATAAAAAAAGCTGACTAAATACATGAATGAAATGCCTCGTGACATTTGTGAGTGAGAGAGTTTGAGATGATAAATATACGGCATTAAATGTGGAAGAAAGTGATATTGAATATTTGAATATTGTGTGTTTATAAGAGTATATGGTATAAAGAAATCGGAGAGAGAGGAACCCCTAGGAAGCTCGTGACATAAGCAAAGACCATTAAATAACAACATTTGAGAGGGAGGGAAAGAGAGAAGTGTGGGTGCCCGTGACAATAGCTGACCGTCGGGCAGGTTATTGAACCATTTGAGAACTTAAGACAAAAAAGATGCATTCAGTTTTGGCGCCAAGTTTTCAGGGTATTGGGATCACCAATGTTAATGCAGTCTTAAGTTATTTATGCATTCATATTATACAACTCTTATGGAACACAAAATACCTTTACTTTTTTCCTTTTAATACCCCTTGAATAATGTATAGCTTTGAGAATCAAATCAATCATTTTTCAATGAACTTTCCACTATCAAAATGTACTGTAACTTTTGTCTTTTTTCTTTTTTCCCCATATTCACTCACTAGTGATGGATGTTTACATCGTTTATGATTTGTCGCTCATCCTTGGATACCCTCTAAGCATTTCAAACTTTAAAATTAAAGACTCTAGTGTAAGTTTTAGGACAAAACTAAAGATATGTGTTTAGTAATAGTAAGTAGGAGCTTATAAATTAGTTATTTAACTTATATTATAAAAAAATAATTCGCATGTTAGTATTTGGAAAATGTGTTTATTTTAGTGAGTTATGAACTCATAAGCTCGTATTTGAATATAACTTATGAGTTTATAAAGTAGAACATAATTTCATTTTACAAATGATTATTCTATCAATAATCTTATTAAACAGTTATCATTCAATCAACTAATTTATGAAATAGGGAAAGAAAAGTGGATAGATATAGGTAATCAGGTTAAGAGTTTAGACATTAAAAAAAGTTTGGAGAGGTTGACTCCGCCTCATCCAATGTTTTTTTAACTTTCTTTTCTTTTCTCATAATGATAAAAATATATTATATCAATTAAAAAATTAAATATTAATTATATGTTTATTTTTGCTTCAAAGTTATTAGTATAAAACATAGTTTGGGGTGATAATCTCATATTCATAGTTTGGGGGATCCCGTAACATTTATCCATATTTAAGAGAAATTAAAGTATCATATTTAAGAACAGTGTTTGCTCATGCCACAATATGATAAATGTGCAAGGGATAAAGTATGCATGAAAGAGGTGATATATAGAAGAAAATTATCTCCAATGGAGAAGTAGAAACCCTGCATAGAGGAGGTTATGTTTCTTAATGATCTGCTAACAAAGCAGATTAGTACAATGTAACTTTTAAGATGATTTTATTACATCCTTGAATAACCTCTTTGGTCTTCATATTGCTCCATGAACTCATCATTAAACTTTTTGAAACTATCCATGATAGCAGGTATGTCTTCCTCAGCTGGTAAAATAGTTGTCCTCAAATGAAAGACCCTATATGCAAAAGGTTGACATAAAGAAGCATTAGAAAGTAGAAACAGAAAACCAGTGGAATATTTGTTTTCTTCATCATATGTTTTCTTGATCATATATTACAGAAATATATCAAGTACTACCTCCATAGAGTTCTGATGCATAAAGGTTAGTGCCAAAATAACATTGCTGATTATTAATATTCTAATCACATAAATAAAATAAAATAAAATAACTCATGTTATCACTTCGGACTAGATATACATTATGCCGCCCATGACGGAGTTGTTGCATGAATTCTATTTTCTTATTAGTACAAGTTAAATCTTAATCTCATTGTATTACGCGACCACTGGAGTAGGCATGTGGAGGATCACTCAAAAGGAATTGCAGAGAAGAAGGTATAAAAATTCTAAATCAAGTGTAAACAACAGAAAATAAATGAACAATTATGTACCCTTCTTTCTGTCCAAATCCTGAACCAGGAACAGTGGATATGCCAGTGGCTTCCAAAAGTTTGAGACAGTAGAGAACATCTGGAACCTTTCCAGCCTGTTTAGCAGCCTCTATAGCTCTTGGTGGCAATCTTATTTGAGGGAATGAATACATGGCACCTGAACAAAAACTCGAGGAATCACTAATGATTTATGAGACACGAGACATTCGAAGATTGACAAATCAAATTCTTGTGGAATAACTATTGTTTATACCTTCTGTAAAATTACAAACAACATTTCTGCAACTGTTGAATCCATCAGTCATTATCCTTGCTCTCCTCCTTAGTGATTGGAGTATTCCTTGGCTGCATATATAGATAGTTTTCAATTCACTACATAGATAGGCCATCTTTTCTTATGACTTCAGATGATTTGTAAGGTATGGAAGAAATTCTGATTTCTCATTTTCAAATATGACCTGTTTAGACAATCAAAGTTAACGGGAAGAAAATTTTGACATCTAGCAAATTAGTCTTGGCTTGATTACCTTTCCCTAAAATATTGGTCAAAAGAAATATCTCCAGGTTTGGGTGGATTGACCATAAGTCCCATCTGTAGAACAAGATAAGAGATAGCGGGAAAGGATGAGGAAGAGGGGGGATTAGAATGCGAGCAACACCCCATGAAATTATACTTCGAAGAAATATCGAGTCCAAATTAAAATATGTAAAAGAATGATAGGCAGCTCCAACTCACAAATATTTGTGCTGAAACATTTGGACTGAGTGCTATTGATGCAACCTTATAGATCTCATCAACTGTCTGCAAAAGAAAGTAAGAATCAAAGAAAAACATAAGCAGCGTAGCTACATGTACCAACAATAATGGTTAACATATAATAATGTAAAATTTCGGAGCATTACAATAATTGACATCTACACATTGATGTATGTATTTTGTATTCCTGGTTTATGTTCAACAATGTTCTACCACTCTACATTTTAACATGAGTTCCTCAGTGGTTCGAAGAAATCAACAGGAATTAGGTATTATAATGTACTCCAATTTTTACGCATTCTAAACATTGCAAGAAATCTCAGTTTGAAACTCAGTAAGTGCAAATAAAAATCAGTAACACAAGTATAGCAAGACAAACCTCTGGAGGAATGTTTGTCATTTCAAAATATCCACCGCGCTGTCCACATTCACCCCAATACCCTTTGGAGACTGTGTGAAATGAAATAAGTTGGACTTCTTTGCTCAAAGGTGACCCCAAGTCCATCAAAACCTTTGTGTGTAGAAATATATAGTATCAGATGAAGTTAACAACTGAGGCAAAAAATCAAATTAGCAGCACAAGGTATACCTTTTTAGCACTAACAAAGGGTCGTTCATCCTGATATATATTCTGCTGATAAACCTCATCTCCAAGCAAGACCAAATTTTCTTCATAACAAAATCGCAGAACGTCTCTCAGATTAGCTTCACTAAGGCATTGACCAGTAGGGTTTCCAGGATTGATGATCACCATTGCTTTAACCTGACCAAATTTCAGTTTTTAATCAAATTAGTTGTTTCCAGCAACTAAGACATCATATGAATCAATAACAGAAGACTCTGACAAGAAAAGGGATATTAAGTTTTGAAAATCAAATTTTAGTATAATAAAAGCTAACTCATCATTTGATGATTTCTTCATTGGCAGATAAACTGTTCCAAGATACTTCATAATTACATTCGGGAAGATTATTCATCAATCAAACACTATTACTTTGTTTCTTTTCCCTTTGATGCATGAAACAACCAGCCATTTCGGGTTGTCCACTTAAGAAGGAAAAGGAAGAAAAGTATCAATAACAGTTGTATTCAATATGAGAAGGTTCATGTCTTCGCATGGATTCAGTTTTTACAAAACACTTAAGCATTTAGTTGGATAAGTTTAATCTAGAAAAAATTGAAGACAAAACATACATTTATTCCATTATTGCGAGCATGTGAAACTGATCGACGAAGTTCATTAGCATCAAGACCCCAATTTGCTGTTTCTTCGAGGTAATATGGAACAAGAGAACCACCAAGGAGAGCAATTGTTGCTGAGTAGAGTGGGTATTGTGGTACTGGAACCAAAATCTGGCAATAACAGTTGGCAATTCTTTGAAACGACACTGCGAATATAGAGAAATAAAGTACTAATAAGAAAGAGACTTTATTACCCCATCCCGAAGACCTCCTATGATAGTATTTAAGATCTGCATTACACCCTTGCTGGCACCATCAGTCAGATATATGAGCTCTGGATCACTGTAAAAGGAGCAAGAAGCAATTAACCTCTTCACCTAAACACTAAGAAACTGAGCTTTTGAGCCCCTGTAAGAAAATGTGTTTACGATATCGAGGAGGAAAAGGAATGGGACAATAGGTAACCTTGGATAAGCATCACGCCTGTTTATGAACTCTGCTACTTCTTTCCTTATTCCTGGAATGCCTCGAGAGTCACTATAAGCACCTATAATATACCATTAGTTGCAGTTCATTAGTACACTAGAAAGTTATAGTAAGATGTATGTAAAATTTAGATGTTAACAAGAAATATTTCCAACCAAAGAATAGTGCTGCTAGGCCTAAAATCTTTCTAAGCTCTTATTTCTAAGAAATTAATATGGTTTAGACTTTAGACTTTGATGCGAAAGAAACCCCAGAGCTATTAGGTCCTTGACAAGCACTGGGAGAGCTTTTGTTTGTTTTGCTGAAGGTGGTGTTGAATCAGCATTCAGCAATGAAATCTTCAATCCCAGTTTTGTTTCCATGTGATAGATTCAGTGTGGATGACCACTAAATATGTAAAAACTTGCTAAACTAAACTATTCACTCATTTTCTGTTGGTGCAACCATCTATTTGGAGCAATTTTTATTTCGCTTGGTGAAAAAATTATATGAGATCCTTATGCAAGAAAATAAAGGATATAATGGAAAGCTCAGCAAAGAGATAAAGTCTGCCTTAAATTTTACGGTCATATTCTGGTATTGCCTCAAGAACAATAAAATAAAAGTGATAGTCAATCCATGAGGCTCCCAGCCTCAAACCACCTTGAGATTTTCTGAGGTCAGATGTACACATCCTTATCCTAGAATGTGGAAACTGTTACCAGGATTAGGTATTTTGACAGGCTTACAAAACCAACCTTACCATAATGACTCACCCTCTAAGCAACTGATAAATGTGATCTATTATGTACAACGTATAAGTAGAAAATAGATTTTAGCAAATAATGCAGCCTTTTGTTGCCAGATATTGCTTCAATTATCAGTATCAGACCCAATACTTAATATGTAAAACACTACCATGTTAAAAAAACAACGGGGATAGTTGACATATGAATACCTAAACCACCCGAGGTCAATGAGAGATAGTGTTTAGCTCTTGCAATTGCATCAGCAGGGAATAGCACTCCAACATTAGGATCATCAAGTAGGAATGGAGCTTGACACAAAGCAACAACCTGCAACAGAATTTTTTTTGTAGCTTAGTATAATCAGCACAAAATATTGCAACACTCGACAACTTAATTAAATAAAGAGTATGTTTAGCTTTTAACATTATGGAAATTACAAAGGGCATCGAGTATAAGTAGAAATATGATAGTTATGACGAACCTGGCGAGGGAAGCTCAATGGTTTCTGTCCCAAAGCATGTGGATTGCCAACATTAGTGAATATAATCTGCCAACAATTGAAAATGAGTTAGTGTAATACGGCCGGAAGCAGGAGCTCAAATATAGAGCCGTTACCATGAATACAAAAAAAATCTTTTGAGCAACTCAGCTATACGGAAATGTAAGCAGGCTCTCAGGATATGAAAGTTGGCAATAATTCAGATAAAAAAGTTCAATTTCAAGCAACTAAGGAGTTTGACACTGAGAACTCATTTGCCTTATTGAAGATGCTTTCCAACAAAAACAAAACAAAAAACTACTTCCTTCGTCCCATAAAGATAGTAAAACTTTGATAAGTCAAGGGACTAGGGGAACATGCTTTTAATGTGTTGTCTAACAAATCAACCAATCATGTAGAAGTAATTTAATGAATGTCGCATTGATTATCCAATCACAAACCATACGGCAAATCAACCAATCAAAGGAGTTTTAATGATCAGTTCCAATTTAGTCTCCAACTAAGGGTACAAGTACAACTCAAACAAATATAAGTTTCTGCATATAACCTGGAAAGTAAATGACATCTACCTTTTTGCCTTCCTTCTGAAGCTCAGAAGCTCGAAGATATAATTCACCTCGGACAGCATATTGAGCCTTCTTCACATTTTCATTTATTGACTCATAGTCTAAGGGCTTCGGTGGCATGGTGAAGCAAAAGACTTCTTGCAGATGTTACTGAGTAAGAAAAAACCAAAACTATCAAAGGATCAAACCAGTTGCCAATCAGAATAGTTCAACGAGTGAAAAGAAAAAATAGAACTGTCCAGTCCTGACACATGAAATAAAGCAGCATAAAACTTCTGTATTCTACTACAAGTGAAATGTTATGGTTCAGGAACACAGGGATGCCATTGCAGTTTTATTGATTCTTGAATAACAAGATTCAAGCTAACTATTGAAGTAAAGATTGAAATGTGTTAGGCAAGCATGTCTCCATAATTAGACTTCTCTTTCTGAATCATGTCTTTATCAAAGATCCTATGTCCAAGACTAGTAGTATTTTAAGGAACATAGCATACTGCATATGGTGGAACTAGAACAAATGTAACATAAAAACACATTTACAAGACAATAGGTAAAATAGAATTAAATCAGACCAGAGCACAAAATGCAAAAGCATGTGCTATATATTAGAATGACTATACCAAATCCAACCCCAAAAGTTAGCTCATAGGCTGAGGGTTGTCTAAGCCTTATATAAGCATTGATCAGTGATTTAAATGTCGGCCGCAATATTGCGATGCGGTGGCGGTGACTGCCGCAATCGCATCACACCGCAATTGTGGTATAATTCCGAATCACAATGAAGCCGCCGCATCGGGCTGCAACGCAACCGCATCGCGCATTAGACTGCATTAGGACATATCGAATTCAAAAATAGTTTTTTAATCACAAAATAACTCGCACTACAACGGCCGCAATCGCAATAAGTGCAACCGTTACCGCAATTTAAAACATTGGCATTGATTATGGCATATTCTCATCTGATGTAGTAAAACTTATCTTAAGATACACCCCTCCCGTAGGAATGGACACATCTGCAGGTGACCTATGAGGATTAGACTTTGATACCATATTAGAATGATTAAACCAAAGTCAACCCAAAATATAGCTCATAGAATGACGGTTGTCTAACCTTATAAGCAGTGGTTCTGCTTGTTCCCATCCGATGTGGGACTTACCTAAACATGTGCGCCAAATAATCTAGGCTGCCAAGTCAAAAAAATTAAAATGGCTATACAAAGGATAGCCTACAGAAAAATTGCGGGATTGCAAAGAAACTAGAAAGACCAGTGAACAATGATACATATTATACAACCGAGAAAATCACAGTCAAACGGGTAACAGAATTCCCAATCCATTTCATATTCGTGAAAAAACCCTTTAAGCTTGTTACAGAAAGATCATAAACAGAAAAGAAAAAATGGGAAACAAGTAACCCTCAAAGTAACACAAACCCACTTGACAGAAAAGGCAAAAGATTCGATTTTTATCTTTAAATTGCAACTGGGTGATGTGGATCGAGTGGAATTGAGAAATGATTACCTGTGGAATTGGTTTGAAGTTTGAAGCTTTTGGGGAGTGAGCAATGTGTTGTGGACTCTCACTTCACTAGCAATTGAGTCAAGCGACCATGAATGCAGTGATCAATAAGAAAGAATTAGTTCACAATGGTTTACGTGCATGAGATTGAGTTATATATAATGTTTTATTTGTCTCTTTAAGGAAAATAAGTAAATAACTTTATTTATGTGGCAGTCGCAGTTTACTAAACATAAATGGCATCACCAGAGCCACTGAAAAAAAAGGTACAAACGGATTATTGAATATTGGAGTCGTTATATTAAAACCAAAGGGATAAGATAATGCTTGCGCATGAAATTGTGGAGTAGCTTTGGGCTAAAGGGTCTCTAAAGATAACAGGTCTATGGACTATGGCCTTTTCATGAAGCATATGCTTGTGCTTAAAAAATGCCCATGTGTCATTTTGAGTCTTGGTGGCGTGCTTCATGTTTGTTTGTGTTAGATTTTGACCATTCACAACTTTATTTCTCTTTCTCTTGTTTTTACTTGTTACCTATATTCATAGATACTTTGCAGTATGAAGATATTTTACTCTTAAAAGTATATTACAAATGCAAGCATAACTATATAATTGCCTTTATATTTTGCTTTCTTTTTATATTACTTTCCTCTCCATTAGAGCGGAGTTTAACTTATATTAAGAAGGGATCCTTAAATTGAATATATAATATAAAATTGATTGATTTTTAATGATATATGTTTTTTTCCTAATAAGGTAGGAAAGTGGAATTTCTCAAATCATATGTAGAAGGGAATTATGAATTTCTCAAATTTATTCCAAAAGTAAACATCTATTATGAGATCAAATTCCTCAAAGAATAATTACTGTTCGAGAGCAATTTGACATTTTCATTGGTAGTCATTTGTGAAGATAAAAATTAGTAGAGGATGGGTCAAGATGTTGTTGCTCATGGAGATGGACAACCACAACAGGTTTGGAAGAAAAGAGAGGCCTTTAAGTTACCAATCCATGGAGAGTTTGTGGTTTTTTGGTGATATACTCATCCAAAGTTTTTGATAATATTACTCTCAGAAAACAAGAGTTGTCCAATCTAGTTATAAAAATACTATATCTGCATCTATACGGGTGCCTCCTGACATAAGAAAGGTGATTATAGTATCGTTAAACTACTCTTCACCCGCTTCTAGTTTCTTACACTGGACATTAATCATGTAATTGTTTCTAGTTAGACAAATAGGAACAAACATGTGAATCCTTAGCTGAAGAATTTTAGGTCTTTTATCTCATGGTTTTTTATATACAATGGTACACATGATTTTTTATATACACACGCATAAATGGATATTCCAAGTGAGTTGGAGAAATAATAAGCAGAAATTCAAATGAATAATTAACGACTTACTAAATTTAAGGTTTTGATGTGAAAATCTGTTGGTCTTACTAGTACAAGGAGGCTCTCCAAGTTTTTTAAAATGATCAAAAAAAATATTAATTCATTGGAATGACTGAAATTAAGGTTTTGGATAAGTCTTAATAGATGGCAAAATGGGCATTATCTGCATAACCCGTATTTTTTTGCGGGCAGGACATACAAATTTTGCTCATTTATCCGTTTTGCTTAACTCGTTTTGCTCGCCAAGTTTACGGGCATTTCTATTGGGCATGCGGGCGGCTCATAAACATAATTTAAGATAAAAGTAAGAAAATTTTAAATAAGTTACAAAATAATGTGATTTTTAATCCTTAAAAAATTGTAATATAATATGATTTGCTAAATTTTATATAAGATATCAAAAAATTTGTCAATTTTTTATCTTTAATTACTTTACTTAATTTAATTTCATTTATTATATAAATTTTTTATTTTTTTAATTATTCACCAATATCCACGAGCGACCCATGCCAACTTAATTTTTTGCGAGAATTTACGGGCATAGGGTAAACAGGCGGCCCGTTTTTGCCATCTCTAAGCCTTAACAACTCTAGCCCGAAAGACAAAGCCATGTACCATATTGACATAGTTATTCACCAAAAAAACCAGACACTGTTGTACTAAATCCCCCATCTAACTCCAACCAACTATCCCAACGTAACAGATATTTCACTGTCACCACCACGTGACCGCCGTCAATGGCGGCAACGCCACCCGCTCCTTCTTTCTCGCCCCCTTCAAACAAATTTCTTAAACCCAATTCCTCTCACTCTCTCTTTCTTCCCAAACCTGTCAAACCCAAGAACCGCTACTGTTTCAATTTGAATTGCGAGGTCAAAAGCTTCAACAACCATAATATTCGTACCTTTACGATTGAGCACATCTCCAACATGAACAAAGATAATTCCACTCACAACAACAACACCTCTTCTTCGTTGGTATCAGTTTCTGCTGCTACATCTGCTTCTCAATTCCACACCAAAAATGCTAAGAAAGTTGTTCTCTTTTACTGCACTGAGACTAAGTCCCTTGCCGAGAAGATTGCGGCTGAGACCGATGCCATTGAACTTCGCACTATCTCGTGGGGGTGAGGTTCATTTTCATTCACATTACATTTCTAAGTATGCACTTATTGTCCCCTTTTTGTTATGTTGGCTTTTGACCAATGTGATTATCCGTTCTCGTTTTCCATCACAATTCCCCATCAAGGGTGCATTTTTATGCTAGAATTTGTATCATCTTGATTACAACTTGTAAACTTGGGAATACCCATTAATCTAAATTACACTTTAATGCTTGAATTGGTATCATTGTGCTTAAAATTTGCAACTTGGAAATGCCCATTAAGCTAAATTACACTTTTATGCAGGAATTGATATCATTGGGCTTAAAAGTTTGCGTCTTGGAAATATCCATTATGAGAAAATTATCAATTGGATGCTCGTTATTCAAAATGGAGAAATTTCCATGTTCAATACTTTCCTGTGATTTGCAGAGCTGTTTTATTCCCTTAGATTTCTTCTATTGGCTGTTCCTCGGGTTGAGCCAAGCCAAAATTTAAGTTTAGGCTTGACTTGTGGAAAAAAGATAAGATAGTTCAAGTTCCACTTATTTGTTCAAAGGAACCAAGTTTCGAGTTTGACTTGTTTAAAATCACTAATTACTTGTTTAGTTCATTTCCAGCTAATTCTCCTTGAATTGTTTGAAGTTTATTGATTTAATATTTAACAAACATCAAGCCTTGTCTGTTTAGCTAGAAAAACAAGACTGGTCTAGTATTTGAATAGTCGAGCTCAAATTATTCATAAATAGTTCAACTCATTTACACCATTACTGTTGGACTCTTTGTTATGGATAGAATATATGTCAGGCTGCCCCATGATTAATCATGATGTCTGAGGTTAAAACTGTTGCTATTGTGCCTTGTACTAGCTGTTATTTTTCTGGCTTGTTTGCATTTTTAGTGTATTTTATTTTTGACTGAAATGCTGTATTAAACTGAAAACTTCAGGAAGTTTCCTGACGGCTTCCCCAACATTTTCATTCCCAATGCTCAAGGCATTCGTGGGCAGCATGTAGCTTTTCTGGCCTCATTCAGTTCCCCAGCTGTAATTTTTGAGCAAATCCCTGTCATTTATGCATTGCCAAAACTGTTTGTTGCCTCATTTAGCCTTGTCCTTCCATTTTTTCCTACCGGCACCTCAGAGCGTATGGAGGATGAAGGAGATGTTGCCACAGCTTTTACTTTGGCTAGGCTTTTGTCGAACATACCAATTTCAAGGGGAGGACCTACTAGTTTGGTGATATTTGACATCCATGCCTTGCAGGTTCATGTCTCATATTGATAGAATTGCTTTTTACTATTATTGTTGGTTGGTCCATATCATGTCATCCTTGTCTTTCTTTCTCATCTAAAATTACCTGCCGTAATCATTTGATTATTTGTTACAATCCAGGAGAGGTTCTACTTTGGTGACAACATTTTACCATGCTTTGAGAGTGGCATACCATTGCTTAAAAGAAGACTCCAGGATCTCCCTGACTCTGACAATGTGAGGCTTTCACATATTTTTATTTCTGTTTCTTCTGGCTCAATTTATTTTCTTTTTGTTTTTTACATGTTCTGGCTTTTCCCTTTGTGTGTGTGATGGAAATGATTGTTTTTTTGAACTTAACAAGTACCTGTCATTTTAAAGCTTGTTTATCATATTTTACCACCTACTACTACTCTATGACTCTATTCCAAATTAGCTTTCTGTAGTTTTGGTCAAAACTGAAAGAAGTTTATATTCTATAGATCTTGACTGAAAAAGTAATGAGTAATTGCTTTCACAACTCACACCATTTCACATTCAATAACAACTCTAGTTTTCTTCTTTTTTCCAGATATCAATTGCTTTTCCAGATGATGGTGCTTGGAAACGATTTCATATGCAACTTCAGCATTTTCCAACGGTATTGCATATAGTTCATCTAAAAATGTTTATCATACTTAGCAAAAGTCATAAATATCACACTGCTACTAGTGTGAACATATCGATACCTGGCGATGATGCTTCTATTTGTTAGAACTTACACAATAGCACATGCAGATTGTTTGTGCAAAAGTACGGGAAGGAGATCAACGCATAGTTCGCATTAAGGAGGGAGAACCTAAGGGTCGGCATGTTGTGATTGTTGATGATTTGGTTCAGTCCGGTGGAACTCTTATAGAATGCCAGGTATAGACATGTATATATGTGGATTCTTACATGCCCTGCACTGTTTTATTTATTACGATGAAGGTGCTTTTTGTTTTATTTTGTTAACTCATAAATTTGTCTTTTTACAGAAAGTCTTGGCATCTCATGGAGCAGCAAAGATCAGTGCTTACGTGACTCATGGCATTTTTCCAAATAAATCATGGACACGCTTTGGGCATGATAATGGGGGTAATCTTTGCTTTACTTTACTTATCCATGTACTTTGCCTCTCCTTGTTTGTCCTGAAGGAAAATAAATTCATCTGAAACATTTGTAGAATTTTCATACTAATTCATGAACTTATGCTGATCCCTAATATATTGTTCAGCACAAATAGGCTAAACCCGATCACTTTTCTTTTTCATTGACCATATTTCCCCCATTTTTTTGTTACACTACCTTTTAATATCTAGTTTTTGCCATGGTCTAACTCATGTTAGTACCTTCAGATGGCTTATCATTGGTTTTTGACTTTTTGCTTTATTTGGAAGAGATCCAACATTTTGTGAGCAAATCTTCTCACTGCTTTTCTGTAACCATTGTGTTATTGATTCTTTCCTCACGAAATCTATTGTTGCATGCAGTAATTTCTGTTGTAATGTTAGTTCTGCACTCAGTTAAAAAGAATGGAGATAAAGTTTACTTTTTTCATTTTAACAAATAGCATTTGTCTCTTGCATCACAATCCAATATTAATTGAATGGCCTACAATTTAGACTTTCCTTTCTCACCTTCTCCGATTTCTGATTTTTCTACTCCATTCATAGGGCACCCAGAGACTGCATTCACTTACTTCTGGATCACAGATTCATGTCCTTTGACGGTGAAGGAGGTGATGAATAAGCCCCCCTTTGAGGTTCTCAGTCTTGCTAGCTCCATATCAACCAGTCTACAAATTTGAAAGGAACATAGTGTTATTTTCATCTTACCCTCAAAATAAAATGGACAAAAGAACAAACTTGCTGCTTAATATTGATAGTCAAAGTTGAGCTATTTAATGCACGGCTTATAGTAACAGATTACTCGCAAGGGAGTAGAAGATGGGGAAAATGGTTTCTTGTTAATCCTAGTGTTTGATCCTTTGTGTATGAGGTGCAAGTTTATGAACCTTAATCTATCTTTTCATATTAGAATAATGATAATTGCAAATGTGGATCCTTGGTTGCTGAAAAAAGATGACAGTTGAATCATGCTTAAGCGCCGAAACATTTTCCAAGAGCAACCAGCGTGACTTTTCTAAGAGCATGATAGGCATTCAACTATGTAAGCAAATGGTATTCTGTTTCTGACCAGAAAATATAACACTTTTTAAGTAGAGTGTGCAAAACTGGAGCAGATTTCTAGTGTTTGTGCTTGAAATTTTCGAGTTTGTTATGTTGTTCTGATGTAATCCAGGACAAACTGTGTTGATTTGTTATTGGAACTTTAGGAACTCTCAAACTATCGACGGTTGTTGCTTCATGTCAGTTTCTAGAAATAAAATGTTGATTTAGATAACTTGGAATGATCGGTTTTGCTTCCTAGACCAGCTTGGTATCTGGATAGTGGTGATGATGGTGATCCGTATGGAAACCTTTATCTAGTAAACAATCATGTTGAACATGTGAATTTAGGGCGAACTTTTATATAAAAAAAAACCTAATGAAGTGAAAGATAAATAACAAAATTTAAAGAGAGAAAAAATAATCACAAAAGCAATAACAATGATTGATAAGATTGTAGTTAAATATGATACAAACTCGTTATATTTTATTCAGATTCTGAAATGTTACAATACTTTTTTTTATCAGCGAAATGTTACGATACTTGATTCTAAAAAAAAATGAAGTTTGCATAATTGATTCTCGAATGAAGAAAAAAGCACATTTAGAAGCATTTCAAGTGGATGTGTTTTATGTTTTAAGCAATTTTCTGAAGAGTGGATACCCCTATATCTATCTTTTCATTGTTATATTTCTAATATTTAACTATAGACAAAAATCTATCCCCTCTTCCATTTCTTTCAATACAATAGAAGTGTAAAATTATCTATTATCCAATTATGTATTCTAATGTTATTAATGAAGTTTTATATTCATAGTAATTATTAACAAACATCATTATATATGTGATAATCTATATTTATTCTAACTATATAACTCAAAATAACTACTTATATTGGAAGTGAACATTATTCCTAAGCAATTTTTATCTATTGGATATGAGGTTCGAAACCTAGAGCCAGTCATTTTAGGGAGAGCTTTATCCTAATAACCATTAAGACTTCAAAGTTAGTCTCATAGTTATGTTGATGTTGGCCTTGCATGAGTTAAAAGTTCAAAGGATTATTGAAACCATAAAACATAAGCCAGGTCTTTAACATGATTGAGTGGAAAATTTGTTTCATTGTGCAGGTTAGCCAATCATTTAACTAGATTTAGCCAAATTAGATTATGCCATGAGAAATATATATATTAAGGAATGGGTAAAACATAATTATAATTATAGCATTAATAATTCATTTCAGTTAGTAAAAATATAGTCTTACCAATTAGTTGCAATTTAGATCATTATGTCCATACCCACACAATATTCACTTAAATTAGGGTGGATAAGTATATGTGCCTTTTTAAATGGAACATAAAATATCATCATGTATATTCTAAATATGGGTAGGGCAAGAATGCAGGTTGTACTAAATAAAACTAAAAAAATATATACAAATTTATATATACTTAATACAAAATAAATAATATATAATTTGCATACAAATATAACAATCATATAAATGATACAATACATACAAAATATAAATGCATATATATGTAAGACTAAGACTACAACTAAAAGGGATGAATTAGTTGACTAGAAATTATGACCACTTTTTCTGCAAAATGAATAGTTAAAGTGCAGCGATAATATTGCAGAAAATAAACAAGAATAAATCAAAGATGTAAGAGAGAAGAGAGTACACAATGATTTTATATTGGTTCACTTTCTTGTCCACCGAAGGCTACATCCAGTATACTTGCATCACAAGAGATTTTTCACTAAATATTATGAGTTGTAATTACAATATCTCACCCCGATATCGTTATGTACTTTACACACTCACTAATACTTATACCCTTGAAAAAACACATTTCCAAGTAACTCTATCCCCTTTCTATTCACACCCCGTGAAAGAAATTGATTACAATGAATGCATAATTTGAATGATGGCTTTGGATAGCTTTTACAAGTATGAAATGTAATAATATTTACAATCCAATCAACTCTTTTGTATACTTAGTAATAATGTTCTTTAAGTTTATAAAACTTTGAAACACTTTACTTCAAGCAACTCAGAAAAATAGCTTTGAAAGTTTGAGTTGCTTAGAAGTGCAGAAAATTATTTCAAATAAGTGTAGGAAAGTTGTGAGAAAAGAATTAAAGAGTTGTTTAAAATGTTGTTTTGATTGTGAGTTCTAATGCCTTTAAATAGGCTTTTGAATCAATCATTGTGCATTTATGAAAGAGTTTCAAATCTGAAAAACTGATGTAATAGCTCTCAGTAACCGATTGCAGCATTGAGCAATCGATTACTCAAATGTTTTTGTCCAACAGTGAATTAAAATTCACTTAGAGTAATCAGTTACTCAAATTTGAGTAATCGGTTACTCCAATTCAAATATTGTTGGATAACTGATTCTCACTCTGTAACATGTTAGTCAAATTTCACAACATGTTACACAATATTTTGTTTCATTTAAAACTTAAAGTATTTCAATTCCTTTTAAAATATTTTGAGCATTACTACTTTAGTATATTAAAGAATATAAGATAGAAGTACTTATTTAGACTTAAACTAATTTTCTTGAAGCTTTAATCTTATTGGTCTTATTAAGTATTTTTCTTTTTTGCGACCTTGGTGTCTTCATCAAAACCTTACCAAGGTTAGGAGCAAAGATATTCTTCACAATATATAATACATATAATATAATACAAAATATGGAGAGTACATAATTTACACACAAAATATAAAAGGAATAATACTTATGCATGTATATAATATACAAAATACAAATATGCATATACATTATAAGAAAATGATTGTACTTTCTTACATTTGATATACAAATGCATATATAACAAATAAAACATATTTTCTCACATTAGACAAAATATATATACATTTACATATTTGATATTCAATACTTTATCCAATAATACAAGACTTGCTAGTTTTGTCCGCTTAAAATGTACAGGACAAATAAGGCATGTTGAACAATATTTGAAGATGGATGAACACATTTTTTATGTTTTATCCGCCCAATAAATACTCTGGCGGGTTGTTACCCAATTTGCCAATGGTAGTTTCTTGTATGAAGGGACATATACTATTGGATTACTTTTTTCATTTTCTTTCCAAAAAATTATGTGATAGTTAGTAGTTTTTTAAACTAAAATTAGATTTAATATTTCTAAAACATACAAATATTATCTAGTCCAGAGAAAAATATAAAACATATGGTCAAAGAATAACAATAAATTGATTTAATAATTCATAACTTACAAAAAAAGTTGAAAAATAAAAACTATAAATTCATTTAATAATTCAAAACTTCCAAAAAAGTAGAAAGTTAAAAACATTATTTTCTGGTGGCGCAACGTCGTCGTTAGGTGATAGTCCTCCTTCTCTTCCTTCTTTCTTCTCTAGTTCTAACTCGCAACGCTAATCTGATTTAGATTTTTTGGGATCCAAATCGAGCGAGCTATGGCAGGAGCAGCTTCTGCTCTTTTCCTTCTCGATATCAAAGGCCGCATCCTCATCTGGCGCGACTACCGCGGCGATGTCTCCGCCGTCGAAGCCGAACGTTTCTTCACCAAACTCATCGAGAAAGAGGTCAATCATCATAAACACCTTTTATTCATGTTTCTTAAATCAAACTTTACTAATTGTTTTGAATTATTACGATTTTGAACGGTGTAGGCTGATGCACAGTCTCAAGATCCCGTTGTGTACGATAACGGTGTTACCTACATGTTCATACAACATAGCAACGTTTACCTCATGATTGCAGCTAGACAAAATTGCAATGCCGCTAGCCTTCTTTTTTTCCTCCACCGTATAGTTGATGTGAGCAAACTAATCTGAATTTGCTTATCTCGCTCTTGATTCCAATCGTTTAAATTGTGAATTCGTGATTTGTTTTCAATTACTTTATTTATTACTGTTATAGTGATTCATCAGTTCGATCGGTGTCCTTGTTGTAGGTGTTTAAGCATTACTTTGAAGAATTGGAAGAAGAATCGCTTAGGGATAACTTCGTCGTAGTGGTAATTGCTTTGCTAAATTCATTTAATAGCACTTTTGGTTTGATTAATTTTGAGAGATAAACCACTTCTCTTATTATTGTAACTGTAAGGAACTTAAATAAGCTGATCCAAAAATAAACTAAATAAGTACACGTTTGGTTAAACGGATTAATTTAACGCTTATTGAATAAAGGCTTATCTCTGACAAGCTTGTTGAAATAAGCTGAAAATAATTTATAAGACGGTCATAAGTTATTCTCATAAGCCCTTCCGGACACCTTTTTAAGTGTCTATATGATATGATAAAAAAAAGCGGCTCAGTACATGAGGCTCCCACTTAGAACCTGTGATCTCATGGTCACTAAACAACAACCTTATTATTGAACCTGTAACAAGGGAGATGTTGTTTCCATGATTTGAACCCGTGATCTCTTGGTCACTAAGCAGCAACAACCTTACTGTTGCGTCAAGCTCACTCTCTTTATATGATATGATACGCTGAAGTAAATTCTTTATAAGCTCTTCCAAACGCCCCCTAAGTGGCTAAGTCTGTCATTTTCATATTCTGGTTTCTTCTGTCATTGGCAGTATGAATTGCTTGATGAAATTATGGACTTTGGATACCCTCAGTATACTGAGGCAAAGATTCTTAGTGAATTTATCAAAACGGATGCTTATAGAATGGAAGTTACACAGAGACCTCCCATGGCTGTGACTAATGCTGTGTCATGGCGCAGTGAAGGGATAAACTACAAGAAAAATGAGGTGATTACTAGAAAAGTAATGGATATATGTCATTTTTAATTATATTTGATGCTCTAACTAAGCTGATAATTTTACTTCTCTGTTATATGTTTAGGTTTTCTTGGATGTGGTGGAGAGTGTTAACATACTTGTTAATAGCAATGGACAAATAATCAGGTCTGATGTTGTTGGGGCACTAAAGATGAGAACATATTTGAGGTTTGCTTTCTACTTTCCTCGAGATCTATTGAAGTTCAGGCTATTGGTTTGAGATTGGCTGTTAACTAACTTGGATTTCTACCATTGATTGCTCGATCTAAATTTTAATATGTTGGTCTATGGGCTACTCCATGCTGATCTTAGTTTCCTGGTTCAGTTTTGTTATTCTTGTGTCTATTTGTGTGTGTGATTATTGATGAGGAATGAAGAGGCATACATTAGGAAACCAAACATGGATTGAGTATTTTATATCAAATATTTCTTAAAACTTGTTGTATAATGTATATGAGGGTAAGCCTCAACATAATGGTAAGGTTGCTTGTCTTGTGACCTGGAGGTCGTGATTTCAAATCCTGGAAACAACTTATTTCCTTGTGAGTGCAAGGTTACGTACATTTTCCTAGATCCCATTAGGTTGGAGCCTCGTACACTAGTCCATCCTTTTTTTGTTGTATAATGTATAGCTAAAATTTGAGGAATGCAAATGACATTATCAATTTGAAATTGGAGTATGTTATGTGCCCACTGCCTGCACATGCTTACTGATTGATTTATTCATTTGGTATTCTTGAAGCCAAGCTTTTTTTAGGATCTTATGCTAAGCGTACATGTCCCTTGTCACCCGTTAGATAAAATGTAGACAGGTCTAATCATAAAATGCATATTGCTCTCTAATTAACTTCCATGCTGCGTATGTATCCAAAAACTGAAATGTGTCATTCTTGATTTATCTAATGCAGTGGTATGCCTGAGTGTAAACTGGGCTTAAATGATAGAGTATTATTAGAGGCCCAAGGTAGAACAACCAAGGGAAAGGCAATAGACTTGGAAGACATCAAATTTCATCAGTAAGTATGCTTGACTCTCTTGTCTTAAAAAATTGATCCTCTTAAGTCAACATTTTACTTTACACAAGTGTGTTTCTTCTTCTTGATACTACTTCTCAAATTATGTCTGGCATTTGATGAAGGTGTGTGCGTTTGGCTCGATTTGAAAATGATCGAACAATTTCCTTCATACCACCCGATGGAGCATTTGATTTGATGACTTACAGGCTCAGCACACAGGTTCATATTTTTCTCTAGTTATGAAATAAGTTTATGTCTTTAGGGGTCACACAACATAATTGTAAAGATAGATGAGGCTAGTTAAAAACAAAAAGGCGAGACCTATTGTACGAGGCTACCATCTGGTGAGGTCTGGGGAGGGTCGTTGTACCCAGCTTTACCTTGCAAGTGGAGAGGTTGCTTCTAAGATTTGAACTTGTGACCTCCGGGTCACAAAGCAACAAGTTTACCTAGATTTTGAAGGAAAGAAGAAAATAAATTTGGAGCCTGTTGATTCTAACATCTATATTTTCAGGTTAAGCCATTAATCTGGGTGGAAGCACAAGTGGAAAAGCATTCAAAGAGTCGGATCGAGATTATGGTAAAAGCTAGGAGCCAATTTAAGGAACGTAGGTACTGAGATTTCTTCTTTTCATATATCTGTTACTTTTGCTTCTAACATGGGAGAACTGTTTCCCTCAAGTTTATGTGCTGCTGGGTTTTCCCCCTAGATTTTAGGCCACCCTAAATATGTTCACTTCATTGACTAATGGAATTTATTTTACAGCACTGCTACAAGCGTTGAGATTGAGTTGCCTGTGCCTGTTGATGCAACTAATCCAAATGTTCGAACTTCAATGGGATCTGCATCATATGCACCTGAAAAGGATGCATTAGTCTGGAAAATAAGATCCTTCCCTGGAGGCAAGGTATGGGTTCACTTGGAAATAGCATTGTATCCTTGAAAAACACCTATCTTCATACCTCAATTTGATTGTGATTTATTGGATTTGTTTCCCCTCTTTGATACTTGCAGGAGTATATGTTACGAGCAGAGTTTCGCCTTCCCAGTATAACAGATGAGGAAGCAACTCCTGAGAGGAAAGCTCCTATACGCGTCAAATTTGAGATACCATATTTTACTGTTTCTGGAATACAGGTATTGCTCCATAAACATTGTTCTTCTTCATGTATTCAGAATACTCTTAGGCTATCTTCTCAGCATTAGAAATTGTGTTCGCTTCCTTGAATGATCTATATCAGTGATGATTAAGTTTAAGTGAATGTCAGCTCTATTATAATCTTATGTTATTCAACCTTTTGCCTGTCGGTAGGTACTGTTTCAAAATTAGATGCACCTGTCATAGTTCAAATTGTTGTCACAGTCCAAGTGATATTAAAAAAATCACAACAAATTTTTATAAATAGTAATACTAAATTAGCAAAATGTTTGATAGTCGAAAAGAACAGAATTTGACATCAGAAAATATCAAAACTAATGCACGATTTTAAATTTATACTGTTTTCTAGACTAATGGTTGAGTAATAGTTGTTTGAACAATATGATATATGTAAGACTATACCATCTGATTAAAAATTGACAGCATATTGGTGAAATTATTTTTTTTACCACATAATGTGTTGTTCAGTCAGTTGAAGCTTTGATTAATTTTATGAAAGATGCCAACCAACATGTAAATGTTTTGGTTTTATAGGTAAGATATTTGAAGATTATTGAAAAAAGTGGGTATCAGGCTCTACCGTGGGTGAGATACATAACAATGGCTGGAGAGTATGAACTAAGGCTTATTTAAGTTCTTGTATATTCGTTTGATGCTTGAAATCCACCGAATAATTGTGTCATCTACAATGATCAATGGCTTCAAACTGGTGGATGGGAGACGGACTTTTAAGAGAAATTAGTTGAAGTTTATTTGGCCAAACCAACTCTATCTGTGATAGTTTATTGGCAACAAATTGTATGTTGGTCACTGTCTATAAAATTCTGCTCATCTGAAAATCAGGAATTGGCTAAGTTTAACAGAACTTCCTATTAAGTCCTTTTGGTCAAATCTGTGTTGATTTGGAAAATGTTTTGTTCTTGGTTTTTTTATTCACTCTTGCTTTTTATTTACAATTTGTCTATCTTTTTCATAATTTTAAAATAGTAATTTGACTTACATATGTAAGAGAATGTCGGCTTTTGTATTACTGAGATTCAATATGGGCCTCGTTATTTGTATTCTTGATCTGTCCATTTTCTTGTATTAATATGGAAGTAGAAACGTGATTTTAACCACTCATCTAAAAAGATGGTTGTAGGTCAATGAGTGAAAATCATAATTTGTCTGTGTTTTTTTTTCCTGATAAGAAAATTGTATTAAAATATAGCACAAGGGGTGTCTGTCCAATATATGGAAGATCAAGAAGTGATCTTTTTACAATCTAATTTAATACAGTACATTGGATCAATATACCAATTTGCAAAAGTAAAAAAGGTAGAGTTACAAAAGAAGATAATCAGATCCAAGATTTAGTTTGAATCTTATCTATTAAATAAACATAACTCACTTCTTTGTCCATAAAGATAACTTTGTTCTTCATAGTCCAGATTGACCATATCACAGCAAACCATAACATCCTCCACACTTTGGCAACTTGAGAGCCAACAAGAGAATTATGGAGATTAAAAAACTCAACCTTAGTCGGGGGAGCCTGAACTTGAATATGTAACCAGGAGTAAAAACCTTTTCAGACATTTGATAAAAATCACAAGAACTGAATAAATGATCAATTGACTCCACATGAAGGTTGCAAAGAATACAAGTCATATCATCTACCCTTACAATTATGTTCCTTTAAATAACTCATACTTAGTCGCAAGTAGTTTTCTAATCAGCTTCCAAACAAGCAAAATATATTTGAAGGCACAAAGTTTATCCAACATTTATATAAAGTGTTACCTAGAGATGAAGAAATTTGATTCACTTGAGCCAAATAGGACGATTTGACAACATAGCCACCTGAGGCGTCTAAGCCCGACCTCCAATTATCCAATGTGTCTTTCTTGCATTTATGATTATGAATCAATTTGTACAGATTCCTAACCAAAGTCACTTCTCTACCAAACAGATTCATTCTCCACTAAATCCCCCAAGACTACACATCATCAGTCCAGAAGCCACAGTCTCCTACAATTGCCTCCTTGTTTGAAGCTAAAGAGAATAACCTGGGGTATACCTCCTTGAGACTCTGTCGACCCACCCAAGTGTCTAGCTAGAAAAGTGTATTAGACCCATCACCAATTTCCTTCAAGATATTTTCATCAAACCAACTATCGCTATCACCCATAGAGGACCCCACTTTTGTAAGATCATTCCACCACAATGAGGCCACATTACCCGAAATCGAGGACCAAATGTTCCCATATCTAGAATTTAAGACCTTCACCCAAAATGCATCCTGATTGTAAATTCTACGCCATCTCCATTTCCCAAGCAAAACATTGTTGAACAAAAGAAGATCTCTCACACCCAAATCATCCAGCTCCTTAGGTTTGCAAACATCATACCAAGGTATCCAAGGAATACCTTTACTACCTCTCTTATTACCCTAGAGGAAAGATCTTTGGACACTTGCAATCTTAGCTAGAACCTTCTTTGGAGCTTTATAAATAGACAACATATAAGTAGGAATATTAGATAGAACAGAATTCAAATGAATTAATCTACCTTCAAAAGAATTAATTTACCTTCAAAAGAATTAATCTACCTTCAAAAGAAATATGCTTGTATTTTCACAATGCAAACCTTTTCGACACCATTTCAACCATTCCCTGCCAAGTGGAAATTCTTCTTGGGTTTGCCCTGACCGGAATTCCCAAGTAAAGAAAAGGAATATTACCAAGTTTACAAGTTAAGAAGTTTGTCGCAACTGACAGGAAGGGCTCCTCCACGTTGATACCAAACAAGAAACTCTTATGCAGATTTACCTTTTAAGCCTCTGTGTTTTTATTAGGTTGTGTGTGTGTAAACTGTAAAGTGAGTAAAAGAGTATTGAAATTTTGAACAGGTGTCTTGCGAGTTGGGATTCACTTGTAAAAGACTACTTGAAATTTGAAAGGTAGAAGATGTAGAATCTGTCAGTTGAAAGCATTGCTATATCCAATGACGCCTAATAGAAAAAATCATTTTAACCCGAACAAGGCTATGCTATTAACATAAAACAAGACTATGTTTGGTAAATTAAGTCTTAAATCAATAACAATAAAAAAAACAGAAAAAATATTAAATATATAATTTTTTAATTAATATTTTCATTAGTATAATACAGATTTTGGGCATACTTTGAGATAACAAGTCCTTATTTATTTACAAATAAGCAACGTTTATCCTCTTAGGGCATCAACAAGCATACAATAGTTAAGACTTACCCAACCACATGACTTTAATAATCAGATTTATATCATTATTTTACTTTTAAAATTAAAATTCATATTCTTATTTTATTACTTGGACCCACTTTCTTTCTTCTTTATAGTTGAGATCAAGAAAATAAATTGAAAATCTCTTTTGGAACAAAATTGTTAATTAATTTTGGGCTACAAGGAAAAGGAAGCAAGCAGGGAGGAACACTTCAAAAATATACCACAGAAATCATATTTCGAATAAATATTTTAAAACATAAATCACTGCTGAAATTTATCTATAACATATCCTATGATATTTTTATATTTTACAAGAGGGGTCTTAAGCCCAAAATATAAAAGTAGAAAAGTACAGACTACAGAGAGAACTCGTTGGTATGGAAATCTCATCATACTCCTCATGGACACCCCATGAAATTCATAGTTTTATTTATATAAAATGTGACACTTAACACCTTAATTGACATACTAATATTTTATCACATCTTATCATATATACTACATATGTATTATGTAATAAGTCGGTGCTAGAACTAACATAATTTACTTCAATACTATATATCTCTCTTAGCATTTGAAAGCCTAACTAAGAATTCATTGAACACTTTATCCGAAGCTAGCATGCTAAGCCTAACATAATTTGGACCAACACCGAATCGTTCCCCTCCTCTTGAAAGGATCTTCAATTTTCTCAGATAACCCTCAGCATCATCTATGCCTTCCTCACACTTTAACCATGCAAAACCTTTTGGGATTAAAAAGCAGACATGCATATTAGTACCCTCTACATAAGTTATATTGCTATAATATAAAAGTAAAAGGGATAAAAGAAAAGGACTAATTTTTTTACCTGGGTATGTTTCAGATGACTCATTAGTGAAGTTACAGTATGCTTTTGGGAACTTGGCCACAGTGAAGATCTTACTTTGTCCAATAGCTGCCCTTAATTTCTCCCACCTTTCCCTCATTTTGCTTTTGCTATATTCAAAGAAGAGCTCAGATTCAACGGATCCATAATTCTGGTAACTATCACAAATCACTTTAATGATCTTAGCAACTCGAGTTTGTGATTCTTTTGCCACCCCAATGGAGCTCATCTGCACAAATCTAGTCATCTTCCTAGCAACTTCAATGTCCTTCACAATAGCCCACCTTCACAACAAAATAAAAAAATTACC
Organism: Lupinus angustifolius; assembly: GCF_001865875.1. Classification (NCBI taxonomy): domain Eukaryota; kingdom Viridiplantae; phylum Streptophyta; class Magnoliopsida; order Fabales; family Fabaceae; genus Lupinus; species Lupinus angustifolius. Next base: position 4,860,413 of record NC_032025.1, read on the forward strand.
ATATACATAAATGTTTTACATCGTACAAAATATTTCAAATAAATGATGAATGATTATATAAATTTTGATATTGACAATGCATAAATATTATACTTATATGAATAACAACATATACAAGAAATCTTTTTTGATGAAAGAGGGGTGTCATTGACTGACTCACCCAATACGGGAACCAGCATGTCCAGTGCATTTGGAGAAAGTGAAGAGCATAACATCATGATCAGGTTGGTGAGTAATGGGAGTGTATTGTGGCCAGTAATAGGCTAGATCATGAATCAACTTCCCTTCAGCTTCAGACCTCACCACAGGTATCTGAAGAGTCCCATCAGGGTTGTTTGGGGAGCACACTACCTCTATGTAAGGTTCATTTTTATCATAAACTGCAGCATCACCACCCCACTGATACATCCTTGAACGTACAACCTCAACTTCTTCTTGGTATTCCTGCAAGTAGAGTATTTACATAAACCATTCATTGTTCAATTCCAATCAAAAGAAAACTAAAAAATGTTTTATTTCTTTTTAGTCTTAGTTAGTATATTGGTCATTTATTTGTAAATATAAAAATGCTACTTTTTAAGTTTTGTGAAGCATACGATCAAGACAAATAGACAATAAAGTCTTATTTTCAAGATAAAATTTTAAAATCATATTGTCAACAGTAAAAATAAGATAATATATTTGAATTTAAAAAATAAATCAAACAGCAAATAATTTGGGGAGGTTGACCAAATAGAAATTATAAAAGTATAATAGACACCGGAAAGACATGGCCATGTTACATGTTACATGTTTGCATACAGAATCTAGAACTTCACGTGTCTCTCTGAATATGTCTATTGCATGTTCCATAGGTGCCTAGTGTTTCCAAATGACATGTCTGTCACTCACTTCTTGGTCTCTCAAAAAACGCAAAGATTAGTGATGTTCACATAATATATAAATTTTATATCAATACTTCCTTTTTAGGTAATATAAGATAAGTAAACCATACAAATATGTAAGATGTGAGAAATAATGTAATTAAGCTTTTTTAAAAGAATAAATTAAGGTTTTCTTAAAATAATTACATATTTATTCTAATATAAAGATACCATTATTCAATAATATAACTGTTCACAAGACAAACAATATTCCTATTTCCCATAATGTTAAGGTTTCAAAGCTATTTGAATTAGTATTTAGATAATGAGGCATATGATATGAGATTTATTCATATTATGCACCTCCCTCCATAGAAATCTATTAGATCATATTATAGATTATCTTTGACCCCAATACAAAATAATATATTTTGACTTATAACAATCATTAGACTAAAGATTTGATACATATAAGGTTTTATTTAAAAATTAACTAAAAATAAGATGAGTAGTTCAATATAATCATTCCGGATTCAATGAGACTAATGTACTAACCTATTCTTGACACAGCTCAATTACGTTACTTAGAATAAGCAATAGATGGTAGCCAACTCATTATTAAGTTGGAACTTTGGCAATTAATGAAGACCCGTTATTGTTGGCCCGTAAACAGAGCAAAATGGGCCTTTGTCCATGAGACACGTTTTTCAGTGTGCATACGAAACGCCGACTCATCACACACTGACACACCCCACATGACAACACATACATTAACATTTTAAATTAGTTGACTTAATTGCATCACCACACTCCTAATTTTGACTCAGTAAATAATACATGATATCTACATAAATTTTGTCCACAGCATAACTTAGGTACCATTAAATGAAAAAAAAATTGGGTACAATTTTACTACTAATGTTATTTTTTAAAATATCAATTCGTTTTCAGTAATATATAATGGTTCTGTTAACTACAGTTAAGAAAAATATTCATCACAAAGTAGTATATTTAATATATTGAAAGGTATTAAAAAATTACACTCTTTTACTGAATAGTTAATCATTGAAGAAGACAACAAAATATATTAACCACACTGGTGTCATGAAATCAGACAGTACTAATTGGTTGAACTGAAAAACTGGTTTCTATATCAATAGTTGGTTTCAAATTAAACTTGTGGGGATCATATCGACATGTTTTCTTCTAAAATTAATTTTTTTTAGTGAATCATAATAATCATATTGACTAATATGCAATTTAATTAGTAAATCATAACTAGTAACTTAACACTCTAACGGACTTGATGATGTATTAACAAAATTGAACCAAATTATTCAAAAAAAAAATTAAATTGAAAATTTCAAACCTACAAACAAATAGAGTAAAAGTTAATGCTATGCAAACTATCCTAAAACAAATTTAATTATGAACTTATAATAATAATAATAATAATACATCTTCCTATGCCAAATAAACAAAGTATAAGTGATATATTCTATTTTAATTTTCATATATCACCATATTTTTTTCACAATAGAGTAGTGGGGTAATAATACATAACTAAGTAACTAATGTAAAATGCTAAACATAATTTAATCGAAAGTAACAAATTTATCTATTATGGTTCCTCAGCAAATAGTGGTGATGATAGGAAAGAATAAAACTAGTTACCGAGTAATAAGGAGCAGAAGCCACAACATTGATGGGTTGAGAAGAATGAGAATGAGAGAGAGCAAATAAAGCAGCCTGAAATAGTTGTGTGGATCCATTTCCCACCACAATGTGTTTATCTTCAGTTACTGCGTTTCCTATCACACTGTGTAGCCTTTTAATTGCATCACTCATTTCTGGTAACATGAACCAACATACATTGCTAGTGTCACTAATATAACTCATCAAATCACTTCCTTTAATCACCACTGTACACTCTTCACTCATCTTCTTCCAATATGTTCCCAACACCACTGGGTCACCCCTTTTGGTTATAATCACAATAAGCCATTAAGAGAAGTATTAGTTAATAATAATAAATATATATATGTTTATATATGATGAAAATTTGACAGAAAGTGAAAGAGTGATGTTATTACTGGTCAAGATTGATGATGGAGTTGGTGAGAGGCAATGTGGTTCCATTGGAACAAGGGAAGGAATTCTTGTTGGTAGGAACAGTGGGAGAAGAATTTGCTTTCACGACCACCATAGTTGTAACCTTGTAATGCTGCTTTTTTTTTGTTGGTATTTGTGACAAAATTAACTATCACTATTTGATATCTTTCTTTGGCTGAAGTATTGAGATATGGATATGATATATATAGATATAGGAGGTATGGGGTGTGCATAGAAGATATATACCAGAGTGGATTGAGATGGGTAAGACTTATTAATTGTTCTTTTAATGATCGAATTAATTAGATTAAAAAAATTGGATAAGAATATATTTACTTAAATCTGTTTAATTTTTTTAGTTTTCTTTCTTAATTTATCAGCTTTTCAGTTTTCTATGTTACAATTATTTAATCAACCACTCTTGGTCTCACAATTTTTCTTATTTTTTATTTAAATTATTCTCTTTTAAGTTATGCCATTTGCCATGTTCTTAAAAAATAGACAAAAATGATTAAATTCAGTTGATTGTTAATAATTGCCGTATCTAAATTCAGTTGTTTAGTTCAAAAGTATTAATAATTATCTTATTTCAAATTTAAAAATCAACCACTCTTATGTGAGACTTTCCTTGGTCTCACAAAGTGTCACGTTCTTTTAAAAAGGAGAAGAAAGTGGATAAAAAAGAATCAAATTCAGTTGATTGCTAATAATTGTCATATCTAATTCAGTTCAAAAGTGTTAATGGTCATCTTATTTCAAATTAATTACAATGATATAATCCATAAGCTAAAATAGGTACATTAGGATTATCCGACATTTTAGGATTGTGCGGGATTTAAATTAATACATTCATTTTATTAAATCCATTTAATTTGAATAAAGATAATATTTAAAAAATATATCAAATGTTTGGTTGTTAGTATCGTGTGAAAAAAATTAAACACAAGTTGTTTTCATTATTTGTTCTAACTGAATAAGTTAATAAGATCCACAACGATTTAACACTTTTATTTATTGTGCTTTAATATGATAGATTGTTGTATAGTTTATATAGTTCAATTTTTTTTGAGTTTAAAATCTATATAATATTTTATATTGTTCGATATATAATCTATTACTAATTTGTATTATTTTTGTTTGAAAGTCAATCATAATTAACATATGAATAGTAGATGATTTGCTAATTATGTAAAATATACTTACACTATCAGTGTATACATATTAATGTAAGAAATTTTGGGTCATACATGTGATGTTTAAATGTGCTTAGAGTCATTACTTAAGTAGCCAAATTAAAGTGATTTAATTCAAGTAAGATATATGGTTATAAACATAATTGTTATGAAAATTATTGTATAGATACCTCAAATCTTATTTCTATTTTATGATGAGCAAAATTGGAATAAAAAATCAAGTAGCATCAACCTTCATGAAAGGGTAGTGACGATTCAAAGATCTAGATATAGGGTGTGCAACATAGGTTAAAATTAAAATAATAAATATCATCAATTAAAAAATGAAAATATTGATATCAAAATTACAAAATTTAAATATATTTAATCAAATAAAATATATATTTCATAATTAATCTCTATGTGATTTCACATTTTGAAATTGTTGAAAGATATTTACTTTGTTGTTAATGTTGTTGAACACTTCTCACAAATTATAAGTCACTAGATAGTTATTCATTCATGTATCTTCCATTCAATTACACAATTTATCTTTTACAATTTTCATAGTTGAAAAACTCTTTCTAAAATTGTATTGTAAACTTCAAAAGAAGATAAATTAATAGGAAACATTGTGTCTTTCACCTCCAACCAACTTATCTTAAGATTATTTATTCATTTCAAAGAAGCAAATTCCACAGTATTATGAATGTCAATGATGTAAGTCTCAAGTTGATTATCGAACATCATAAAATCAGTTGAACAAAAAATTACGTGGATAAAATTTTACAAATTCGATCAGTTTTGTCATATTAAATTTAGAGAAGGAACCAGCTAGATTCAAACAAGACATACAAAGAAGCAGCTGAGCATTTATCTTGGATATTCGATTATGAAGTTCCTTGAGTTGCATATCTATAATACTATAAAATAATTCAATATAATAATGATTATTTATTTTTCACGAAGCATGCCATGTCATTTACAAAAGAATAAATTTTGGGCTTGTAGAATTATAAGTAAGAGTGTAATATATATGCAATGCTGAAATATTTATATACAATTAGTAGATAATCTACCATTTATTTTGATTAATTTTATTTTAAGAGTGAATTAAATATAGATAATGGATGATGCGATAACAATGTACAAAACTCTTACACTCTTAATATTTTATTTTTTTAAATATAGATTTTTTCCAAAAAGTTCCAAGGTGTGCATTTGCGCACCCTCAACACCACATAGCATCGTCACTGTGGAAGGGTATGGACTTCTTATAAGTAAGAGGTTACGGTCCCCAAGTCATATGCACCAACTAATCAATCAATGGATTTCCTACTTTAATATCTCATCATTAGAAAGGAGAGATTTAAGTCTTAAAGAAGATTATATATAATGACTTAGAAGGCCAAAGAACCTACATGTTCTATATGAACATGCATTTAGATATAATGATAAAGGAGAACATTTAGATACAAGGACAACAAGCATGAAATTGATAGATGCATAATGAATTATAGTATAAAGTTCATTCACCATATTTGTTATAAATATATTAAGGTAAGCTTCCGCTCTTTATATATGTTCTTCTCGATAATTTGACATGAAAGATCTTGACTATATATGTGATGATAATATTTATCATCTTTAGTATGTATTATGTATATTAAGTATAAAGTCTCCCACCATAATTTATGTTCTACTATTAAAGATTTATTTCAACAATTAAATCATTTTTTATTTGCCATCTTTTAATGCCAAATTGTTTTTAATGTTTATATTAAATGAAAAAATAATTACTATCCATTTAAATTAATGGGATCACTATTTGATGTAAACCAATGGTGCCTATAATTTATGGAGAACAATCTTAAAATTAGGAGAATCACTTGAAGTTCATATTTTTGGAAGTAAATTATGATAGTTATAAGTTTATTTATTTATTTTCTTTAATTCAAATAAATGAGACTGCATTCTCATATAGTCTTAGGTTTAATTTTGTTCAAGTAATTTCAATTCAATAAATTATGGGAGAGTTGAGAAATTTTTTTTCTTTTATATCATGGCCCAATTCTGTTGGGAATGCTTGAAATATGTTATTATGTTAGTCTCACATTATATAGTATTGAAATAGGGTAAAGTAACCAATGTTATATATTGAACTCAAGTTCCTTGTTATAATGTGCACGAGATATAAGTATCAAATAGAAATACCTCATGGGCATGTGGGCCCATGAGTGTGTTAGAGTTTGTAATCTTTATTCTCTAATGATATCTTGGTAGCCGCTCAGTGCTCCCGGGGACGTAGGCATAATTGGCGAACCCCGTTAAAAAATTCTCTTGTTTCTTCTATTCTATTTATTCTATGCCTTAATTTGATTGCTTGTGGCCAACGTTGCGCAACAATCGCTTCCAATGCACCAACAATTGGTATCAAAGCCAATTGGTAGATGACTCTTAATCCAGACAACAGGTAATGGCTAAAGAGGTTTAGTGAAGGCGTGATGACTAGACAAGGTGTGTCAAAGGTAGTGGTGGAGATATGGACTCATGTGTTGAGTTTGACCCAGAGATAGATGCTGACAATATCCCTCTAGATGTTGATAGAATGTTCTCATTTGAGATAAGAAGTGAAATATCCTAATGGTGTGTCTGAGACGTTATAGTGAATGATGTTAATTGTTAGTAGATCCACAAAAACATAGAGGCACTGACTGACTTTGATGTCGGGTGTAACATGGGCATTGGCTTTGATGCAAGTTGTAATACGAGCATTGGTAGAGATGCAATGGTGTGACATGGGCATTGGCTTGGATGCAAGGATGTAACACATACATTAGTTAGCATTAATGCAAGGTGTGTGTTGTGGATATACTCCTTATGGTAGAGTATGATAGTTCTTTTGAACTAGGATTGTCGGAGTAGAGAATGTTGGTAGCGGTTGAGACTTTCCAAGGAAGCTCCAAGGTTCAGTTTGACCGAGTATTGAAGATGACGGTTGTTGGTGAACTTTTGTATAGATGTTCCCATATATCGAAAGACTTCCTAGCAATAGGTGACTAGGCGGCATGTTCCATTTGATGGCGATACGGGAAGCTGCACTATAAGTTTGGAGAACTAAGCTCTTGGTAACATCGTCAAGGATACTCAGAAGGTTTATGTTGTAGGGGCGTAGTTAAAGAGAATTGGACATTGAACAAGGTGGAGTCATATATTCGCTAAGGTGGATATTCTTGTGTAGATTTTCTAATGAGCGAGATATTCGTCTATTTCAATTAAGGTGGAGATTGTTGGGGATGCTTGAAATATGTTATTATGTTAGTCTCACATTGTCTAGTTTGGAATAGATTAGAATAACCAATGTTATATATTGGACTCAAGTCCCTTGTTATTGTGTGCACTAGATATACGTACCAAATAGAAACACCCCATGGGCAGGTGGGACAATGGGTGTGCTAGGGTTTGTAATCCTTATTCACTACTGATATCTTTGTAGCCGTTCAGCGCTCTCGGGAACGTAAGCACAATTAGCCGAACCCCGTTAACAAATTCTCTTGTTTCTCCTCCTCTATTTATTCTTATGTCCTTTATTTGATTATTTGTGGCCAACACTGTGCAATGATCGCTTCCGCTGCACCTACACATTCGTGGCCAAGTAGTTTGATTAGGACAATTGGAATCAAGGCATGATGCAACTCTTGAACAAGGCCAAGGACAAGACATGACACGACTCAAGCTAGGAAGGACAAAAGGGTTCAGCTAGGACTCTATCTCTAAGGATAATCTCAATTCAACAAGGAGATAAGGCAAGAAATAAATTGATTAAATCAAAGGAGATAAAGTTAAGAGGTTGAGCAGCTCCAATCAAGGATTCAAGTAAAGATAGATTTGTTTTGACCAACAACTTGGTCAAACATTATCTTTTCAACAAACCAACTAGGTTGGATTAAATCTTATCTATTTAATAATTTTGGATTTTAAATTTCATTATCTTCACATTATCTTAGGATTTGTTAGGATTTTTTTTGCATTTCAGATTTAATTAAATAGGATATATCTTTTAGTATTCAAAGATAATTAGGATTTTATCTTTACTCTATTTCAGCCAAGGCAAATTGCTTATTTATAACTTTGGCTTACTCATTAATAAAACAAGTTTAATTTTGAGAAAACCTTGTCTATATTTTAGTTGAGAGAATTCTCCTAAAAACCTCCATTGTTGGTTGTGGTCACCATTGATGAATTCTTATCAAGCTTCCTAGCTTGTGGCGAATAACACTAGCTTATCAAGCATTATTAATGAATAAACCAACAATGGAGGTTTTTAGGAGAATTCTCTCAACTAAAATATACACAAGGTTTTCTCAAAATTAAACTTGTTTTATTAATGAATAAGCCAAAGCTATAAATATGCAATCTGCTTTGGCTGAAATAAACTAAAGATAAGTATAAGATAAAATCCTAATTATCTTTGAATACTAAAAGATAATATCTTATTTAATTAAATTTGAAATGCAAACAAAAGTGCTAACTAATCCTAAGATGATGTGAAGATACTGAAATTTAAAATCCAAAAAAAAAAATCAAATAGATAAGATCTAATCCAATCTGGTTGGTTTGTTGAAAAGATAATGCTTGGCTAAGTTGTTGGTCAAAACAAATCTATATTTATTTGAATCTTTGATTGTAGCCGTCCAACATCTTAACTTTATCTCCTTTGATTTAATTAATTTATTCATTGCCTGATCTCCTTGTTGAATTGAGATTATCCTTAGAGATAGAGTCCTAGCCCAACCCTCTTGTCCTTCCTAGCTTGAATCGTGTCATGTCTTGTCCTTGGCCTTGTTCAAGAGTTGCATCATGCCTTGATTCCAATTGTCCTAATCAAACTACTTGGCCACGAATGGCCATGATATAAAAGAATAAATAAATTCCCAACCCTCCCATGATTTATTGAGTTGAAATTACTTGAACAAAATTAAACATAAGCCTATATGATAATGTAGTCTCATTTATTTAAATTAAAGCAAATAAATAAATAAACTAAAAACTATCATAATTTTCTTCCAAGAATATGAACTCTAAGTGACTCTCCTAATTTTAAGATTGTCCTCGATAAATTATGGCTTGCCACCATTGGTTTACATCACTATTAAAACTTATAAGTGAATAGAATAATAATTAAAAGAGTGACCCGAGTCCGAATCAGAATTTGAAATTTTATGTTCATGACACTCAATTGTCATTTGAATGAGAGAGAGAGAGGTGGGTAATAGTACCCAATATCTTAATTCTCCTTACTTTCTTTCTACATGTTGCTTTAATCCTATGTGTATACTTTAAATATTTTCATTCATTTTACTAATCTAATCGTCTCTATTTTGTTTTTTCAACTTTCTAATAAACATTTTTATATTAGATGCTTTAGGGGTTTTCAGAATTAAAGCATTAGTGCAGTGCACTGGCTTACTAGTTTATACTAACATTAACTCAGAAGTTATATTTAAAACAAAATATTATGATCTGTGATTTGGGTTTTGATTGAGGGCAACTCATAAGGATTAAGATAGGTTTTATGAAATTTATATATTACATATCAAAAGAGATTCCCATTCCAAATCAAGATTCAAACCCACATTTTTACAATTTGATGTTAGGAATTTTACATTAACTAGCATAAAAAATTTAATAAGATATTTTAATCATGAAACTCCCTCACCTAATAGAAACTATTGATTCTATTATAATACCATTTTTCATAAGACTAGTTCCCATAGTTATTTTCTTTTAAGTTAAAAGAGAAAATTCTGATTTATTCTTCTCATAATCTTGTTCTATTTTATACTAGTGCTTCTGCAGATGCCCATTTTAAGTGGCACAAAATAGGAAAAATCTATTTTACGCAACATTATTAACTATATTAGGATCATTGATTGCTATTATGAGTTTAAACTCATCACATAGTGTATGTACAGGAATTTGTTTCTAATTTAAAAGTTAAAACTGTCAAAGAGACAAATCAGACAGCTACCACTTCAGGAAAACATTGTCTAGAGAATATTTAGTTCTAATCTCGTTGAATTGGATGATTCAATAGAGTGATTTCTCATATATACTTGATGCTTAAGTAAATTTCTAACTAACTATATGAAATACAAATGTACATGAAACTGAAACTTAAATAAAATGTATCTACATGCCTCAATTAACACTAACACAACGAATCATTTTTTGGGTTTTCATGGGTGTACATCTAGAAACTACAATTTTGATTCTTGGAGATATAAAACATAATAAAAGGTGTCCCTGGTTTTGTAACTTATTTTGTTTTGTTTTGAGAAACAAGTATGGTTCGGAACACATGACTTGTGTTACACCAAGAGGACAAAACAAGCATACGCAATGCTTTGACTCTTCGTTCAACTCAGTCTCATGTGCTAATAATCATGATGCATATGCACTTGATGGAAGAGCATGTGGCATTGATGATTATTTTCCCTTTCAGTTTTAATATATTAAAAGTCAATTTAAATAATTTACGTAGATTCGTATTTAAGGTTTTTTTTGTGTGATTGAAGGTACTGCTAGTTTTATAATGCTTAGAAAGTATTTGATAGAGTAACAAGCTGTAGCATATACATATACAATAATAATGAATAAGGTCCGTGGAATTGAGTTTTTTAATATATAATTTTTTCTTTTGTATAAGGTGATAGACAAGTAGAGGCTATCATGCGCCGAGTTGGATTGGGTAAGATTTAACCAAGGATGGTAATAGGTTTGGATGAGTCTGAGTGATGCATTACTTGGACCCGTCCCGTTACTTCATTTTTAAACGCAAATCCACCCCAAACCTGTGTTGATACTCGTCGGGTTTGCTACCCACGTGTCCTTACGTATTTAGCAGATCTGCGGGTACCCACAAATAAAAAAATATTATAAATAATTGTGTGTAATTTATGTAATTGTTTATTTGCTTCATAAAATATTATATGATATTCAGGTAATCAAGAAGAGAAAAAATATAAAAAATATTTGAAGTTTTAAACACATTTTAAATTTACTATTTCAATATTATGATGTACAATTCATTTAGTAAGGCTCAATCAACAAAATATTGGATTATAGATATAAATTAATAACATAACATCGCATCACTACTTAACAATATAACATCACTAACATCATTGTTTAACATTTTTTAACAACATAACAATCACATTTATAAATTAACAATATAACAATATAATTAACAATATATATGAAGGAATAGCGGGTCTGGATACACACGGGTCTCACTACCTCATTACTCGGACCCAGACCCATCCAACAATGGGTCTTAAAACTCGAGTCTCAATTATCTGTGAGTCCGAAAACATGGACCCAAACCCAACCCGTTGCGGGTATCATTGACATCCCTAGGTTTATCAAATGGGACAACCATTGAATCCAAAATCGACCTTAGACCCGATTAAGTATAATACATACATCTTTTATAAAGTTTTCTCATTATGTTAATACTTTCGACTAAAAAATGGCATTACTCTTTACACAATTGAATAGAGACACATACAAACATGATAAGTGAGTAATCATGTGACGGGTCATGTTCATCTTCTATCCAACCCTAAATATTATTTGGATCTAATTTTTGAACTCTAACATTACCATAAACCCGATGAGACTTAATCCAATTTAGACTCGATCATGATCGAGCAAAACTGTGTGAGCGGATGAGACCGGATCCTGCTCAACCTAAAAAAGAGAGTACACCCTCTTGAATATAAATGGAGATATTTCAACTTTTTGTCCCACACATTTATCAAATGAGCTAATTTTTTGGGATTGTATCTTCATATATAAAAATTATGTGTCATCATGAGCCTACAAAAGTCATAGGAAAACAAAACAAAAATTAATATTTATTTATTCTTAGCGTAAAGTTTTTATTTGATTACTATGTCATCTACTATTTATCATTTTTATTTAAAAAATACAAATAATTAATTCATAAATGGTGAATGATGCTTTAATAATGTAAAAACATTGCACTATTAACGTATATATTTTTTCTCAAACAAAATATGCATCTCAAAAATGATAAATTCATAGTTTTCTACTAAAGGATTGTTTTTCTTCCAACATGTTTCTACAGGCATACATTAAAAAACTATTAGAGAATAATGGGCTTGTGCCAAAATTAGCGTTCAAGAATGAAGTATGGGCCATCCGAAATTGGCACTGCCGAACTGAGTAACACCCAAAGCATCAAGTTTGGTTGGCACTGAGAAGAGGAAATAAATAAATTTGAGCCTCCAGAAATAGAGGCCATAGGAAAACTAAACTAACCAGACATTACAATATGAGTTAATGATTTATGTAAAAACTAAGTTTAACTAACTCTGTGCATTAGTTCAATTATTGTTAGTTGATACTTTCGTATTATTATGCAGCACATAATTATTTAATGATAGGAGAGTTGTGTGTACAAACTATTGTGAAGCCCAATCTACTAAGGCCTCTGATAAAACTGTTCCTAAGGTAGTGATGAATAGGAGTGTTCGCGTTCATTTGAATCGGTTTTTAGGCAAAAAGTGATCTGACAAACATGTAATTAACATACAGCCTAGTCCGATCTGGTCTATTTATATTAAGATGTCCGATCAAATCCGGTCCAAATATTATATGCAGTTCGGTTCGGTTTGGATCGTTTTTTTTATAAAATATTGAAATTGCACTTATATTCAAAACTCATAAAAATGACTAAATATTAAGCATAAAAAACAATAAAAATATTGTTCAACAATATTAAAATAACATTAAAATGTGTGCAGCAATAATATAAGTAAACAACATCATAAAATAATAATAAAGAGTAAGACAATAATAATAAAAGCAAAAATGACAACAACAACAAAACATTAATAATAACAAGATAACAAAACAACAAGATATCAATAACAAAAATATGAGCACTTGTAACATAATTTTAACTGTTAGAGTGTTTCAATGATGATTAATAACAATAATACTTTTACAACAATAAAATTGATAATAAATCACCTAATCATAATCAACACTTGAATCTTTTTCATTTGGTTGTGAGATTGGTTTAAGTTCTAAACAAGTGTATCAATATGATTTAAAACATAGCAATATATATATATATGTTATAGAATATAACAAATAAAATATAGGTATAATTTTGGAGTTGAGACTTAAGATTAATTTGGAAGACACTTAAAAGTATTACACACTTAAACTTTACATACTAATTCGATCCAGTCTGAATCCAAAAGGTGAAACCAAAATACGGACCGGACCAATCAGTCTTTAAAAAATAAGTCCAACACAATCCAAACTTATTCGGTTTTTGCAGTTTCGGTCTATTTTGGATACGTTTTCTGTTTTATTTTTTAACACCCCTAGTGATCAACATTATTAGCCTCTATGGAAAGGACAAGCCCAAATGTAAGTGGAACATGCCAAAACCTGAACGCCCTTATGGAGAATTTAATAATATGGACAGGCATATAATATGTTGCAATTAGCAACCCCAGAATTACATGAATTAGTTGTATAAAAATTGAAGGCAAATGTAAAAAATATACATTTACAAAGTTGAAGATACATATAATGAAAGTAAATGGCCTAATTCTTTTTTATATTTCTATATGAATTGTTTGTATATAAGGGAATAATACATGGTGCTAGTGATGGATTTCATTAGGCAATGTTGGGAGCTTCTTCCTAAATGCATGCTTCCTGCAACGCTGGAAAATACTGTCATAGATTAAATCAAATTCCAATCCTGCTCTTTCCCGATTAATAATGAAGAGTATGTGATCACCTTCCACAATCTTGTAATACCTGTATTTCATCAAATAATTAGTACACCAAATAAATAGTTTGCAGACCATATAATACCAGACATAAGCAAATAATGGTGATAGTGCTGTTTTACACACCAGATTCCAGGTTGTAAGGGTTGACAATCTGCATCCTTTTCAACCAGGTGGCTAGGGTGTTCGATCGGGAGGCGAGGATGAGTCATGGATATCGTGTTCAGCGCTCCATCATTGTCCAACCAGTCCTCATCCCTGCACAGGCAATAACATTATGGTTGATTGATAAAACTTGAAATAGATTATAGTTAAGTTGCGCCTAAGGAAGGCGAAAATAATATCTGATGCAATTAAGCACCAACCTGTAGCCTTTATAAGGGGGAGAAACATCTGGAGGATGATGCCATTGGCTCATCTGCAAGACTCTTATGAAAAGTAGTGGATGGATTTTAAGTATGCTTGAAGGAACCGTGATGCCCATGATCTTCCTAGTACGCTTCGTAGCGTAGCTGAAGTAGTATGTGTTTGGAAATGTATGAAGATGATAGTTAGTTCTTAGAGACCCTTGAATTGTAAGATCAGGGAGGATCCAATCTCCTGATGCAAATGGACCTGCGTTCCCTAAGAGGCACTCAACAAGACCCCATAAACCCATCTTTTTCCAAGACATGTTGTAGTGATCAAAGCCAAAATTGTAGTAGTTCTTCAGCCAGGGAATATCAAGCCAATCATAAATTATCACCCCGATACGGCAAAGTTGTAGCAGACAAATTGGTTTCAACGTTCTCCCATCTTCTGGCCTGAAAGAAAGCTCAAATTGCAGAGACTAGCTTAGCATTCACACTTTGTTAAGTGTAGTCAAATCTTTGATAATTTGCAAATTGTTGACTATGAACAATGGAGACTTTTGGCCTTAACTATCATACATTTTATTGAAAGGCTCATAAAATTCAGTTGCAGAAAACAACTATATAATCTGAAAACAAGAAAGGCCAGATACCCTTACAAATATATCATACAAGTTATTTGTCGCTTTTACATTTCATTTTTTTTCTAAGACCTGTTACATGCTCTCCCAAACATCCCTTCTTAATCTAATGAGGTGAAATTAATAAGACAGCTAACTAAAGTCAATAACTATAACTATGAACCAGTTCTGTAAGTGCAACTACAATCATAAGCATAAGTTAATAAGAACTCACTGCATGCCATCTAAGTAGGCTCTTGTAGTCCCATTAAATGCTCCTGATAAAGCTGTTATGCTTAATACCCAGTTTTCGGAAGTGTTTTCATATCCCTTGAATGCCTGAAGAGTGAAGATAATGATCAATATCAAATTATCGAAAATTTGAAAACAAAAATAAATAAATAAAGTATGTCATGATATGAGGAGATACTTTATTTGACAGGACAGAACAAACCTTATCGGCAAGCATTTGTTGCAAGACACGAACAACCTGTGCTCCTGCTGAGTGTCCAACAAAGTGAATAGGGTGATCCTCATCCCATTCAGTGTAGTGCCCTGCATCCCAATAACACAAACAAAAACATTCTCATTAAATATCGGAAAATCACAAAGGTAAAAGTGAAAGGAATTATAGTTAAAACATGTCAACAACAAACAGAACATGAAGAACTTCAAACCTTGTTCATAGATTCGTCCAAATTGCGAGTGTCCGCAAACCTTACTATGCTCTTCACCATAATCAACTTGGCCACCTTTCAAATAATAGAACAATTCTCGGGCCCTGAAACAAAACAAAAAGCCATTCTCAGAAATATTCAATAAAATAAAATCCAATGACAAACACACAATCAATCAAGAGAAAAAACCCATGATTCCATGAAAAATGACGTGTCATAACACTCTTTCATGAATCATGCCCATTGATAAACCATTGATTCCATGAATGAACTTCAAAACAAAAAAGCAAACGTTTCGACCGAAGAACTCACCTATCATAGATACTGGTTAAAGACCCCAAATCAGGGACTAGAACCCTTTCATCTTTCTTCTCTGCCCCACCAAAGTATGACAAACCACCCAATCTCTAGGAAAACAAATATTAAAAAAATAACAGATGAGAAATGCTGAAATTGAATGATGTTCATTATAGGGTAGAACAAATTTGCAAACTTTAACTCAGAATCAAAAACAGAAAACCATTATGCATTACCCCTTTGCCAAATCCAAAAATCCCATGAACCAACACAATAGGAGGAAGATCATTAGCATTGGTTTCTTTCTCTTCAACACCCTTGACCAATTTCCCATCCTTGACCTCAACATTGTTCAATTTAGGCTTTTGAAAATATTCATTAAGGGCCTGTGATAAATCTCCAGCAACGGCTGAACTGAATATGTAAAACCCATAAAGCAAATGGACCAAGGAATTCACAAATAGTTCCACCAATTGCAAATACGTAATCCAAAACCTTACCATTTTTTCCACAATTCAATAACAACAACAACACCAAAGATGAAAAACCAAAGGAACCTATGCAAGAGCCTTCTTTTTAGCCTCAGAATAATCAAAAGCCACAAAAGAAGGCTCTTTGAAGCGCTTGGTTTAAAGGGTTAAAAAAACTGTCCCAACCCTTGAAGCAGAGAAAGATAACCCAAAATTTTCGATATATGCTTAAACCATATATAAGGTAATGTAATAATGAAGCTTCAGAAAGATTGAAAGCTCTCTTCTTTATATTATTTTGTTTGCTTTAGAATTTGAATATGGTCTCTCTCACACATTTTCTTCGTTTCCTACCACACAAATGCCAATGACCAATCACAATGTACCTCCTATCTTTATTTGCCCAAAAAACCAGAACAGCAATTAATATTTCAAAAACAGTCTCAAAAAACGTTCCTATAGGATTATGACACTTGGCGTTATAAAAGTCTGTTACCAATACCAATTGTGTATTATTAGTGTGGGTACCACTAAAATTGGACAAAATCTATACCAAAAAAATAAAAAACATTCCCTTAATTAGTGGGGAAATACAAATAACAACTAAATATAAATAATATATTACAGTTGGTAAGTTTTACTAAATATAAAAATAGGTTACCTTTCCAAATTTAATAAAAAAATAATATAAAAAATAGATTCTAGGTGTTTCTTTACAGGTCTAGTGTGCTGTAATGGAGCTGGAAGGTTCACAACTTCCTCTGATATTAGAACTGTCACTACTGTGTTGACCCTGGAAAAATATGTTGTTTCTAACGGGATTAATTTAGAGGTATATTTAATTTAAAATTTTAATAATTAAATATTTTTTTAATTAACTATAATAAATAATATATTAAGTGGTAAAATCAATAATGCATTAATTTAATAATGTAAGGTTTCATTTGATCTCTAAAATTAATAGTTTAATTTCTGATAATGACACTTGTTGAAATATATAATCATAAATTCTAAAAAGAATTAATTCATTACTTAAAAATGTGAGAAGATATGTTTAATAGTAAGGAAAGAAATATTGAGTGATTCTATGGACACGACATACACACCCAGGTTGACCTTATCCATTCAATATTTGTAAAGGTTTCTTTAATATTCCACCACCAATAATAAAATTAAATCCAACATTAACGTTCGTTTGTTGTTAGTTGAGATTTAACGCGCTTGGGTGACTGTGGATGACACAGGTTCATGAGAACTACGAGTTTTACTACGGTTTGAACTTGAAGGATACATTGAATGGAGTTTCTTAAGTTAAGAGTCAGGATACATAAATGGTCCAATTTTTGTTTCTGGGTAATAATTTTTGGTGGGTGACTGGTGGCAATATTACGTGTAACTTGATTGATGTTATCTTCTTCTCTTTCGTGTTATATTGTTCATTTATGTATTGTTACCAACAACTCATTAATAAATTTAGACATAACTGTTGTAAATGGGCTGTTTTTTTATTCGCGTCATGGTATGGGGTCCCCAGAACATATAGTTGAAATTTAATACAAACAGATTATCAAAATGAACTTCATAAAAATTGAATTTCTTATTATTATTTTGGCTAGCAATAAATTATCATTGCAGTTTAATTATTTATTATGGGGTTTGATGTTTCTTACATTTTTTGTGAATTTAATTTCCTGAGTGCTATTTTTTATTGTTAAGTAAGTATTTGCGTGAAAAATATTAACAAGAGATTCTACACTTAGTAAGTCATATTATATAAAGAACATAATATTTTATTGTAAACAAGAATTCTGAGTATATTATATAAAGAACATAATATTTTTCCCCAGGCTGAAAAAAAATAATCGAATTTAAAGTTGAATTATAGATATATCTGCAAATAATTAGAGCGTAGCTTGCACGGCTTTTCAACACACAAGTTGGGTTGAATGGTTGATCAAATTTCAGTGCATTTCCAAAGGCATGTGATGATTGTTAGGCACATGCAAAATCCGCATTATTTGTATATGCAAATAATAAACATTCCTTTTTTTAGAAGAAAACAAAGTTTGCAAATTGGAGTGTGGGGCTGCACATATCTTATATTTATTTATTTACATAAATTGTTTGGTGAATCTTTCTATCATTTGGTGCGCCCATATTGCATTGCCCTTTGTAGTTCAGCTAAATCAAGCACTCCATTTATTCGAAAATTTGGAACTTTAGTATGTCTTATTTTTTGAGCATGAGTTTAAAATTTATGAATTCACAGTATAAAGATTGTTACATTATCCGATATATCATCTATTATTAATTTGTAATATTTTTATTTAAAAGTCAATATTAACTAACATATTAATGTGAGGATTTACTGGCAGTACAAAAAACACTTATTAGTGAACAAAGTTGTTTAGCATCTTAAACACCGCAAGTATCGTTGCATTGGATTAACTATATGTATGTCTCATTCTTTTGGTTATTATTTTATTGGCAACTATTGTTTCATGGATTTAATATTATATAATGATAGTACAAATATTTTTTACATTATCAATAAATCATTCAACATTCATATGTTAATCACTATTAGCTTTCAAACAAATGTAATACAAATCAATTATCAATATTGTGTTGACAAGTTTAAACCCTAATTTTATAAGCTTTTGACTGCTAAAATTCAATACATTTAACTTTTCTAGTTTTAGGTCACCAATTTTGAAATGTCAGTGAGTCCATGATTGGTCGTCAATTACACAACGGGGCAATATTATTAAAATGAGGCTCAAAATTTCTATTTTTGATGACTTTAGTACGTCCAATTTCTAATTTGGATAACATTGTTTAAAATTTTGAAAGTCTTGAATTATTTCCTTCCTTTTTATTTGCCTTTCTATAAGAAAAATTATTCCTCTTAATGCCTTCATGAAAAAACAAATTAGAATAATTTTTATTTTTGTTTACAATTATATTTTAGAAATGTATATATATTAGTTAATAATAACTAATACAATTATCATGTTGGTAGATGACAAAATAGAAATATAGAATTGGATGTTGGCAGCGGATAATTGGATGAGTCAGCTCTTGCGTGTTTAAAATCTAGAACCTTCCCCAACCCCACGTGAGTCCAATCAATCCCTCGTGTGCTGGCATAACTGCGGATGCCATATATTTTTTCTTTATAAAATACGTTTTGTTTTTCTAAGTTTATATAAGGCTTGATTTTTTTTATTTGCACATACATAAGGCTTGATTTGCTCACTACGTATATTTATTTTGTATTTTAGTTTTATTTATCACTATCAATTACATCAGTTTTGTTCCGGGTCCCATTCATAAATTTCAAGTGTATCTACACTACTCCATTTCATGAATTTTAAGTGTATCTACACTACTCCAACCTAAAAAGACCAGAAAATTATAAAAGTTTAATTTATGTGAACTTTGATTCATAAGAGATAGTTATGCAACCAAAATGAACTAATTCATTTGCTAATACAAGAAAAACACATATCTACTCCTTTTATACCAAAAGCTGCTATATCCACGGTTTATTTCTAAATACATGATTTCCTTATTCTGCACACAGATTCAAAAAAATCCTTCATTCCCTGATTCTTCCATTTTATCCTTTTCCTTTGCGTGCATCATTAGGGTGAACATTTTGTCACATAAAAGTATATCACTTCATGTATCATTATTTATGATTACTTAAAAAATTATTTAATCATTAGTTTTTTATATTTTTTAACTAATCACAGACAATACCACATGGAATGACACACTATGTGATACAATAGATGTGCTCCCATATCATTACTAATATTTGATTTGCCTCTCTTTTTTCCCTCTTCCATTTTATATTTTTCTGCAACAAGACGCCTCTCTTGTTCTATGTTTTGTCTCCACAAATTACAATATCTGTCACTTTGCCTGCAAAACAATTCATCTTCTATTTGCTCAATGCTGATCGATAAGGGTTTCATGGCAGTGGCTATACATCTCAAGAAGTGAGAAACTTCATCTCTTTCTATAAATTTATCTACATGTGATTTGTGACTATTACTGTTATATGTCATTATTATGAATCTGCTTACTTATTTATGAATCTTCTAGGGTTTTTTATGACTTAATTAGAAATTTACATTTACACGTGAAAAAACTATACAATTTTATCATTATTTTGTTTAGTGGCTGCAACAATAACTGCCCTTAGACTTTTAGAGTGTTGCTAAATGTATAGATAATGATTTCAACTTTCAAGATGTTGCTCTTGAATAATCACAGAGAAACAACATGAGACCAGGATCTGTTAAAGGGTCTGATCTCGCCCAAACCATGAGAAACAACATAAACATCATCAATGGCAATGGGGAAAGTCCCATGTTGTGCCTTTATCATTACAATTAAGTTTTGTCTGGCAGGCTAAATTTGAAGATATAACATATATCTACTTATGTGCCTCCTAACATCTTAGAATGGCAACGAAACAGATCGTGGGTCGGACTGAGTTTGTATATATCCAACCGTGATCCCGAGGTTTAGAACCCAAACCTAAACTTGGTTAGGTTGAAATTAATTATATTATCTCTAAAACCATTAAGTTTCGTATAACTCAAACCCGACAGAAAACAAATCAAAAAAACAATAAGGAATAACATTATTTGGATACTTCATTAGGTGAGAATTTAATATTAAGAGCCAGGTGTAAATAAGGTCTATTAGATAAAGAAAATAAAATATGTAACTTTACATATATTAATTAAGTTCGGGCGGATGCGAGATATGATATTACTCATACCAAACTCAAATTTAAAAATTAAATTCGTGTAAAACTCAAACTTAATCAAATCAAATTTTCCCTTTCAAATTTGCATTAGGTTTAGACAGATACCTATAAGTTTGGTTTCTGATGTCTTCGATTAACAACTAACTCAAGTTAAAATCCTAATTTAAAATTAATTTTGGTTTATGGTGAATGTCCATATTCATCGGCACAAAGGAAAGCACTAATTAACTCTGCCTACATTATAATTTTAGAAGGAAAAAAAAATTCATATCCCTTTTAAACTCCACATTTTTTCTCAAATTTTAAAAAATAACCTTATTTTATTCATATTTTCCCATCAGTTCACCCCAAGTACCAAACTCTGTTGTCTTGTCTTCTTCTCCAACTAAACCCCTCTCTTCGATTAACTCATCCTAAAACCTTCATTTTCGTATATTATCCTCCAACCTTTAACACACGCATCATCATTTTACTTCTCTGTGGTCATACTCATGTACAACAGTTGTGTGATCGTTAAGGTGTGTCGTTTTCTCATAAATGCAGGCCCCTCGTCTATGATTCTTAAGTTAATTAGTTGTGAAATTGTGATATATGACAATTCACTCTCGACTAATTATTCTTCCACTATACACTCACAAATACGATTCTTCATCTATATGTAATGTAATCAAATACCGTCTTCCTCCCATAATAATTCATTTTAGAGCGATACATCTATTTATATTTTATTTATTTTTGTGGGGACATTGTAGTAATTAACACCGACTCATAGTGTGCATTTTTATGTGTGTCACTTACTCACTATATCACTGTCAACGATCATCATATGAGATGGGTAATTGTCAATGGTTTAATTATTTTCGTTAACAAGTCAACCATTTCTTTACTCGTTTGCACTTAATTAATTGCTGATTTCATTTCTTCTCATTTCATTCATTATTATATACACCTTATTACATTTAATTTTTTTATACGTACCAAACTAATAGGATACATAGTTGTCAATCAACTACTGCTAGTATTATACTTGTAAGTAATTAAAGGGGTCAGTTTTATTTATTTATATTGCGTATTTTGTGCCGAAATATGTATGATTGCGCAAGTATGGAGCATTAAAAGAGTCATTATTAGTAAAATCCTAGTTGTGTCAAAGCATGCAATGTATGGAATACATATCACCCACTTAAAACTTAGTTAGGTCAATAGTATTGTACAACAATTATACTGTAAAAACAATTTTAAGACGTTTCACTTGCAATAATATTCGTAGACAATATTATTGGACCGAACAGTTTTGATCTGAATAAACCATTTCGATTTGATGAGACAAATTTCAAATGGTGGAACATAAAATGAAAATTTTTCTCACTATGAGAAAAATTGCTCACATTATGATAACCGACATCCCATTGTTGTCGGAAAAAGCTGAAAAGATTTTCATTCTGAATGAGTTGTTTGATGATCTCTATTGTTATTATAGTCCATACAAGTCTGCCAAATTAAGTTGGTATGCACTTGGAAAAAAATATGGTACTAAGAAAGTTGAGACTAAAAAATATGTTGTTAGTCGTTACCTCAATTATCATATGACTGATGATAAATCAGTAGAGTCTCAGTAGATACATAGAATTGCTCGTGAAATCATCTTTAATGATATGTCCCTAAAGAGTTAAACTCACAGAGCCTATAAATGTGTATTTGTTAGGTATGTTGTAAACAGCAAGGAGTACATGTTTTATGACCTTAACGCAAAAGTGATCATTGAGACTATGGGAGAAAGCCTATATTTATAATATAAGATTTTTTTTCCATGTTTCTCATCTCTCCAATGTGGGACTTAGAGTTGTTTTTTTAAACTCTTCCATGTTCCTACTAATGGTTTTCAACAAACCAATTCTAATAATTCCCTACTTGAAATTAAAAACGATTTCCGAGAATTTATGTAGTCTCAATAAGATTGTGCATAAACAAATGTGTCATGCGACTTGAACCTTTGCATAGTGAGTAAGATCCAGATTTTACTAGAGTGATTCGTAGTCTTGAACTCTATCACCAACATCAAACCACACATAATCATTTCAAAGGTGTATTATGTAAAGCTTGTGCATTAAAGGTCATGCACGTCTATCCTATTATAGTGAATGCTCTAGAGATTTATGCCCCAAAATTTCATAGGAAGCGGTCTGACTTCCACATTCACATGGGTGAACCCATCAAGAGTACTTCTGTAGCTTAGGTACTCCATTCCAATTGGAGTATAGATGTCATTAAGAGTTTAACTCATCCTTATATATGCTGCAAGAATCATGCTTCTCATAATTTTATAGCATGTTTATTCTCATATCACTTCACAAGTTGTTATGACCTATTGAACCCATTTCTTGGGATCATCAGTCAGCTAGGTCGGGTTACCATTATGAGTGATCCTCGTTCCAAGGGCAATAATCCTATACTCTTAAAAGTATTGTGGACTTTCTCTCTAGCCAGTCCTTTCGTCAAAGGACCTGCTAAGTTATTGTCATTACGTACATGATTCACTCTAATGGTGTTGTGCTTACGACATATTTGTCGTTTCTTACCATTATAAAAGCAGTTCTTAGTTTTTTCAATAGTCGCGGTACTGTCACAATGGATCAACACAACTGGTATTTGTTTTTCTCATATAGGGAATCTCTGCAAGCAAGCTTTTCAGCCAACTTGCTTCTTCACTAGTTGTTGTTAGTGCTATCATCTCAACTTCCATAGTGGATCAAGTTAAAATAGTCTGTTTTTTTATTTATTAAACTCTATATAGTCTATCTCATCATTTATGCCTTCTTGCCATAAATCGGCATCTAAAGAAGTCACAACTTCTTGGAAAATTGATGAATTCTCCTCCAATATATAGACAATATAATCAGGTCTTTACTCTCTAGGAGTTGTTGCTCTTTTACTTCTTCTATGTTCTATTTCAAACATTTCATTTTTTATCATTATCTCATGTGATTAGTTGATGTGCCCCCATTATTCCTCAATTTAAAAGGGAATTTCTTTTTCATTGAAATCAACATCGTTTAGATGATTGTTGAAACTTAGTTTGTTGAAAGCCATTAGGGGGAACTTTTGGGTGTAAAATTTAAAAAACTCACAAGTCCCACATAGAAGAATTTTGAAAAAAAACTCCCAAGTCCCACATTGGAGAGAGGAACATGGAAAAAATCTCATGTTATAAATAAAAGTTTTCACCCCTCATTATAATTCGCCCCTAGTTGAATGCGTTTTCATTCAACTTTTTTTTCCTCCCTCATATTTTTCACTGATGCATTTCTGTCGCGGCCCGATTTTTGGTCGGAAGACCGACCCTACGACTTGGGTGGAGACGAACTCAATTTCTACCTCTCTCGATTGATTTGGAGTCGCCACTACATTTTTTGCGGTTAAAACGTAGAAAACTCTATGGTAAGCCCAATTAGGATAATATGGTCTTTAAGCAGAGATTCTGAGCTCGGGAGTCGATTACAGATCGGGGAAGGTATTAGCATCCCGTCCGCCCGTATTAAAACGGTACCCTAGCTAATAACACAGACTTTTATACCCTTAACAATTATTTATTTAGAATTATTTATTTTTACTATTGAGCCTGACAATATTGACTTTGGTCCTACGTACCCCTATTAAGGGGATCAAGGCTTACGTAGTTCTAGTTCGAAAATTATTTAGCTACTTTGGTTGATTGTTAGAAAACATTGGTAGGTTTTAGAAGTATTAGTTTATTGAATTGGTTAATATATAATTGTTTTGGTTCAATGAGACTAATAGTTCAGGAACGGTGTTGGTCGTAGACCTTCTCCTCATTTCCGGGGAGTTAGAGACGACTCGAACCATAACCTCCCCATAAAAATCCCAATTTAGTCGGTAGAATAATATTGGGTTATTTTTAGAATTAGGTAGCAAAATAGGTTGGAGAATTATTTTCTATATATAGGATTAATAGCTTAGAGACAACATTGGTTGTAGACCTCCTTCTCGTTTCGGAGAAGTTAGAGACAACTCGAACCATAACCTTACTAAAAAAATTCCTTAATTAATTTGATAATATAGTTTTCAATTATTTATGCATATAGAATTTGGTGATAAAATAATTTATTAATTATATATATATATATGGGATTGATAGTTTAGAGACGGTGTTGGTTGTAGACGTTCTTCTCATTTTCGGAGAAGTTAGAAACAACTCGAACCATAACCTCACTATGTAAATTTCATATTTAAGTTACCCGTAATATAGTGTTGCTCTATTTTATAATTAATTTAGAATCATTTACTTTATATGGAGTTAAATGAAAGAATGGTTTTGAAATTTTTTACAGCTTTACCGTATAACCTAATGCATTATCATTTATCCAAGACTTTGGTTATGCATTGAATTGGTTTGTTGGAGATTAATTATATATGGATTTAGGCATGAAAAAGGTTATTCAAATAATAAACAAAAATCAAAAGGCAAGAATAACAAAACAACAAGAACAGACTGTGGGATACGGGTTTTAGAACTTCAAAATCCCCAAAGGGATTCCAAATCCCTAATTCCTCTCCTTTCTTCTTGCGACTTCCACGAACGATGGTCCAGGTTACTAGTGTCGATCTCATCTGTTCTTCCGGTGACCATGGCAGCGAGAGACGGCAACTATGGCAAGGCGCGGTGATGACAAGGGTGGCGCTTCGGTGGGTCACGTCCAGATAGTGGTTCCAGATTCGGGCTCTTACTCTCGACGGTGGTTCCCACCTATCATCGCGGTGGCTCTACAAAAAGAGGTAACCATGGCCTTCGTTCTTGTTTCCATTATCTTCCTTCCTTATCTTCTTTCGTCCTCCTTTACAGATGGGTGTCGTTTCCGGCGAGCCCGAGGAAACTCTTTCCTTGCGTTGACAGCCCCTAAGGTTGTGAGGGAACTTGCCCCTTTCACGGCATTGGGGCCATTCGACCCCGGGTTTCACTAAGGTTACCTAAGGTTAAGAAACTTAATCCCCCTTTAGCGTCAGGACGGGTTCAGTGGCTCAACGATTTCCATTTCTATCTTGTTTTAAGGTTACAGCAATGCACTATTAGCTTTCATTTTTTATTAAGTTGATATATATTTCTGTTGAGACTGGTCTATATTTTAGCATGATCACTTAAAAAAAAACATTTACGAACTAAGCATATAAATCTAGTACATAAACCATATAAAGCAGAATATGTTTATTGAAGATGCGTATTTGATTTGGGGCTCAGGGCACACATAAAATGTTGTTTTTTATGGTTTTAATGCTTACCTGAGTGTATGTCCTTCTGAGTGTTGATTCTTTATCTATCGATGTTCTGCTTCGGTGTTGTACTTTCTGCCCTTGTTTAGCACTGTTATAATGTCCTCTGTTTTTTACGGTTGAAATGCTCTCTGCGTTTACTGAGTGTATGTGTGTCGCTTTACGCTGCTCGTGAAATGTGAGCCTATTTTTAGTTTGATTTTTGTTGGATGTATGGAAGTAGTGCTCTGATTATAGTTGTGTATAATGTATGACTTTTCTCTCTGTTCTCTGAACGTATGTGTCTTTTGCTTTATCTCTGGAATGCTCTCTCTGATTTTTCTTCTCTCTATTGATAGTTGTACGCCCTTTGTAGCTGTGTGTTTATGTTGTACTGCCCTTTTGTTTTCTGGTTATCCATTCTGAAACTGCTCAATAATTATTTCCATTCATGCTGATTATGATTATATGTAACTGCTGAGATATTTCTGAATTCTCACCTAAGAGATAGGAACATATACCCTGACTCTTGCTCTTTTCTGATTATTCCTTTCAGTTTTGAATAATGCTCAATGATTACTAATAATCATTTTACCACTAATTACTCCATTTAAATTGATTGCTGCCTAATCCTGCTGTTTTGGAATCCTTTTCTGAATATTTGCCATTTATGCCTACTGGAATACATAACTGAAAAAGGAATATGCCAACTGGTGATGACTTCTGGTTTGCATTTTTGAAATTCTTATATTGTCCCAGTTATTGCTGATTTATGTGCATACGTAACTGTTGGAGAAGATTTTTATTTGCCAATGATGACCATAATTGGAGTAGAATGGTAACTGGCCTTTATCATGTAACTCATGGCTGATTAGCGTGATTGCTTTGGAATAATTATTATTTACTTAAGTGTATGTGTATGATTTGCATGTGTTACTAAAACCATCTCTTCAAGTTTCTCTGTTGCGTTATCTGTTCTGTTATAATTTCGTCTCTTGCAAATGTATGTAAATTTGTGTTGTGTTGCATTCTGCTTGTTCCATAAATTTCATTGCCTTTTCCTCAAATGTAACATGTATAATCAATTTTGTGTTATTGGTGTTGGTCTTCTGCATTTTGTTGGTGCGTTGCTCCATGTGGTATCCATTATGCATATAATCGCTACAGGCCCTTATCATCAATATCAAATCAACCTACTCCATCACAGCAAGGAAATTAGATTTAGATGCTGCATTTTCTTGGCAATTCTAACCCATTCTCCAATTTTGGATCTTTTTGTTTCATATTTCTAGATTTGTTTGGTCTGGTAAGATATGGTGGGGTAGTGGTGGATGACTTGTGGATTGTTGAGATTTTTTTGGGTGATTTTGAGTGATACGATGTTTGAGGTTTTGAATGGCCAATGCTATTAACAATGGTTGTTGCACACCATTTTGCTTTAACCCAGTTAAGGATGATTGAATTATTTGGTTTAATCATGTTTTGATTGTTTTAGCTTTCTGGGTGAAACTAAAAGCAAATATATATTTCCTTTGATTTGCAGTGATCTTTGCATCGTGGCATCCCAGGTCCAGGTGTATACCCACGAAGAGGTGAAGAATGCCACACTTGGGACGATAATTGATGATGCCAATAGCTGTTTAGATCAGGCACCGGTGATCACGGAGGCATCTAAGTCTTCCTTAGCAATATATTTTTGTTATAATCTCATTGTATCCTATTTCGTTCTTCCATTTTTGATTTCTTCTTGATGCTCATGTAATATTGTTTGTATTAGGGGCGAAACCAGTGCCCGGTTCATGTAATTTCCATATTGATTATGATAATATTTGTAACATCAACGACAAAAAATGCCCTCAAGAATAACTTTGTTTTCACAAATAATTAGAAATAACCCGAAAGACGTGAAAGACGCCATGATGTTTACGGACCAATCCGTTAAATATTAGTTTAGTGATGCAGTGGGTTCTTTGATATCATATGCATGTGACTCATACCCAACAATATTAATCCATAAATTCCTGAAAAAGATGCTTTATTATGCACAAGAAAAAAAAAGGTTGGACAAAATTGAGTGTTCACAATTTTCGACAAACTTCTCCCCATCTCTTTTCGTGGTACTGAGAATTGGTACAAACAGCCATATTGTGGTCGGTGTATTCGAGACTCGTTCTTACAGTGCATTAAGAATTCGATAAAAGAGATCTGAGTTGTTTTATCCTAGGGACGGCGTGGTCGATAGTCTGTTTGCATATTTTGAGCAGTGTCATGAAACGTTTTAAAATTGTTGTTACCGTAGCTTGCAACAATTATAAATGTCACAAAATAATACTTACTAGCTAAGTCGAGAGAGCGACCTGGTCTATTTCGTGTCATTTAAAATTGTTGTAAGCCACGGTAACAATAACTTTTGGAAAATTAAAATAGAATGAAGTATCATTTTTTTATTTGTTCGTAAATTCACACAAAAAAATGAACACAAACATAAGATATAGTATCTTAGATCCAATATATAAGCCCCTTTTCAAATTCAACCCATTGTAGAGAAGATTGGATGAATGATAACATATTAAGTTTTTGGGTTAGTTTGAGAGTTGAATTTTGAAGGGGAATGAAGAGAAATGGAAGATTTAGGAGCCATAAAATATATTTGTGAGATGACTCTCAAGTCTTTCCTTTATCTTCTTTCCCCTCCAAAATCCAAGTCTCAAACTAACCGTTAAGGAAAAGATAATGGGTAATTTGAGTTGTTTAAACATTGTTAATTATAAGCACGATCTCTTTCTTCTCATATAATCATGCACTCAAGAGAGAGATATACAAAAAAAATTAAAATCAAAATTGAATACCCTATAAATCCACAAATAATTAGATATATGTGAATGCATTAAAAATGAGTCAGCTACTTTAGATGGATTTAAGTTCTTTTCTTTCTTACATTGATTTAGTTATAATTATATTTAATGTTGGAATAATACTAAATTGAACCAATGCGTTGGTCTAATGGTGTAAGGTCTCGCTAAATTTCTAGAATAACCAAAAAGTCAAAAGTTCGACTCCTGAGAACAAAACTTGTTGGGAAAGATCAGACAATCGTACCTCCTAAAAAAAATTAGTTCTTTAATTATAAGGTTTATACTCTTGGTAATACAAAAAAATGCAAGGAAACCTTCTTTGCAAGTACCATCAATTATAAGAACATGTTTAACGAAAGGGAAAGGGTAAAAATCACCCAACTTTTGGGAACCATATTGCAAGGCATACCAAGAACAGTAGTATATTTACTATTTATTTTATGAAGATTTACATAAGAGTCCAGGTGGTAATGGTATAATCATGGATGACCTGTTAGTCAAAATCCAAGTTTAAGAAAAATTCCGATGAACAAAGAAATATAATTTAACTATAAGAATAAATGACCCAAGCTCCTTAAATGACCTTAGGAAAACCAATATCACCTAAACCCCCCAAAAATGATAAAAAAAACAAAAAAGGAAGAAGACATGTTCCCTTCTATACCATTCATTTAATTCCCTTAGGGACATCTCACATTTCTCCCTGGTCCACCATAATAAAAGTAATTTCCCCAAACATTGTTGATCCCTCCTTGTATATCATAGCAATTAGAGTGATCTGCTAGAACCTTAAGATTTGATAAGGGAACTAAATTATTATCCCAATCCACAACTTGCATATTCCTAAAGTAAGAAGCTTTTCCAAAACCTTCTCTAGCAAAATGGCCACTACCCATTTGGGTGGAAGTGTGAGACCCTGTTTGTCTTGAATTCACAATTTCACCACCAAATTGAACCATGCTTGCATGATCCCTTAAGTGTGTGAACAAGAATGATGGCCAATACCCAACTAGTATTCCAGATCCAAATTCAAGCCACCAATTCCCATGCTTTGGATCCTACACAAAAAAAGAAACATAGGTCCAAATATTCAATGACACCTTTTATTATTTTTAAGTTTTGTAATAAGGCAGAACTACTCATAGATATAGACATAATTATGAAGAGCAACATGTTAGCCTGGTTGGTAAGTGAAATGGGTCAAAAAGAAGAGAAATAAAGGTGGTGAATGAAATTCTCAAAATATTGGGATCTTGTTAATATAATACTAGTAAAATGATAAGAAGAAATAAAGGTCTTTAGCTATGAATTAGAAGCTCTTTTTGTGGGAAAAGGAAGAGAATCTTAAAAAGAAGAAAAGCATAAGGGGTTTACAGTTCATTATTCGAATGCATAAGTGCATGCGTGTAATATCCCAAAGTATTAAAGTAAAGGGGTGCATCTAACGAAGAAGGGTGGGTCACTGTACAAAAAATTTTATTTAAAAATTTGATAATAATAAAAAATAGTAGCATATGCTATATCATGATATGATAAACTTAAGCGTGCACAGACACATATATTAAGGAATTAAAATAATATTTATTCTTTATTTAAAGTTACAAAATTATTATACGCTTGTAATTAAAGATATTATTATTTGCTTTGAAAATTTTAAACCATTAAATGTAAAGTTTCACTTTGATAAAATTCAAAGTGAAAATAACCTTCTAAGTCACGAAATTCAATGGCAATGCGAGACTTCCAAAATAGTGGAGAGCCCACCATTGACCATCTTATTTTTTTCTTCATTTCATTGTTTTTGGCATTCTTTGACTAAGAATATTGAAGACTTTTATGAACCACAAAACGTAATCAGATCAAACGGTAGGCATCAGTCACTCATTACTAGAGCATAAAATAGTTTATACATTAAGTGGGTCCCTTTAGGTGAACCTGTATTGGATTTTGGATTTCAACTCAACATGCATACCTAGAAAATGTACACATTTATTCTTCCACACTTTGTGTCACTCTATGTTTCACGGGCTATGTGATTGGTTAGAAAAAATATTTATAAATTAAAATTTAATTATTAAATGTTTTTCTAACTGATCATAAACTTATGGAATGACAGAAAGTATATGACAACATATATGCTCCTCTCAAAAGTAATCTAAATTCTAAACCAATAAATAAAATAACCGTTAATCCGTTTTATGTGAATTGTTTGACAAAGTTTAACTTTTTCAATCAACTGTGAAAACTGCCCATTACATAAAATATTAATAAAAAGACAAATGAAGCCCAAAAACTATGAGTTTTATATATATTTTTAGTACTGTTAAGATATCCTTTCATCTTTTGGGCACGTAATTAATCCTTTTAGGATGTGTGGTTGTTCTTCCTAATAATTGAATATTTGATATTTTGGTCATTCTATGAAGTGATTTAATACGATCTTACACCACTAAATCAACAAGTAAAAATACAGTTTTATTATATAATATATTGTCAATAATTTTCTAGAGTCAATTTCGTAACGGAGCAGAAAATTACCTTCCAAATGAGCAAGCTAATATCAAATTGTCCACCAGCATAAGAAGATTTGGGAGATATTGCAGCTCCAATTGCAATTCTATTGTTAGTTTGAACAAAGCCTGAGCAAAGTAAGTTGTAGCACCCAGTTGCTTGATATGCATCACTCTGCAAATAATAATCAATTAGAATTGTTATTCTTTTTCTTTGAAAGTCTTATAGTTATCTTACTCTTCAAGCAAAGAGCATAATATATAATAGTTACATTAGTACGCTATTATTATCACCCCTTTTCTTCAAAGAGTTTATACTTACCGTCCAATAAGTAAAGAATCTAGGGTAATTGTCCCCATAGAGCTCCGGACTGACCTGCATAAAAAGTAAATGAAAATAGTTTAAATGTCTACCATAAAAGTTAAGGACTAAAATCCAATTATTTTTTTGTACTACTAAATGATATTCCACCATTCTATTGGTAAAGAATTAATCTTTTTTTGGATGTATGAGTGTTCCTCCCAATAATTGTATTTCCCATGAATCGCACCCTTTAATTTTTTTGTTTTTTTAAAGATGTAGCGGACCTTACACTACTAGGCCAACATCTTGTTTGGTTATTTATTTTTTATAATGATACCAAATGTGATTTATATTTAGTTATCATGCATCTCAGTTATACTTTGTTATATTTTAATATAGCTATATACTTACAAAATTTAACATTTCAATAAATGTTTTCCAATTCATGTTGGGTATCAAGATATCATGGTACCATAGCATAAACTCTAAAATTAAATACGTGGAAGCAAGTGAGTAGTAGGTAGTTGGGGATTCTAGTTGCATTCTTTAATGCTAACCAAATATAATGAATTCAAGAAATGTTATGAAAGATGTAAAAATAAAAACAAGGAGTATGGTTCTTCTGTAAATGAAAAATTAATTAAGATGCAGTAATGGCTGAACTAATACATACCTGCCAACCAGCTTCAATGGTGTTAAGATCATCACCAAATGAACCAGATATGACCCACATTTGGGACAAGCTGAATTCATATTGATTTGCCACCTTGGGTGCCCACACATTTATGCTAGCTTTTGCTCCATAATATTGTTGTCCACTCACATACCCAACTGCATGCTGTGCAGGAATTAAATCTTTTCTTAGGCCATTTTGAAAATTGAAGATTGTTCATAGAGGAAACTCAATTTTAAGTTGGATTGTGTTGTTAAAATTTTATGCACAAGCTAATGATAGTTTTTAAATCTCAAGTTGAGTTTGTTTTGTTATAATGATAGTTGCAGTGCAGCATATACATAAATGAATGACAAGACCACTTGCATTGGAGTAAGTGAAACATTAGTAAGCTTAGGAACCATGGAATTCAGTGATTACACTATAAATAGGAAAAAGGTTGAAGTTTCACAATTGAAAGAAATGAATATAAATGCAGATACTTAATTTTCTTGTTAATGTTTTTATCACTAGAGTAACTCTCTTCATCACTATCCTTATTTTCATATAAAGAAGAAAAATGCACATTAAAGTGATTTTGTTGCTCTTTTTTCTTTTTTCCTGGGATAGTTATGAGTGCATACCTCATGTCCATTGCTATTTGTGTCTCTTCTAACACCTCTTCTTTTTTTCCTTCCAAATCTGCTAACAGAACTAGCCCTTAACATGTCTTGTACTGTTGTTCTTCTAATTGGAATTGTTCCTTCAGGGCATGATTCCCCAGACAAGCTCCAAAGCTGAAATTTCTCACCCAATTCTTCAATTTGGCTGTGATCTTTGGGCCTTTCAGGAGGATCCTGCACATGCATGAAAATTAATACTTTTTAATACTTCAAAATAAACAAATAAACTTGAAAATGTATGCATGTAATGAAGTATTCTGATACAACAATTAACAATTACCAATGGTCTATGTCCTTTCAATTGAGGATGGTCAAAAGCTGGTTGTAAATGAGACACAACACAATCTATTATATCACCATCAGGACTCTACAAAAAGAAGAAACAAAAACTAACCATGTTATGTTCCAAAACAGAGGAAGTGCAAAAAAAAAGAAAAAAAAGATTGAAGCTTTGACATGCCTGAATTGTTTTAATAGCAGGCTTATTGATCTGTTGCAAATGATTTATGATGACGTTCAACTTGTGAACCTCTTCCTTTGGCCTAAAAGTTTCATTGGCAAGTGGGTAGTTGAAAATTTCTGTGGAACAAACAGGACAAACCAAAGAAACAAGAAGAAGGAAATGTACAAGGGTTGAAATGATTGAAGAGCTTAAACACAAGCTAAAATCCATGCTTGAGAAATTTTGGTTCCTTGTTTCTTCTATTGTTGTCAAATATGTGTGCACTTGTTTACATTGGCCTTGTCTTCTTCTTCTTCCACGAACAAAACAAAACTGTGCATTCCTATAATTTTTTGATTCTGTCAAGGAAAATGAATCCATCCAACAAAAAAATGATATTCAAAGGAAACTTAAATACTACTTCTCCATTTTCAATGCCTTGGAAGCATTGAATAACATTATAGTCCTTCTATTCTGTTTCTCTCTCTTTTGATTATTGTGCTTAAAACTTCTAAAACTTGGGTTTTATTACTGACAACTTGAAGTCCCAGGCGCTAGGTGAATAAAATAACATGTCTCGGTGGGGTTTTCTTGAAGTTTTGCCCATGTGGGTTGGAGGAGTACTTATAAATGCTAGGATAGTTATGAGATCAAGACACATTATAAAATTTAGATGAAATCAAGCCACATTTTAAAATGCTTGGAGGAGTACTTAATGCAATTATATAGTACTTGTCAAATACAAGGAGTATATTTCAATAAAGGTTATATTTTGTTAAAAAATACAAAATAGATTAACAATGAATTGCCTATGGATCTATTTTTGGGGTGAATTGTGGAGGGGAATGAAGAAAAATATAAAATTTCATAGTCATAATAAAAATGTATTTCATGAATCTCAAGTTTTCATTTTTTATTCTTTCTTCTCTAAAATTTAACTCTCAAACAAAATAGAAATAAAGCGATACAAAGTTAAAATTCTTCATAAACTTATGTAATGAAAAGAAACTTCCAAATACAAATAAGAAACATAAAAGAACTTTTTAAGTAGGAGTATAGTTTGCCAAATTTGTAGATAACCATTAACATCATAATAAATTTGATTGCAATATTATATAGTATAGTTTCAGGAAAATAAAATGAGAAAAAATGTATGCACCTTTGTAAGAGTATTTTACATTATCATTGCATCATTCATCATTTATATTTAATCATCATATACTATGAAATATAAGTAATAAAAGTGTATCAAAATGTGTATAAATCTTTACAATGACAAAACTCAAATAAAATACAAACTTCAGCCAAATCTAACCGAAACATTAATTGTCATAGAGGGTAGATTAGCAAATGCTACTGTCATTTTGTGATTGTTTCTCTTGATAAAAAATTTTAATGCAAAATTATGTTCTTGGTGTTTTTCCATTCCAATTTTTTATACCTATAACTATTCCAATGAAGAGTTAAAAATTATACATTTTAGACGCAGTGTACTTGGAACCATCCAAAATTTGTGCAAAGGCATTTGGGGGAGAGAAAAGTGAAGCATCAAAGAGAGAGAAATGAAAAAGGATATGTTTCCAGTCTCCTATACAAGATCTGAAACTTTAGCTTTTGTGCTGTTAGTTTAATAAGGCAAAATGTGGGACTCATGATTTCTGTTATTCTTTACTTTGATTATGAGGACAAATTGGAATTACTATTGGATTTCTAAAGTTCTCTATTTGCTTTAAGGGTCTCCCTTTCTCACTTCCCAAGATGTTCTATTTTGAGTCAGCAACCCCATTTTTATTTATTTATGTATTTTGTATAGTATATATCATTACACTAACATAATCTCACTTCTTTAGAAATAATAAAGCTAACCCACTTTTATTACTTAAAAATCTAATTTCCTTTACTTTTTTATACTTAATCTATATCCTATGTTTTTTGGGAGGTTTGGATAAGTTGTAATTTGCAAAGATATATGTGCAGAGAAATTAATTAATTCATTCTTTGAAGTTTGAAGTTATTGTAGTAGTAATATTTGTTGAGTTTAAAATCTGTGCACTGACAGTGTAAAGTTTTTTACACTGTCAACACATCATTCACCATTGATTTGTATTAATTTTGTTTAAGAGTCAATGATGGTTAACAAATTAATAGTGAATAATTTACTGACAGTATAAAAAACACTTTATACATATCAAATCCATATCGGTTACGACTTAAGAGTAATTATATTATTCTTCTATAAAATTTGATTTAATTACATCTAAGTATCCAACAACATTTTTGTTTTAGAAATTACATCAATATCATATAAGGTTGATATTATTATCACACTTACCCTTGAAGAGTAACAATTAGAATTACAATGACATTGTATTTTAGAGCATCTACAATGCTACAAAACTTTTTTCCTTCTTAAATGATTTTACTGATTATTTTATATTTGTTTATATTTTTGAA
The DNA here is from genome assembly GCF_001865875.1 of Lupinus angustifolius. NCBI lineage: Eukaryota > Viridiplantae > Streptophyta > Magnoliopsida > Fabales > Fabaceae > Lupinus > Lupinus angustifolius. The sequence continues at coordinate 4,896,767 of NC_032025.1, forward strand.
CAATTTAAGCAACTCAAGTCAAAACCTACCACACATTTATATTTATCTCTTGTATTAATTTTTTTCCACTTTTAATGTTGATTTATAACTTTAAGAATAATGCTTATTTAGTTTATCATTGTGAAATAAGAACAAAAACGACTCCTCTTCAGTAATAAACTTAGATGAAAAACATGTTTATTTTTATATGAACGGTTTTTTTGTTAGTATTTTGGTCGCTCTTACGCATCACTATTGCATTGACTATATATGACACTCCATTTCGTAAGGTAAGGATGGACCCCAACCTAGTTGGCACGCGCACCTGGCTCTGTGGACTGCATGCTCATGTACCCTTCATGCATATAATGGTTTGTCTAAGGTTTTGGGGGCTCAATCTTTTCTTTTGTCGTCGCTGATGTGAACCACATTGAGAGCAAGAACCATAAACAATAATGTTTACCTACTTAACTACCTTAATGGCACAAATTTTACTCTATCGTGCACACATTCTTTTTATTTTTAAAATGATGTTTATTCTTTTTTGTTCCTATAGACTATAATTACGGTCTCTTAGTGTTACTACTATGCAGCCATTGTAATCGAGTTGTTGGTCAAAATGCTAACAATCTCATTTGTAATATGTTAGGTAAGAGATGTAAATATTGGGAGTAATAAAAAATTAAGGACAACTAATGATATAAAAAACATGATTTGACTAGCTCATTGTATGCTTAATATATAAGGGAGTGTATTAGTATTATGCAATTATTCCAGTTGATAAAGACTTAGCTTCATGAGTTTGATTATTTTGCAGTTTAAGGATAGAACTAGAATATTTGAGAGTTAATTGAATAACAGTGTAAGAGTTAATCCATTAACACTGCAGTTAATGGATTAATTGTGCAATAATCGATTAATACTATAGTTAATCGATTAACTGGATAGTTTTTCAATTTGTTTCAGTTAGTTAGTTTGTGTACATAATCAATTAATCAAGAGTTAATCGATTATCTGGTTAACAAATTCTGTTTTTAGTTGTTATATATAGAGGTGTATTCCTCTAATCTTTGTATCCCAATTCATTCAATTTTATAATAAGAATTTAATTATTTAATGAGAATATTATCAATCTTTGTTTATTATTTTATCAAGATTTATACATAACTCTACCATTTTAAGAGATAGGAAAGTGTGGATTTGGGATAGTTGGATTCAATTAAGACGTCACTGTAGGGTCAGATGGCGTCATTGATAGTCAAGGCTTACTATCGTTGAAAAAAATGTGTTGCCTGTCAATCTAGCTTTCGAAAAGAAACGAATCTTCCGGCTATTTTTTATAATTGTCATACATATATAATTTTCATTCTTGTTAAAACTCTTTTTTTTGAAAGAGCAAAATTGTATTAAAATAGCACAAGATGTGCACACCTAAATTTGTCAAAACTAACTTCAGTAATCGTGAATGTAGGAGTATTCTCTCGTGTAAACGAGTTATTAAATTAACTGAAATTTGTGAAATGATTAAAAAGAGCATACACTATTTATTTTTTTATTTACTATTTATTAGTTTTTATTAATCGGATTATAATTCGAAATAATTAAATATGTAGATAAGTAAATAAATATTAGTAATTTGATAAAATTATTATTAATTTTATAATTATTTATATACTTAGTGTAATGTAATTAATGTAATTTGGTAAATTCTAAAAGGGTAGAATTCACCAATAAATTATTCAAAGTTCTTAATTCTTATGGTTTTTGAAAACCTATTTTAAGTAGCTTTCTAAAAATTAATTTTCCAACATTATATCTCTTTTTAAGAGTTACAAACTCCTTTTATTTTTTATTTATTAAATGGTTTTAAGAACTTATGGTTGAGTAAAAAAACTATAGACAAAAAGCTAGAAGCTCGAGTTTTCAAACAATGCAAGATAACATAACTTAATCTTCTTCAATATACACTTATCCTTATTATTGTGGATATAGAACAAAAAATTGAGGAGAGAAGAATTGGAATATTATAATAGGAAAGAATTTTTTTTTGTTAAAAACAAAAATATTCAATAATATCATTGGTCTCTGCTTAAAACATCATAGGATACCAATTAGTAAAAACTATTTGGCAAGTCTTTTTTGTTTCCTAGTTGCTGCTACATAGTTTTTGTGGACACTTTATCATACATCTTCTTCAAATTGACAAAAAAACTGTGTATAAACACTTTTTGTTCATCATTTAGTAATACATATTTGTTGTCATGATCTTTGCTCAATTACTTTTTCTCCTAACTTTTTAGTAAACTCAAGAACTTAATTCTTTTATAATTTGTATGATTTTGTATACATCCTTTATATTTATAAATATGGATTAATTAAATTGTTTTTCCTCTATCCGCCACTTAACATTTTTAAATCTTATAATCACATTCCTCAACGTTAACTTTGACTCCAGTTAATCTCATTCCTTATGAGACCCATCCAAACCTCCAAAATTATATTATCTTATCCAAATTCTTTATCATTATCCGGCCATCATTTTCAATGATGCATGTTTTACCTCAAACTGAAGTTTTACTATAAAGGGTATTACTTGATTTTGCGATGAAAGATTTTATATCTTTCACTGTTCTCTGGTTTTATGTGTTTGTTGCCTATAGGTGTTATTTTGTTATAGTTATTTTGTTTGTTGCACACAAGGAAGAGGTTGTGCATGTGAGCATTTATCACCTTTTTTCTCTCTTAGCACTTAGCTGCATATATAATTTTTTATCAACAATAATATTCATTAAAATAGAAAATGAGGATATTTAGGAGAACAAGTGATACTTTCATCCACATATTGAGACATTATTTCTAAGAAGACAAAGGGGTTAAACAACTAATCTACAAAGGAGAATTTGAAACTAAGAAAATAAGCATTAGGAACATTCAAAGAATACAGTAAATTTGATCTGTTTTAATGTCCCCTAGGAACTTGGGTAACAGGGAGGGAAAGATGTTAGAAATGCTACTTAATCAGTGAATAGAAGTAAACTATATAAGTTGTTTCATCTAAATTAATTAGTAGTTCAATACTGTTTTTGATGTCTATGAGATCGACGTATTCCTGAGAGAAATTGATCTAAGTAATATACAAGTATCTGGAAAAAAGCACTGAAAAAGTAAAGCACAAAAGAGATTTCAGAGAATTCTTTGTCACAAGGCCCCTGACCCTTGTGACCACTCTCTCAATTAATGAATATAGATTTATTGTCTCAACTCTCAAGTCTTATCTTACAATAACGATAATGAATTAGAAAAACCAATATAAGTTTAATTTTTTAATATATATGATATGTTTTTATTAATATGGAATAAAAAATTTGAGATAATATGAGACAATATTATCCTTATTCCTACCTAATGACTCCAGTGACTTGACATATACTAGCAAATATTAAGGGTCATAAAGATTCTAACATCATACAGTTAATACTAAAAAATTCAGGTCATCAAACACCCATAACCCTCTCTAGCCGGTTGACCAAAATTATAGCTTTAGAGGCAACATTGACTACGACCCATTCCCTTTGTTCTTATGGCATGGGCCAACAACTTCAAAAACAACAATTAAGAAATGAGCTTTTCATGGCTCAATTTCTAGAAACCTCGAAAAGGGAGTGTTGAATTATTTATCGGATGATGTATGATATAGGGAACTATAAGTTTGGGTTAGGTTTTAACTTACTTCGCTAATAAGTTGTAAAATTATGATAAATTAAATTGATAAATTCTTGATCAGACTAATTTAGCTTTGTATTCAGTAGTTTATTTTTTAGTCTAGCACTTTGTTTAATTTTCTATTTGGTTTTTTACATCCTCTAAAAGTTAGGGTAGTTAGATGTATATGTTGAGAAAAATGTAATTCTTCCTGCTAGACTCGTTAATCATTTAACCATATTCGATAATTTATTAAACAAACTGTTTGTATAGTTAGTTGTCTTCTAGCTATAAATAACAAGTGTATTGTTTCAATGTAATATAATATCTTTTTCCTCTTCAAGCAAAGTATATACACATATTTCTTTCTCCTACATCTATCTTCATTCACTCTTTCTCGTAAGTTCAACAGTGGTATCTAGAGCTCTTGTTTCGATCTTGGATCTATGAAAAGAAGGAAGAAAGCAAGAACAACCTCCTCATGGCAAATAGCAGTGGATTCACAATGACACTACCAACGCTTGATGGAAAGAACTACGAAAGATGGCATGTTCAAATGAAGGTCATCTTTTGTTATCAAGAGGTTCTTGAAGTAATGCAAGATGAGTATCAAACAATGGAAGAAGATGTTGTTGAAGCCCACAGATCCATATTCAAAGAATGCAAGAAGAAAGACTGCAATGCTTTGTTCATGATTCACCAATGCATGGATGAATCAAATTTTGAAAAGATTGTCAATGCCAAAAATTCAAAGGAGGCTTGGGACAATCTTGGTAAATGCTATGAAGGAGCTGAGAAGGTCAAGTAGGTGAAGTTGCAAACCTTGAGAATGGAGTATGAACTTTTGCAAATAAAGGATGGTGACACAATCTCATATTACTTCACCAAGATTAGATCACTAACAAATTTGATGAAGGGATGTGGTGAAGTAATGACAGATCAATTGGTAGTGGAGAAGGTGTTAAGAATTTTAACTCAATTACTATATTTTTTATTTGTTGTTATTACTATTAAATAAAGGAACGCCTCTTTTTTAATCAAATTAATTAGTTAATGATTAATTACTTAAATGAAAAAAAATTATTTTTTTAGTTGTGCCTGACAATATTGACTTTGGTCCTACGTATCCCTATTAAGGGAATCAAGGCCTACGTAGTTCTGTAAGTAGAGAAAGGTTTGTTCGTTGGATTGATTTTAGAAAATATAAGTGTTAGATCTCGACTAACAATCCTACTAATACAAGTGAAGTACAACTCATACGTCCGATACCGCATTTTGTATTAAGGGTTAGTTAAGATCTTAACATGTTTCTGAATAAAAGATTTTCGGTTCGTTAGTGAATTAGTCATGGTGATCATTAAGTTGTGAAGTGCAGCCCATATGGCCGACACTGCATCATATCTTAAAATTAGAGTGGGCCTTCGATGGCCCAAACAACATTTTTTTGAAAATTTGTTTTTTAGGGCTTAGACTTTATTTGTATTTTCTTGAAATGGAAAATTTATTATTTTGGAAACGAATTGGGCTTTTTCTTGGGCCGGACAAAAATGGATGTTCACAGCTGCCCCTCTTTACTTGTTGCTTACCTGATATCAAATAAACCTGGGTTTGAGGGGTATCATGGTAAGTAACCAGTAAAGAAATGAACGCTATTTTGTCAAGGCTCAGAAAAAGTCCTTTTGAAAAGGTGCCGAATTTGGGGTCAGGGATTTGTTGAGGCACCCATATTGCCATAAGGAGTTAGGGATTTGTTGAGGCACCCATGCTGCCATAGAAAATTTAGGGATTTGTTTAGGCACCCGTATTGCCATAAGGAGTCAGGGATTTGTTGAGGCACCCATGTTGTCATAGAAAATTTAGGGATTTGTTGAGGCACCTGTATTGCCATAAGGAGTCAGGGATTTGTTGAGGCACCCATGCTGCCATAGAAAATTTAGGGATTTGTTGAGGCACCCGTATTGCCATAAGGAGTCAGGGATTTGTTGAGGCACCCATGCTGCCGTAGAAAAGTTTATGTTCATGCGGTCGCTAGAGGAATCTTTAGATAGCTTTAGAGCACTTTGTCTAAGCAAATAGGATGTAGCAATGCTTTGTTTAAATGCATGGTTTGCAATGAATAGCGGTAGGACTTATGAGATTAGTGTCAATGTTTGTGCATGAATATGATTATGCTTTGAAAAGTATGAGTATGTTGTCATGTAGGTATGTTTGTTTATGCTTATTGAAGGACAAAGTTACGCCTCCGCAACACCCTTTAATGCTAGATATGTTGAAACTTGCTAAGACATTCGGGCATCTCTTTTGTCAAGGTTCGTGCTTGTGACCTCCCTTTTCATTGTTTTAGTCTCAATGCATCAGGACGGACTCAAAAATTTGACCAATCTTTTCGTAAAAATATTTTGTTTATTAGAAAATAATTTGCATGCTGAAAGACATTGTGATATATCAAAACCAAATTTATTTGCTTTCCGTTAACTTTCTAAAAAATGAGAGTCATACAAGCTTGCCGTAGCAAGGAGCCCCGACCCAGATCCTACAACTAATTCCAATGATTGCCCCAGTTTTTATCGACTCTCCAACTTCCGAGTTTCTTGTTTCTGGGAGGACCCTTTATGAATAATATTTCTTCACTGCATCCGAATTTATGGTGAGACGTAGATCTTCTCCATCCATGTTAGTTAGGATTAGGGCTCCACCGGAAAAAGCTTTCTTGACTACATATGGGCCTTCGTGGTTTGGAGTCCATTTTCCTCGGCTGTCTTTTTGGATTGGTAAGATCTTCTTCAGCACCAGGTCTCCTTCCCTGAACTGGCGGGGCCGAACCTTCTTTGAATATGCCTTCATCATTCTCTTCTGATACAACTGTCCGTGGCAAATTGCAGTTAGTCTTCGACCATCTATCAGATTCAATTGATCTTGTCGAGCTTGAACCCATTCTGACTCATTCAGGCCTGCTTCTGCCAAAACCCTTAGAGATGGGATCTCTACCTCCAGTGGAAGAACAGCTTCCATACCATAAACCAGGGAGTACGAAGTAACCCTCGTGGAAGTGCGGACTGAAGTACGATAACCGTGTAACGCGAATGACAGCATCTCATGCCAATCTTTGTAAGTTACCACCATCTTCTGGACTATCTTCTTGATGTTCTTATTGGCTGCTTCGACGGCTCCATTCATCTTGGGTCGGTATGGTGAGGATGTGTGATGTTTTATTTTGAATTTTTCGCACATTTCAGTCATCATCTTGTTGTTCAGATTGGTTGCATTGTCGATGATGATCTGATCGGGTAACCCATATCGACATATTAACTCTCTTTTTATGAACCTGAGGACTACCTTCCGGGTCACGCTAGCATAGGAGTTTGCTTCCACCCACTTAGTGAAGTAATCTATGGCAACCAGGATGAACCGATGTCCATTAGAGGCCTTCGGCT
>NC_032025.1:4903981-4904497 GCF_001865875.1 Lupinus angustifolius
TTGAGGATAAGGTTGCTAGTGCATCTGCTAACCTATTGTCTTATCTGGGGATGTGATAAAAACTCACTTGATCAAACTGTTCATTCAACTTCTGGATGTAATTTTTGTAGGGCACCAATTTGCTGTCACGAGTTTCCCATTCTCCTTTTATCTAGTGGATTACTAGGGCAGAATCTCTAAATACTTCTAGGATCTTTGCTTTTGCATCAATAGCAAACTTCAGTCCCAAAGCGCACGCCTCATATTCTGCTATGTTATTGGTACAGTCAAAGCATAGTCGGGCAGTAAAGGGAAGGAACTTCCCTTCCGGAGATACCAACACAGCACCTACTCCATGCCCGAACGCGTTGGAGGCCCCATCAAAGACTAGGGTCCATTTTTCTTCTTCTCTTGATTCATCGGATAAAGCCATGATGTTCTCACCTGGAAACTCATACTTCATATGCCCCAGTTTGTCTACAGGTTGATCGGCCAAGTAGTCAGCAATAACACTTCCTTTCACAGCCTTTTGCGTCA
>NC_032025.1:4904597-4907402 GCF_001865875.1 Lupinus angustifolius
CTCAGCATATATTGTCTCAAACGGCGAGAGGCCCAGACTAGAGCGCAACATGTACGTTCTAACAATGAGTATTTTATTTCGCAAGCTGTGAATTTCTTGCTCAAATAATAGATTGTTTGCTCCTTTCTTCCACAATCACCACGCTGCCCCAAGACGCATCCCATAGATTCATCAAGTACAGTGAGATATAGAATCAATGGTCGCCCTGGAATTGGAGGCATCAACACTAGAGGCTCGGTCAAGTATTGCTTTATCTTTTCAAACGCTGATTGACAATCATCATTCCACCTTACTGCCTGCTTCTTCCTCAAGAGTTTGAATATCGGTTCACAGGTGGATGTCAGTTGCGAGATGAACCGGGAAATGTAAGTGGCCCAAACAACATTTTTTTTTTGAAAAATTGTGTTTTAGGGCTTAGACTTTATTTGTATTTTCTTGAAATGGAAAACTTATTATTTTGGAAACGAATTGGGCTTTTTCTTGGGCCGGACAAAAATGGGTGTTCACAATCATCAACTATGTGTTAGGGCCCAAATTAAGAATGGGAGGCCTAAGAGAAACTCAGAAAAACCTACATGGTTAAATGATTATGTTTAAAAATAAATAGTTTGTTAGGACAGTTGTCCACTTATGATGATCTAACCAAGTGTATGGTGTAGATCATTTCTATCCTAGATATTTTCTATTTCACCTCTTTAAATTGTAAAAGAATGCTGAGAGTAAAGCAAGCAATATATGAATTTAGTAATATTTTCTTAGTGTTATTACTTTTCTTTCTGTTTCTGGAAATTTCCTTGAAGTGATATTAATCTTCCTAACAATTTTGGTGCTTTCATTACTTCTTTCATGCCTCCCAAAAACTCTCAAAAGGACCATGGGGAGAGTGTCACTCAGCTCCTTATGGAGAAATTATTGGAACACCAAGAACAACGTGATGCTCGACATGCCGCAATCACTACTGTCTTGAACAGCTACCACATTGGCAACCCAATCTGGGTATTCAACAACTTTAACAAACCCAGGTGTCAACCATTTCTCTACTTCTTCCTCGACTCGTAAGGAGATCTCTGGCTTGATCCTTCGTAGCTTCTGCTTCACCGGCCTGGAGTTGGGTATTAGTGGTAACTTATGCTCTACTATACCTCGGTCTAGTCCCGACATCTCTTCATATGACCAAGCAAAGACGTCCTTGAATTCGTGTAAGAGTTTGACTAGCCTTTCTCGTTCCTTAACGTCCATCGTGGTGCCTACTTTCACTTCCTTCTTATCTTCCTCAGAACCCAGGTTGACGAGTTCGACAGGCTCTCGGTGTGGTTGAATCTCTCTGGCTTCTTGCTCTACCAGTCTGAGTAGTTCTGGGGGAGCCTCCCATTCATCATCACTGTCCTCTTCCACTTGGTTGATGGGTTGGTCAGATCTGGGGGAGGGCTCACCAGCATGGCCCTCACTTTCAGAATCGCTATTGGATCTGCAATACGGGGATGACCGAGTCAGCTCCCCATAAATTTGGTTTTAATTTTAGTGACTTTTTTTGTTTTTTGTTTTTTGTTTTTAATGATTTTCTTTCAGCATGCAATTAAAAAATGCAAAAGAGACAAGTTGTAATGATAAAAAAGATAGATCTTTATTAATTGGAAAAAACACGGAAACAAATGAGCCCTTATTGAAAAACATAAAAAATGTCTACTAGCTTTGGGCGTAGCTAGAAGACTACATTTATTTATTACTTTGGTTCTAGGGAAACTGATGCATGCGCTTCTTCCCTCCAATTATTCAAGCGGGTACCGGGGGGACACATGTACACGAACCCAGACTCTTCCTCCATGCCTTCTTCTTCTATGATGGCCACCATTCCTGAAATCCTGGTACTGCTGCTAACAAAGCTCTGACTGATGTGCGGTATTGGAAGTTTTGCCACAACCTCATTTCTGACATGCCCTAGCCGAGCCCCACGACCACTTTTCCTTCCTCCTATAGTTTGGAGCTCGTCTTCATGTGTAGGTCTATCCCCCAAGTCATATTGACCTTTATTAGCTTTGGGTATTAGGACTTCTTTGCAGCCTTGTCCATACCTTCCCAATCCTCTACCAGGTTGATACCCCTCACGGATCATCATGTTTGCCACCACAAGAGAAGCATCTAATGGATAAAGATTCAGCTTTGGTGCACCTTCTATCATGAATGTGGTGTCTGCAATCTCGAGACGTTGGAATGATGTCTCTAATGCCTCTTCAATCACTTCGACGTAGCGGATGTCAAATGGCTGGGATACCATCACATCTTCTTCCCCCGAAACTGTTATCAACCTTCCATCAACTACAAACTTTACTTTTTGATGCATGGTAGATGGTATTGCTCCTGAAGAGTGAATCCATGGACGTCCCAACAAGCAGCTATACGTGGGATTGATATCCATTACATGAAACAAAATGTTAAATGTGCATGGTCCTATCTTGATCGGTAACTCCATCTCCCCCATCACATCTCTACGGGACCCATCAAAACCCTTAACAATCATTGAGCTGCCCCTCAAGCAGGAGGCGTCTACTGGCAACCTAGAGAAGGTCTGCTTTGTCATCACATTCAGGGACGTCCCATTATCTAGGAGGACTTTACCAATCACACAGTCATTACACATTACTAAGATATGCAGGGGGCGAACATGTCCGGTGCCCTCAGGAGGTAAATCTTGGTCACAAAAGGATATGTAATTGTCCGCTACAATGTTGTTGACTATCCCCCCAAATATGTCAGTTGTAATGTCGTGGTTGACGTGAGCCTGGTTCAATACCTTCAGCAGCATAT
>NC_032025.1:4907502-4910803 GCF_001865875.1 Lupinus angustifolius
CCTCGCTATCATGGGTTCCATTTGTCGAATGAATGGTTCCCATTGGTGCTGAATGAAGTATGTCTGAACTCCTCCAGGTGGATTTATCACAGGTTCGTACGTGCGTATGAATACAGGTATCTCCTTCTGGTGCTTCTCTAAGACATTAATCCCATGGCCTCGTGTTTTTTCACTTATGGCAATTAGTTTCAAGTCCATCATTTTTTGAAGAAGTAACTTGAACTCCTTGCAATCCTCCAAACAGTGGCCCACACGGCCATGCATCTCACACTTTTCCATATCATTGCTATCTGACTCCTGGATAACAACCTCTGCCAAACCTTGTCTGCATATCTCTCGGAAAATGAAGCTCATGGGCATCTTCACATCATCAACTTTGCCAGCAATTACAACCTTGTTCTCCTCTAGAATAGCATTCACTCCTTGATTTCCATGGTTTGGTAGAGGATTTCCAGTTATGTTGGGTCTAGTCTCCCGGAAATCTATCCGATTGGCATTGATGAGGTCCTGAACTCTGTACTTGAAGGCCATGTAGTCTTCTACCAGATGTCCTACAGCTCCAGAATGGTAAGCGCAGTTGACTTTTTCATTGTGCCATGGCCCAGGGTTCTCGTAGACTCCTCCAGGGACTGGTGTGATCATCCCCTGCCCTAGTAGATATGCAAAAAGCTCTGTATAGGTTATTGGGATCTGGTCAAATACGGGTGCTCTCCTTTCGTGTTGGTTATAGGTATTGTTTCTGGGGTAATGAGTATACCCTTGTCTGGGTTGGTGTATGTTATTGTTTGGAGGAGGGGGGTTATGGGTGGTTGGATTCCGTGTTTGGTTTTGGCTTTGATTGTGGTTCTGTGCAAACCGAGAGGGTGCATGATGATTGTTTTGATTATTGTTCCGGGACTGGAACTTCTTTGGCTCGTCATCGATGAAATGAGTCTCTGCCTCCTTTTTCTTCATGAAAGTGGGCTTCTTGCTAGAGCTTGAACCTTCATCGGAAATCTTCCCGTTCTTGATACCTCCTTCTATCTTCTCCCCTACTTTGATGAGAGCATTGAAGTTGGTTGTCACGCTTCCTATGAGGCGTTCATAATATGGATTATGCAGAGTGTCGATAAAGATCGACAGTTGTTCATCTTCTTCTAATCGCGGAAGGACTTGGGATGCTAGTCCCCTCCAACGCTGAACATATTCTCTGAAATTCTCAGATGGTTTCTTACACATATTCTGTAGTTGAGTCGTGTCTGGTGCAGCATCCTCATTGTACTTGTACTGTCTGATGAAGGCGTTGGATAGGTCCAAGAAGGTCCTGATCTGAGTCTTCTCCAGGCAGATGTACCAATTCATAGCCACCCCGCTAAACTGTCTTGGAAGCAGTGGATCAACAACTTATCATTCCCGTGATATGCTAACATCTTTCTGGCATACATGTGTAAATGGCTTTTGGGACATGTAGTCCCATTATACTTCTCGAACTCAGGTACTTTGAATTTGGGAGGGAGTACCACATCAGGCACCAAACACATCTCAAAAGCATTCTTCAGATCCACACAGTGGGCTCGTTCAATAGCCCTCAATCTATCTTCTATTGAGCTCCATTTCTCTTCCTCTTTCTCCGTGTTTGGGGTGTTACTACCTAGAGGAGTCCTTTGGGTCCCGTCATGATTCTACCTTCCATTTGCTTGATGGTTGGCATTCGAATGTCTTGTGTTGGTGTCATGACTTTCATGAGGCTGACCAGTACCGACCCCTAGATTGGGACTTCCGGATCCTGAATGAGGTTGTGGCCCAGCAGTTGCAGTCTTCTCTTTCTCGCTCTGGAGGTTCTTTAGGATGCGAAACATCTCTGCCATTTGCTCTTTCAAGCTAGCTAATTCAGTCCGGGAATCCTGACTGGAGTCTGAAGAGTAGGCCATCTGTCTAGCTCGGAGTCGGGTGTGGTAGGGGTGTTGCGGAGCAATGCTAATTGAAAAAATGCAAATAGTTAAAAAAATGTTTTGTTTGTTTTTATTTTTTTATGCAAAATTTTTTGTTAGTATAACAAGTATGATGAATCCCTTATTCGAGAGTCGGGGAGCGCAGTCCGTCGACCCTGCTAAAGCAATTTTCAGAAGAGAAATTTCCACTATGTGGTTGCATCTTGGACAAAATATAGCAATGTTGACCCCCTCATATTATTTGTTTTTTTTCCTTTTCTTTTCCTTTTCTTTTTATTGAGACAAATGTGGACATAACAAGTAATTTTATTGATAAAAACGATAAAAGGGGAATCACATCAATCGATTTCCTCATTTTTATTCCAAATGTTTATTCTAAAAAAACTAAAATTCTGCGGTCTTCTTCCTCCACCTCTTGAGCCTTCGAGCAATGGGGGCACAATTGTCGAAAAATGTCTTCATAGTAGGGAGCATTTCAGTTTCTGGATACATGTGGACCTCATGGTTTGCAGACTCAAAAGTTACAAGCCAATCATCAGCAAGGTCCTCAATCCCATCAATGATGTCAATACACCTTCTTTCCACAACTCTTTATCTTCCCTACATTCCTCCAAAGCTTGCTCCCAATTGTGTGACCATGTCTCCCTTTCTCCCATCAACTGATCATAAGCTTGTTGAAGTTCTCTCACTTGATCTATGAGCTGGTTTCTTTCCCTATGCATGTCCTCCAGAGTCCTACGGCGTATTTCTGCTTGGTCATCTACCATGGCTCGATACCGTTCTTCTCTGATGAGACCTTGACGAATAGAGTTCTCACATTCATCCACTTTCGCTCAGGCTTCAACTGCACCGGCCCTTTGTTGCTCTACTTCGGTTTTGAGTTCTTCTATGGCTATACGACTCTCCTTACCTCATTCCTTAAGTTAAAGATGGCGCGATCACGAGCCCTTAGACGTGCCCCAAGATCTTTGATTTCCCTTTCCTGTGAGGCACGCAACTCTGCGTAGTCATATTTTAGGCTAGCCACCTCTTTCTTCAAACCTGAGTTTAATTTGTTGAGCTTTTCTATCTGGAAACCATCTTTCTCAACCATGTTCCTTGATTCTTCAACTTGACCCTCAAGGATTTTAATCCTCCGTTGAAGATTGATTTCATGCTGGGACGGTCCCTCATTTTCCTTAGGCATGATGATCTAGATATTGGTTTTATTTGCCATCCTATTTTTTCTCCATAACTTATACTCTTATGTATAGAAAGCCTGATGCTCTCCTAATTCATTCTTTCCATAGAAGCGAATGTTGTGTAAAGCTCTTCTTACTTCATTGAGAACCTCATTAGAAGTATTTTTGTCTTTATATAAGAAAACAAAT
>NC_032025.1:4910903-5061878 GCF_001865875.1 Lupinus angustifolius
TGAGGATCCAAATGCCTTCCAATTTTTCTGCTCTTCCATTTTGAGGATGTGCTTCTTAAGGTACGTCCATTTCAAGCCTTCGAACTTCTCTTGCTTTATGATATTCTGGATTCCTAGGCGTGCCCCTATCATTTCTTCAATATACCCCTCGGTTAACTTGTGATCCCTTGTGAATAGGTAGACTTTCGATCGATCCAGCACCGGAATACCCAACAACATTTCATATTCCTCCACCGTCGGGGATGCATCAAACTCAGGGAATTCAAACACTCTTAATTCTGGGTTCCAATATTGGATCATGATCTCCATAGCTTTTAGTGTCTCGGGTTCAATATGGACATTAAGTAGATCGATGAGTCACCCATATGTTTTGGTGAAACATTCTTGTTCTTCTGTGGGAATTCATTGACTGCATTCTATAAGGAAATTTATATCATTTATTTGTACCTCCACTTTTGTCCCTTGTTTGGGTGCCTCAACATTGCTATATTTTGGATCCATGGGACTCGTACCTTGCTATATAACGAAATTTTTTTATGAAAAGAAAAGTTAATCTTAAAATGTGCGTGAATGCATGATCATGCATGTATAACAAATAATTTTCATATCAATAGACTAATGCATGTAAAATAAATTTTTCATAATAGTATAATAATGCGTGTGCATGTAAATAATATGATAATGCATGAGAAATGAATAATTTTCTTAATAGTTTGATAGTGTATGTTAAAATGATTTTTATAATATAAAATAATTTTCATAATAGTGATAAGGTATGTGAAACAAATACTTTCATAATATGCATTTATTGTCCTATTTGGGTACACTTATTGGGTTTCCTGCAATCATAACTATTAGGTAGGATTTAAGGCCTTTACATTACCTGCGATCATAACTAGTAGGTAGGATTTAAGGCCTTTACGTGACACAACTTATGGGGTATCCTAAAGGTGCCCAGATTACTTCTCTCTCCAATAGAGAAGCCCAAATATTCTAGGGATTACAAGTGGGATGGACCACACCGATAAGGCTCATTATATTTGGTGACAATCTGAGTGGTTCACCATGCCAATACAAGTGGGATCCAGAGTCCACACCGGCAGGGCGGATGTTCCTTTTTAATCTAATGCTCGGGCATAGAGCACATACATAAATATTAGTACGACGGTGCACCACATAAGCAATAATAACAATAACAACAACAAAAGAAAATATATGAGCAACAATACAATAATACAACCATGTATTCAATATTTATGGGTCGGACTCTCTCAAAAAAGTCCCCAGCAGAGTCGCCAGCTGTCGCGCCCCGATTTTCGGCTACGCGACCTCTCGAGTCGCCACTACATTTTTTAAATGTAGAAATATATTTTTTAGCCCAATTACCTTGGGCTTTTTGGATTTTTGATATCCAGGTTCGGAAGTCGGTTACGGGGTGGGGAATGTATTAGCATCCCACCCGCCCGCCTTAGGCGGTACCCTATACTAAACCACATGAGTTACTATATTTTTTATTTGTTGTTATTACTATTAAATAAAGGAACACCTCTTTTTTAATCAAATTAATTAGTTAATGATTAATTACTTAAATGAAAAAAATTTATTTTTTTAGTTGTGCCTGACAATATTCACTTTGGTCCTACGTATCCCTATTAAGGGAATCAAGGCCTACGTAGTTCTGTAAGTAGAAAAAGGTTTGTTCGTTGGATTGATTTTAGAAAATATAAGTGTTAGATCTCGACTAACAATCCTACTAATACAAGTGAAGTACAACCCATACGTCCGATACCGCATTTTGTATTAAGGGTTAGTTAAGATCTTAACATGTTTCTGAATAAAAGATTTTTGAGTCGTTGGTGAATTAGTCATGATGATCATTAAATTGATGAAGTGCAGCCCGTATGTCCGACACCGCATCATATCTTAAAATTAGAGTGATTGTCGTCTTAGAATTAATAATGACTTTATCATAAAAAAATGTAGTAATTATTTTAAGGACATTGATAACAAGAAAATTCAAAATGGTATAAAATACTAATAGAAATGTGATTTATTCCAAACACTTAAAACTTACACATTGTATTTTATGTTTGGTTTCCCCTAACATTGCATATATTAGAATTTGGATACTTATTAACATGAATAGAATAAAAAACAAATATTAAGTGACATGACATCAAAATACTTACACTAGAATTATCGTAATGAAATTAATTAAGTTGCACACCCAGGGATACAAATTTTTATCATGTAATAGAATTGAACGACTTTATTATTATATTTAATTATTACTCTTAGCATTTGAATAGCGAATTTAACGTTCACTATGAAAAATGGTGCAAATAAAAAATAACAATGAAATTTCATTACAATGACAGATCCAATTAATTTTATACTCCCAAATTACATTCATGAAGTTTTAATTGCCTATGCATGATTAAATTATTTATCATTATGATAATGACAATTTTCATGATATAATAATTTAGCATATATAACAGGACGATATTAATGCAAATAAGGAACATCTAAAATGCATACCTGATAAGCAATGAATAAAATCCAGCACAAAAACAAAAACACGCGTGGCAGGAAGAGATTGGAGGGAGTTTTTTATTTTCCAGCACCTGGACACATGTCAGCACCAGATTGGGGGAGCGAGAGGGTGCACCGATTGCACGGTGCGCCTACCTGTGCTGGATTCGTCCAGACACGTGGCGCGCGGAGACTGGATGGAAGGGTGGGCTCACGGCTTGAGCAATTCGCACGCGTGCAGGGGATCCGTGCTCTCCTAGGAAGGATCTGGTGCGGCATGGTGTAGTGAGACCGGGACGCGTTTCATCCCGTGATTGGTTGACACGGAGCGTGAAGGGGACCAGTCCACGTGGCACCCTGCGAGGCGTTGGATGAACGAAGGTGTAGGAAAACGCGGTGTGCGTGCCTACACTGGATCCCGTCTTCTTCTGGGAGCGTGATCCTATGTGGTAAGGTGCATCAACAAGGTGCACCATTTCACGCGCTGATTGGCTGGACTCACCTGGTCAACGCGGATGCAAAAAAAGTAGGACAATCCTAGGGCTCTGGATGTGGGTGCACGGGTAAGCGATGAAACCACTCTCGCAGGATTGTTTCTCGCAAGTTTTTTTATTTTTATTTTTTCTCTTCTTTCACAAAACACGTTTGGCAGGGTTTTGGGAGCCTTTTTTGGTTGTTTTGGCAGTGTTTCAGTGTGTCTTTTCTCTTCTCCCTAAACCTTTATTTATAGGAAAAAATTTCACACTAAAAATGTCAAGAATCTGTCTATGCTTTTAATTTTTTTACAAATCAAATATTATAATTAATAACCTCAATCAGCCTGATTTGATTCCCTATTAACCATGCTATCTAAAAAAATTGATTTCAAATTTGAATTTGAATTTCAAATCTGAAATTTGAATTTCACATCTCAAATTTGAATTTAAAATCTGAAATTTGAATTTCAAATCTGAAATTCGAATTTAAATTTGAAAAATTGAAAAATTATTCCTTATTAGTTTGAATTTAAAATCTTTTTGAGAAAATCTTTTAATTTTTTTATTATTTTTGTTTTATCCGAAAATAAATATTTAGGAGAAAGATAATCATTTTTTTTTGAAATTTGAAAATTAATAATAATAATTTTTTTTATCCAATTATGATTTTAAGCGTGATATTTTATTTAATTGCTAAAAAATTCTGAAAAATATTTTTAAAATATCTTTCACCGTCTTCTATTTATGGAAAGCCATTTCGAAAAAAACATTTTTTCTACTTTTTTATTCTTTTTGTTTTGGAAGATGACATGTGGGCCTTCGATGGCCCAAACAACATTTTTTTGAAAAATTGTTTTTTAGGGCTTAGACTTTATTTGTATTTTCTTGAAATGGAAAATTTATTATTTTGGAAACGAATTGGGCTTTTTCTTGGGCCGGACAAAAACGGGTGTTCACACTTGTATGTGCCCAAGATGACAATCAATTTGTTGATCTTTGGTCAATTGATTGAGAAAGGATATTTTACACACCAAATTTTGATCGGAGTAATAAATTTTTTCAAAAAATAATAATAATAAATTGATGAGTAAATAAAAGTTGGATGAAAATTAAGAGAGTAAGGCAATTGGGCTTTTTTTAGCCCATTCAGGTTAGGGTGGGAAACCTTAATCTACCTCCTTTATAAGCTTATTTTAGTAAGGAGGTGAGGAGGGGGAAAAAGAGGCTAACTATCAAGCATCATAAATTAAAGAGTGGTCTGTCCGCTAAGGTTGGTGTCATCAAGCAGCAAACTAATTTTTTCCATAACACATCTAAGAAGGTTTTAAATGTTGAACAAAATGCTGAACATTCCAAGCTAAGGATTTATATTCCTAGAGAGCCATCCCTTGAAGCAGTTCATAAAGCACAAAGGACAATACCCAAAAAAAAAATGTTGCAGATGCAACGCTGGATGCCTCTAGATTCAAAGCGCGTCGGTACATTTTTTTTAACCAAATGAAATGTTTGACTTTGATTTGCTCCTCTTCTTATAAATATCCTAGGAGTTAATTAGAATCATTGTTTTCTTACCCTTTTACTAGCAAAATTTATAAGTGGTTGTTATGTGTAAGCATTATTAGAAACTAAAGGTAGATTTGACGTTGTCTTCATTTACTGGAATATGTTTTGTTGGTTTTACTAAGCAAGTGACTTATTTAAAGTATTAGTTTTTAATAACAATAACAATAATATATCAAATATTGGCAAAGGAAAGGGTAATAGATATCAAAGAATTGAAGGATACTCCTCTTCATGTTCCTAGTGCATCTATATTATAGTGTTATGTGGTTGCATTTTAGTCAAATTTAGCTTGGTCCTTATACTTGATATTTTAGAAATATGATTTATGCATAGTCCTCACTATTTGCACATTTTAGTAACTGATTGGTTTTATAAAATGGAGAGTGGTAGAGACAGAATGAGGATGAGATTAAGATGTTGCTTTTTACATTTACTTGATTTTTTTATAAAAAAAACAATGAAAAGTAATGCATTATATGATTAGTTCTCTGTCGCGTTACTTTATGTTGTCTAAAATCAAAGAGATATAGTGCACTATGGGACTCGTTTCCTATCGTATTATCTTAAATTGACATTTTCAAAAAAATAAGTTAATTAAATCAATGAGAGGTAGGCACTATAGGACTTGTGTCTTGTCGCGTTACCTTAAATTGACATTTAAAAAAATAAGTTAACTAAATCAAAGAGAGGTAGTGCACTATAAGATTTGTGCTCTGTCGCATTACCTTAAATTGAAATTTTCTTAATTAAGTCAATGAGAGGTAGTTCATTATGAGACTTGTACCCCCTGTCGTGTTACCTTAAATTGCATTTTCAAAACTAAATCAATAAGGGGTAGTGCACTATAGGACTCGTGCATTGTCGCCTTATCCTAAATTGACATTATCAAAATAACTTAATTAAATAAATGAGAGATAGTGCACTATGTGACGTGTGCCCTGTCGCGTTACCTTAAGTTAACATTTTCAAAACTAAATCAATGAGAGGTAGTGCACTATGGGACTAGTGCCATATCGCATTATCTTATCCTATTATTTAAAAAACAAGAAATAAATAAAATATATCAACTAATCAACTTTTTTCCTGAAAGAACTATGTAGCCTTTATTTCTCTATTGCAGCTAGAGATACGTATGAGCAATTATTTCTCTGTCAGGCACATAAAAATAAAAATGTTTTTTTTCTTCTTTATTTTGTTTAATAAGGTGATGGTAAAATTAATGGTTTGGAATAAATATCCACATAAGTGATCTAGGTACCGTTTTTTATAACAGGCGGTATGAGGTGCCTAATACCTTACTCATCCGTAACCGACTCCCAAACTCAATTTCTATTTTTGAGCAAATCAACCATATTTTTAAAAATTGGTTTTTCATGTTTTTCCTTTAAAAAATATCGATGGCGACTCCATTGCATTTAATTGTATATTTCTCGTTGCAAACACAAAAGTGGGGTAGCGACAAATATACAATGTTGATAGCATATAAAAAGTTGAAGATGTTTGATTGTGACAAGAACGTGATCTTGAAGGCTCCATTATTCGCCAACAGAACGTTAAGGTTAGGATTCAAGTTGACAATCACATATGCTTGATGTCCAAGGCTGCTCACGAAAGTTGGATATGGCATCAAAGGTATGGCCACTTGAACTTCAAAGGCCTGAATTTTCTGAACAGGATCGGAGTTGTAATTGGTTTGCCCCCTATCAAAACTCCTAGTGAATAATGTGATATTTGTCTTGCAAATAAGAAGACAAGAAATTTATTTGATGTTTACACTCCAACTAAAACAACATGGCCACTTGAGTTGGTATACTCATATGTGTGTGGACATTTTGAGGAAAATTTACTCGGGGATAACAAATACTTTGTGACATTCATTGATGATTTTACAAGGAAAACATGGGTGTACCTGATCAGGAGGAAGAGTGATGTAGTTTCTACTTTTCTCAATTTTAAGGCTCAAGTTGAAAGACAAAGTGAGTAGAAGTTGAAATCATTGAGAACATATGGTGTTGGCGAATACCTATAAAGTGAATGGAAGGATTATTGTGATAAGGAGGGGTTGATCCATGAAATAATGTCACCATACATTCCACAACATAATGGTATTGCTTAAAGGGAGAACAAAACCATATTGAACATGGCTAGAATCATGTTGAGATCAAAGGAAATTCCCAAGAAGTTTTAAGGAGAAGTTGTCTCAACAACTGTGTACATTTTGAATAGATGTCCTACAAGAAGACTTGGTGAAGTTACTCCTGAAGAAGCTTGGTTAGGTTTAAACCAAGTGTGGGTCATTTTAAGATCTTTGGCTTAATCTGCTACAAGCATGTCCTTGAAGTGTAAAGGAGGAAGTTGGATGACAAAGGTGAAAAACTAATCCTACTTGGCTACCACTCCATATGTGCATATAGAGTCTTCAATCCCTTGACTTAGAATAGAATGCTAAGTATGGATGTGAAGTTTGATAAATGACAAAGCTGGAATTGGAGTGAAAATAGTGGTGGATCGGAAAAGCATCCTATGTTGTTGCACTTGATAAAGATGCACTAGGAGACCAACCATTGTTTGTTGAGCAACCAACTGTAGTTAAGGCTCAGAATCAAAGAAGATGTCATAGAAATTGACAAGCTCCATCAAGATTGAGTGATTATGAAGTCTTTCCAGACTTAGAAGTCACTATAGAGGGTGAAGTGGTTCATATGACCCTATTGGCAGAGATGAAACCTGTGAATTTTGAAGAAGTAGTCAGCAAAAGTCATTGGTTGGATACTATGAAAGAAGAACTAAATCCCATTTAGAAGAATCAAACCTGAGAGTTCACTCCATCACCAATTAGCAAGAAGGCAATCTTTGTGAGATGGATATATAAGGTAAAAATAAATCCAAAAGGAGAGGTAGTCAAGTATAAGGCATGGCTTGTAGCAAAAAAAAATTCCACAAAGACAAGGTCTTGATTATGATGAAGTGTTTGCTCTTGTTGCAAGGTTAGAAACCATAAGATTGGTGGTTTCCATGGCAAGTTATCATAGTTGGCACATACATTAAATGGATGTTAAATCAACCTTCCTAAATGGACCACTAGAAGAAGAAGTTTTTTGTCACTCAGCCATCTAGTTTTGAGGTTGCAAGAAAGGAAGATCTAGTGTATAGACTGCATAATGCTCTTTATGGCCTCAAGTAGGCCCCAAGGGCCTGAAATAGAAGAATTGATGGGTTCTTGTTGCAGCTTGGTTTTGCCAAGTGTAGAGTTGTGTATGGAGTGTACATAAGGGGTACAAACATAGATGAATTGCTAGTAGTGTGCCTCTATGTTTATGATTTATTAGTAACTAGTAGCAGCATTGGAGAATTGGTGCATTCAAGGAAGATATGAAAACTGAGTTTGAGATGTCTGACTTGGGAAATCTATCTTACTTCCTTGAGAAAGAATTCACAAGAACCAAGACTGGAATCTTCATGCATCAGAGGAAATACACCTCTGATTTGTTGAAAAGATTTCAAATGGAAGGCTGCAATTCAACATCCACACCTACTGAAGTTAGCAATAAAACTGATGCACTTGAAGAAGATTCAGTGGTGGACAAAACTCTATATAAATAGATGATAGGGTGCATGAGATATGTATGCAACACAAGGCCATATATTGCATATCGTGTAGGCTTTGTGAGCAGGTACATAGAGACACCAAAGAAGTCTAACTTACCTTCAGTCAAGAGGCTACTGAGATATGTGAAGTGAACAATTGAACTTGGCTTGATGCTTCATGCCAAAGCCAACAGCCTCAATCAGAACATGCTTGGGTTTAGTGATGGTGACTAGTGTGGAGACAAGAGTGATAGAAAGCGCACAACAAGTTATGTGTTCATGTTTGGTGCTCCTCCAATCTTTTGGTGCTCAAAGAAGCAAGATGTGGTTGCATTGTCTTCATGTGAAGCATAATATATAGATGCTTGTATGACTGCTTGTCAAGCCCTATGGTTAGAAATTGTGTTGACATAATTGAAGCTAAGAAAAGAGGAAGAAAGCTTGTTGTTGATAGTTAACAACAAGTCAACAATAAATCTTGCCAAGAATCTAGTGGCACGTGAGAGAAACAAGCACATTGAAACAAGATTTTACTTTCTAAGAGACCAAGTGAGTAGAGGAAGTTAAAGTTGAAATTTTGCATATCTGAAGAGTAAATTGTAGATATTCTAACCAAGCCATTGAAGAATGAAAGGTTTGAAGAACTTAGACATAAGCTTGGAGTCATTGGTCTAAGCCAGTTTGAATTAGGGGAGAATGTTGAAAAAAATGTAATTCTTCCTGCTAGACTCGTTAATTGATTAACCATATTCGTTAATCGATTAATCGTACTCGATAATCAATTAAACAGATTGTTTATATATTTAAGATACTTTACATTTTTAGAAGTTTAATTAGTTTGTTGCTATAAATAGAAAGTGTATTGTTTCAATGTAATGTAATATATTTTTCCTCTTCAATCAAAGTATATACACATATTTCTTTCTCCTGCATCTATCTTCATTCATTCACTCTTTCTCATAAGTTCAACAGTATGTTATAATGACATGGCTGTAACTCCTTGATTTTCATTCACTTATTAATTCCATAGTGATTAATCCATCACTTAATCCTTATATAGAAGTGCTATTTACCAAAGAAAAAGTCCTTATAAGCTGCTTACTCTGGTTAGCTTTTGCATGTGAGTTCAATTCGAAGTCTATAATAATAACTTCCACTACAGCATAATTATATCTGATCCCACTTGAAATAGAAAATGTCCTAATAATACATATATATAATATAGCTTAGAGAGTGTAATAATTTAGAATAAGGTACATAGATTTCATGACATTTTTCCTTTAATCCTTTACCTTCCTGTCAAGATTATTACTATAATCAGTTCCCTGCCTTTTTAAGCCGAAAGGGTATCATGATAGGCAAAGAATTTCTGCATTTTCCCCCACTACATTCTAAACTAACAAATATTGCAGAAGCGGTGAACCTAAAATACAGGGCATGGTAGATCTTATATATAGAAAAATAAGTACAGTTTTTTTTTATAATAGAAATAACTGCAGATTTTATTCCTCTTTCATCCTACATACTCCATGCTAAGTTAACCACAAGGTCTAAGGTTAGAAAAATTTTGTTTATAAAGTGGTATGTCAGTAAAGTTATTCTGTAAAAGGAAGAGAGTAGAATCATGAGAAACAATAGTAGCTGCTTGGATTTAATTAAATGATGAATATCCCTTTAAAATAAGGTTAGTTTGATACCCTATCATCTGGTATTGTGTGTATATTATAATATTTAAAAGGCAAAGGGTTCTTATAATATATTAAGGATTTCAAGCGTGGAACAGTGATGCTAAGTAATGATTTTGTCTAAGGAGCCTAAGGGGCATGAACAGCTTTCCATGTTGAAAATGAAAACACAATTAAATCCTTAACGGGTTTGGAAAGTTACATAGCCATTGAAATATGTTGTCTATCATATCATAGCTCCACAAGAGTGTTTTGCATAAAGCCATAAACCATAATTTGTGGTGTATTGCATGCATGCTAGCATCATATCTTGGGCCATACTTTCCTATGTAATACATCATCATGATGTTGCTCTAGCCATATGCATAATTTGAATGGGACGGTGTGTAAATTGTTACTTATGGGGACAAATAATTATGATTAATCATGTGCATGGTTGTAAAACTGGTCCTTGCAGAAAGCTGTCCAGAGATGTTGGGGTATTTTAAGGACTTAGATTGGGATATAATACAGAAAATAACTTTTTGATTCTTGTGGGGTAATATATCTTGCAAGAGTTTAGGATCCAGGCAGAACGCAACCAGTTTCTTGGGCCTAGAAAAAAGAATAGACAAAGGTAAAGATTTGACCCATAATAAATGTAAACTGTATGATAGACTGTAGAGTTGAAGATAAAATGGCCCATTGCAATATCCATAGTATACAAAGATTCGGCCTCAATCATTTCCCCTTTATAACAAAGGTAAATATTTCACCCCTAATAAATTGAAATTATTGTCTTTAAGGTTTTTGTTCAAAACGTGATGTCTTATTTATGGTTTGTGGTCGAATCCATAATGCATAGTCAATAAATTAACATCTCTTTCTAACTTAGTATAAGGTGAGTTAATTGAGAAAACAAATGCTTACTTTGCAGTTCTATATTCATTTTTGGCCTAATGCTATTAACTAATTCATTTCATGCTTTTTAACAAGTATTCTTGTTGTGCTGATAAAAACAACACAAAAAAGGTATTGTCTTTGTCCTAAGGCTTTTCATAGGCTAATGGCCATTGTTCTTTTCATTTTTTAACAGATTGGGAACCTTTATATGGATCAAATAGGCTATGCAACATTGTTATAGAAAAGGATATATTGGTACTACATATCACAGGTCATCTATATGATTATATGATTAGGTTATAGGCCAGCCCATGCAGGCAAATCTCACTATCATTCTTTTATAAAATAGTATCAAAGGATGGAAATGCATGTGCTTAACAGAGAATTTTGTAGAAACTGAGTTGCATTTCATTGAATGAATCCAATTAAATGTACAGCTGGTAGTGTTGACTTTTGCACTAGATATATATTCTAACAGTTTAACAAAAGTCAAACATTACTTAAAACCATTAATATAATTGACAAAGTTATGTCTTGTGCAGTAATGCTATTTTTCAATAAGAACAGAGCATTAATAAAGATAGCATAATACTTGTTATACATGTATTTGTATTTAAAAAACAACATCACAAAAGCTTAAAAAAATCAACAATAGAGTTCTCTCTTAAAAGGTCTTAAGACTCTCTCCACATAAACATTATTTGTGGCACAATTTTTGTCATTCTCTGGCAAGTATGGTGGTTGATGAAAAAATATAATTTATTAAATTTATTTGATTTAAATCATTTAAACCATTTTGACAAAGGACACAAAATATGGGATTGGTCATTGGATCCCTTCAAATGTGCTACTTAAGTTGTAGATTTACACATTGAAAGCACCAAAGAATGTTCTAGCTTCAAGATAATTACTCCAATAAATTTTCTAGCTACTAGTGAATCACACAAGTAAATCTGCCAATTGTGAATTCAACAACTAACTCTTATCCTACTATAAAACCGTGCTGAACTCATGCTACAGAAGTAATTGAGACAACCTAAGTCAGTTCTGTTTAGAGTCTTAAAATTAGCCCAATACATTAAAAATTTCTACTTAACCAAACCCACCTATATAAATAGAAATAGAAAAACTTCAAATTTTCTTACTGAAACGAGTAGAAATTTTTCTACAACAACTGCTTTTTTAACAGACCAAAAAGTTAAAAAATCCATGCCACTGTGAGGACTCTGGAGTCCTTAATTACAACAATTTCTTGTGAATGTCATAAATATGATGGAATCTGGTAAATTACAAATGAAGGGCAAAATTGAATATTATGAGGATCTTAATAAAAAGGGTTCTTCAATAACAGTATAAATTTTTTACACAATAAATCCACCATTCTATTTCTTTTCCCCCATATGTTACTGAACATATCATCATTATTTGTTAACTTTTTTTACAAGGCATGTGAACAGAGAATAGAGACAATGGCAAACACACCACAATATAAAAATCAATTAAGCACTCATATTGGTGTCATTGTGATGTATACCACAGAAGAAAAAAAGTTTTTTTTCCCTTCAGAGTCAAAAGTTTTGATGTTACCGCGTAAACTACACATTACTCTTTCTTTGTCTATTTCTGGTTCAAAGACTTTGTGTTCTTCAAGTTTCTAGCGCATCCATGGTTGACTCCATGAACAAGCTTTTTCTCTTTCCTACTTGACTTGTTTCAAATAAAAAAACCTCACCTCCCTCTCTATTCTAGAATTCAGATATTTCTCACAATTCAGTTCTCAAATTCTGATTCTCAGTGTTTTTTTCTATGCAAAGCAAAGGTAAGAACTTCCTTTAAAACTCTCTGCAACTTTAGTTTAGTCAACCCTTATCTACTTCTCCTTCTAATTTCCCATGTTGTAAACTTGTAATATATATTATTATAAATGTAAAATAGTTAGTTTCCTTTGTTATCTCGTATTACACACCCAGCAACATCTTAATTCTTAAACAAACACCAATTATACTTATCAGAATCCTAGTTAAGAATATGCGGTTTGTCATTACTATATTACTATATAATATAATTTTAATACTTAATACTTTTGAAGTAACACCATAAAGTTTGCAGCAGGTTCTGCTTTTAGTGGTAACTATGACACAATCATTGTAGAATTGCCTTAATCACTGTCTTGTTTTCTTCTTATTCTGTGAAAGATCATTGGTTTGGTTTCTATGGCAAGGATATTGTAATGTGTGGGACTATTGTGGGGCCTATTTTCTAGGGATAATAAATGGGGTAGGTTTTCTTGAGAGGAATGGGTCAAGACTTTTGATCCATTACCGACATATTCTATAGAAGCTTTTTAATTTCATTCATAAGCAGACAAATATAGTAAGACCAAGTTAAGCAGCAGAAGTAAATGTTGTTTTGAAAGCTCATCAATACTATGAAGAGCTTTCCTGAACAAGATGTTGATTGCTTCTCACAAAATGTGTTGTGTTTCTTAGGAAAATGTTTCTTCTGTACTTTGAAATTCCATATTGAAGTACAAAAGTTAATAATGATTTAATTACTAATTAACTTGTATATATCACATATATCCTCCACGTTGGAAATCCTACTCATTGTAAATTATCATTGTAAATATTGGTTAAAAAACTTACAAGGTGGCAGCAAAAATGATAATTGCAGACTTTGGACCTTCCCTCCTTTTACACAGGATCATATTTATCCCAAAAGAATGTGTCACTCCATGTTCACTTGTTGTGATTAGTTGGGAAAAAAGTATTTATATTATGAATTAAATATTTTTGTGACCAATCACAACAACTGGTACATGAAGTAACACTTTTTGAGAAAGATGTTACCAATGATATTACAAGGCAGTAGCATCATACACATCATATTACCATTGAGGGCCATTTTTCTGCTAGAAGATACTCTTTGTCTTCAAGTGGCCTTTCTACTCACGAATAGGAAAGTTTTGAAAATTTCACATCATTGAAATAGGAAACTATGACCATTGGCTTAAGCATAAAAAACTAATGGATATAACATTGCTAGGTTGGTTTGGAAGAATAGGGTGACCATTTAGCTTAAGCATAACAAACTAATTATACCAAATATGTGAACTTCATACTGGCATTTAACTTGCTTTATTCATTGATAAGTATTTTTCTCCTAGTAAACAATATAATCATAGACATGGAATGATTGATCCTTTTGTTTGATACAACCACCAAATATTATGAACAATCCTTTCTTTTTTCAGGGTTCCTTGTGAACAGCCTACCAGAGAAATTGATTTAGATCAGATCAACCTGGAAATGAAGAAAGTAATCACTCTCATCTCTTCTCAGTGGCTTGTTTTCCTTCTCATTAAGTCACTATTACTATCACAAACAGCAATGGCAGAACCAAGGGCGAAAACAGTCCTAATAACATGTGGCCATGAACTAGAGCATAACACCACTATCTTTGTTCCAAATTTTGTTGCAACAATGGACAAAATCAGTGAACAGATGCGCAATACTGGCATGGGAAAAGCTGTTACAGGGACAGGACCTGATACTAACTATGGCCTGGCTCAGTGCTATGGAGATCTTTCATTACTTGACTGTGTATTATGCTATGCCGAAGCCCGCACAGTTCTTCCCCAATGTTTCCCTTATAATGCTGGTCGAATTTACCTTGATGGTTGCTTCATGAGGTCTGAGAATTATAGTTTCTTTAATGAGTATACAGGACCAGGAGATAGAGCTGTATGTGATAAAACAGCTAAGAAGGACTCACGTTTTCAAGCAGCAGCAAAGCAAGCAGTTTTAAGTGCAATCCAAGATGCACCCAACAATAACGGCTATGCTAGGGGGAAGGTTGCTGTATCAGGAACAGCAAACGAATCTGCTTATGTTCTGGCTGATTGTTGGAAGACTTTGGACACAAGATCTTGCAAAGCTTGTCTTCAGAATGCATCTTCTTCCATGTTGGGATGCTTGCCCTGGTCAGAAGGGCGAGCGCTTAACACCGGTTGCTTCATGAGGTACTCGGACAAAGATTTTCTTAACAAGGAACTTAAAAATGGGAGTTCAAGAGGTAAATGAAATGCTGTATTCTTCACACTCTACATTTGACTATAAAATTTATGTTAGGACCCACCTTCTGGCATAAAGAAAAATTTAGAGACAGAGTATGAGTGCATTTTGCTGTCTTGTGCAGGTACTGTAGTAGTGATAGTGGTTGCAGTAATCAGTTCAGTAATTGTTTTGGTGGTTGGAGTAGGCATTGCAGTTTATATCCGGAAACAGAGATACATTCAAAAGAAACGAAGAGGTAAATGACTTATACATTAACTTGCCTCTATTTGCTTATCAGAATGACAAACCCAGAAAATCCCATCATTCCTATTCCTCCAAAGGCAGAAAGCTGAAACTAATTGTATACTAAGTATTCATAGTATAGTGCTTGTCCTCTTAAATACTACCAATTCATTTTTCTTCGAAGCGCTTCACCTTTTCCTTTTCACATATGGAGGAACATTATGTATTATAACACAACTATATTAAGGATGCCTAATGATCTCAGTGATCATCTGGTTTCAGGTTCAAGTGATGCAGAAAAGTTAGCAAAGACCCTTCAGCATAGTAGCTTGAACTTCAAGTACTCTACACTAGACAAGGCTACAGGGTCTTTTGATGAAACTAACAAATTAGGGCAAGGAGGATTTGGAACGGTTTATAAAGTAGTTCACTTCTCAGAAGATCTATATCCCACCGTTTTACAAGTTAAAGCCACTCTAACAATTTGGTATTGCAGGGAGTTCTAGCTGATGGAAGAGAGATTGCTATCAAGAGGTTATATTTCAACAACAGACACAGAGCAGCAGATTTCTACAATGAAGTCAACATAATTAGTAGTGTGGAACATAAGAACTTAGTCAGATTGTTAGGCTGTAGTTGTTCAGGACCTGAAAGCCTGCTTGTATACGAATTTCTGCCCAACAGAAGTCTTGATCGCTTCATTTTTGGTAATTACCAAACTCATATCTGAAAATGACTCCATTTCATGGGCAGTCATTCAGACGAGTCGTGCTTATTCGTTTTCACCTATAACACCTCTCTTTGACCATTAAGTAATTATCAAGTTACCATATTGTGAACTAAATAATACTTCTCAATTTATCAATGACAGATAAAAACAAGGGCAGAGAACTGAACTGGGAGAAGAGATATGAAATTATCATTGGGACAGCTGAAGGATTAGTTTACCTGCATGAGAACTCCAAAGTAAGAATTATACACAGAGATATAAAAGCCAGCAACATCTTATTGGATGCAAAGTTTCGTGCTAAAATAGCAGATTTTGGTTTGGCGAGGTCCTTGCAAGAAGACAAAACCCACATAAGCACAGCTATCGCAGGAACTCTGTAAGTATCTAATAGAACTTGATCAGAAAATATTGTAAAAGATTAAGTTTTCTTCATAAAACTCTCTTCTGATCTTCTCCCTAAATCTGAATCAGAGAGGGAATACAAATATTACAGAAAATACAGCACCATAGACATTGCTGTGAAGTGTGAACACTCACATTGGAGAGTCTTGTGGCTCTCCCAATTCTCTTATAAGCATTTGAATTCTCTTCCTACTTACATCTAACTACTTCATTCAATAACAGTTATACAGTTATTAATAGCAGAATTAGGTCCTAGTCCCTATACTTGGGTATCTAACAGCATCTTTAATCATAATGCATTATTTTGGCAAGTGATATGCACAAGGTAGAGTACAAGCAACTATTGTACAAAAGCCAGAAAAATAATTTGAATCATATCTGAATTTCTGAGATAGTCATATACTCTCTCTCCTGTACCTGCAGGGGGTATCTAGCTCCAGAGTATCTAGCTCATGGTCAGTTAACAGAAAAGGCAGACATATATAGTTTTGGAGTGGTATTGCTAGAGATAGTTACCGGAAGACAGAACAACAGGAGCAAAACATCAGAGTATACCGACAGCCTAGTTACAGTGGTCAGTTTCAGATTCCTTAAATTGATGTGCTAAAATTACTCTTCTATTGAACATTAATCATGGTTGAGACAATATTAAGTACTGAACTAACTATCATTCTCTTTTATATAATATATTATTATTGTGCCATCAGACATGGAAGCATTTTCAGTCAGGAACTGCAGAACAACTACTTGATCCAAATCTAGGATTGCATGATGACGATCACAGTGGCAATGTTAAGAATGAGATTTTAAGAGTGGTCCACATAGGGCTTCTATGCACTCAAGAGATCCCTTCATTGAGACCATCTATATCAAAGGCACTACATATGTTAACAAAGAGGGAAGAGAACCTTCCAGCTCCCTCTAATCCACCCTTCCTAGATGAGAGTACTATGGAACTCCATGACACAAGTGGTGACCCATTTTACCTTCTCAATGCATCAGATTCAATCGCTACTATGTCCCATAGCTCTTTTTATCCCAGGTAACCATGAGAAACACAGAGAAATTACTCTATAGAACAAGTCTGCAGCAATTTCCAAATAACATGGTCAGGCTCAGACCTAAACATTGAGAAGGTTGCTAACAATGTATCTGATCAATGGCTATTTAAAATGCATACTTCAGATAAGGGGAGTTGTTAAGCCAAATTTCCAATGCAGTGGTAAGCAAATGATGTATAGTGTGCAGTGCTATGATTAACATATAGAATTTTAGATTAATATATGTAACAGCTCATAATTACTATGTTTGGATACTGCAATTATTTATGAAAGACCAGGGTTTTTCCATGTAAAATGAGAATTTTAGTTGAGATATATATAAGTACAAAATATTGACAAAAGACTAGTTTTTTTGTATAACAAATGGTATGCTCTTACCTATAGGTAAAGAACTAATCACTTTTAGGGTACGTGACTGCCTCTCCCAACAAGTATCGCTTCCAATAATTGAATCTTTAACCTCTAGGGATCCAATGAGATCTTACACCATTACTTGATCTCATCTTATTAGTGAACCAAAACTTAAAACTGGAAGCATGTAATTCCTTTGTCCTTACACCTAGTCATTTAGTTTCTTGGTAGGCGCATACTCTGCTATTGATTATAAAAGTTAAAATTCATAATGATAAGACAATGCATGATTATGCATGATTGATTGATAGCCTAATAAACTTTTATACTATAAGTAGTTACAAGTAGATCCTATATTAAATACAAAACTTTTTATTCGTAATTTCTCAGGCAAGACCCAAAAACACTTTGGAATACATAAAAAAAACACCTTCCCACGAGAGCCAACTTTTTCAGACAAGAGAAATGTCAAATCTCCACTTCCGCAGCACAAGTCTAACACACGGTCTCCCATTTTTGCTCTATTCCAAATATGACACACACAAAAAAAAGAAATATAAAAAAGGAAATACAATGTAATGCATACGCAGACCAAGAATCTTCCATGCGCTTCCAAATTGGATGCTGAGCCAAGCTGAGGAAATCATTCAGCTGCGAACAAAGCAAAAATAAACGGCGTAATAAGTGATCAAAGAAGGGGAATGGGGGCGCACGTTATCAAAGACAGGGGCAATGCTGCTAAAGAGCGCAACGAATGGGTCCTGGTCTGAAAGTGGAAGAGGGGGAGAGTGTTAGGGAAATAGATCCTCAATGTTTCTAAAAGTTCTTATGTTCCAAACCAATCATATTTTACCAGCATAAAATACTATTTTTTATTTTTTTATTCTTAAATATATGACAATTTTAAATGGACTAGACAAACGTGGGACAGGTGATCCCATATGTTAGGTGCAAATTTAACTATTGAAAGGGCATGTACAAATGATCGCACGGATTTATGCTATGGGAATTTTCTTCCTCATGTAATAGTTTTGTTCTTTACATTCTGATTCATTTCTTTCCTTACTCTAAATAAGCCATGTGGCTACTCCAACACATACTTATTATATTTTAGTATAGAAGTGGCTGGTGACAAATATGAATACATCTGCTGTATCCGGACAACAGCTTACCTCCAATCATTTGGGACTGACTTGAATGAGTATATTAAAAAGGGCTTCAATGCTAAGTTAGTATAAGTGGTTCTTGTAGATGGATGATAGAGTATGACTCAGAAAGTAAGTAAGTCTTAATTGTGGAGTTTTCTCTATTTATAGAGAGGTAGAGTGAGATTTACTCTAAGGTGAGTGTTTTAATCATGACGAGCCATTGTGTTCTATCTTTGTCCATATTGACAATGAGTGTTTTAATCATAGGGCATTGTCTCACTTTTTCTTTGCATAGAGTGACATTGTTGTATAATTGGTTTACCTCTATCGTGTGGAAAATGATAACGTGCACTATTTAGGTTGTATGATCGGTCCTTTGCCATGTAGGAGAGTGTTACGATTTTACAAATGTTGTCTCGACCATGTTTGTCGTTGTCATTGTTTCCTATAACAAAGTCAGGCATGCGGATATGATCGACAATCATATTAGCTGGATCTTATTTACTCGTAATTAGTTTGATTCCCAATGATCAGTCGATGATGACCGATTATGACGTCAATATGAATACTTATAAAAATTGATGAAAATTAGAATGATTGTTTATTTAATTCCACAAATATTAGCTAATTCATTTTTACTTAAATATTGTTATCCATTTATTTATAAAATTCTTCTTTAATTTCTATTAGATGATATTTGGATTGATATAACATTATTTTATTTAAGATTTAGCTGGTTTCATTTTATTTGAATTTATTTATATTTTATACTTATATTGTTAGTTATTATTTGGATTGTTATAATCTTATAGTTTATAACGATTTTTGTCTATATAATAAATTGATTAGATTGATTCAAATTTGAGTTTGATAAGTCTTTTTCATCCTAAAATTCTACATGTTATTAGTCTCGGTTATTATTCTCCTACTGTAATGCCGAAAATTCAGAACCCCGATTAGTTATTTTCATTGTTGTGTCAACTTCTTGTTAATATTTATTCATTTTTTTCACACCCGATCACTTTGGTAGTGTATGATTTTCCGTTAACAAATTATGTTAGAGTGGTTTCTTTTCCAGTGATTATTTTGGTGGTGATAATATCATTATGGTCTATTCTTACTTGATGAGTTATGTTAGTAATTCCTTTTAGCATCAGACTATCATTCTGATGAAGATGATTATTCAAGTTTCCTTCCTTAATTCTAGCCTAATAACATGTGACTGAAACACAGATTATTCAGCATTCGTTAATTCAACCAAAGTTAGTAAATCATAAAAAACATGCTCAAGTTATCTAAGCACACAGTCCAATTAGTTATAATTGCAACTCCTTTTCAGATCAAAAACACATTAAGATGATCGGAACGGAGAGCCTATTTAACAACTGATACATAGAAACCAATCCACTACTTGAACAAACTTATCAAGATGCAAATTTGGAAATTCATCAAAGGTGAAAGCATTCAGAGCAATTTCATTCACTTAGTAGTGACCTTATCCCTCTCTAACACTTTTTGAAAAGTGATAAACTTAAATTACTATAATCATCGTGAAACTCTCTCATGACAAAAAAGTGATGAACCCACAGTAAGGTACATATTTTCTATAGATATAAAAGTAACATATAGTTTAGGCAGATTCAACGATGGTAACTGATACTAATAAGAAGGAAATCTACCACTCATTTTCCTACATCAACTTCCATCATAAATTTCACTAAAAAAATACTTTTTACGGCCAAAGTGAGAATAAATAGTGAAGTTAGAATTTAAAATACCATTTATATCTATCATCTTTTAATTTTACTACGACTATATCTTTGAGAGTCTTGTTTTGGAAAGGAAATGAACTGATAATTTTAATTTTGGAAAGTCTTTCTCTTATGTTGGAGCTGGATGAAATAGGGGGAAGAGTTTTGAAGGTTTTCTAGATCCCTCTAATATCATTTCCGATACCCCATTTCCATAAGTCTTTCAATTTAAGTTTTTTTATAGAAACAAATATGTCAAAATAATGTCTTTAGTAAATTTTATGACTACATTTTTGTCAATTTCTTATTGTTAACTAGATTTTTAAAGAGATAGTTACATTAAAATTATTTTAGTTAACCATTCATCCTCCTATCTAAATTTCATATTACCGGAAGTGTTTAACTTGAATTGACTTACTTAATTTCTCTCATTATTTTTTCTTCATAACTCACAAACATAACATAAGTGAGAGTTTTATCGACCTTAAGCTAACCTTTATTTTGTTAGCTTGCTTAAAGAAGAGGCAAGCCAAAAGCTTGAGTGGATAGTCTAGCTGCTATGATTGTATGCGTATATGAGAAGGAGATCACTGCCATTTTATGTAAAACTAATCAAGGGAAGTTTGGGTTATCCTTATAGCCAGTTAGAGAAGGAGAAGTGACTCTTCAGTGTAATTTCAAGCTATTGACTAAATGAATGCTACTTTTTTCTGACTATATAAAACCCAGATTTTCACCTCTTGGTGACGATGAAACCACTCTTTAAAAAAAAAGCTGAAAATGGCCCCTAGAAATACGAAAGGAGGGCTATACAGCAAAGTTAAACAACTTTGGCTATGTGCTAGGGCCAAGGTTTGTAGATTTTGAACTCTCAAATCAGGATTATTGTATATTCACACAGATAACTTTTACTTACAATTTTGGGGACAACTAACGTGATTTTTACACTTTTAAATGATGCAGAGATAATAAATGTGTGAAAGTATAAAACTATGGTGTAAGGATTCAATTTTTTTATGTACATAATATAACTAAATTTAACACTGTCCTGGTATGGGTTAAAGCTAAATTGAAAGGTGTTTTCTTTCATTTTGTAGATTGGATAAAGTAAAATATAAATGCATAGATATTAAAGTTTTTAATAGCTAAAATTAAAGTAAAATACATGAATGAAATGTATTGGGTAGAAAGTTTTACATTAATAACGTGCAAATATTAAACTTATAAAAAAGGTTAGACAATTGAGTTAAGATTATCATATAAGTAAAATCAATGCATTTGTATTCACTCACATTTAAATATTGGTGCATCTTAACTAGTGAGCAAACTTTATTAGCTTGTGATCTTAATTCTTACCTCTACTAAATATTGTCAAAATGTTGTTATATTTATAATTCAAATATTTTGTTTTACTTCGACTTATACTTACAATTCAACTTGTTGTCAATCTAACGAGACTATGACTTAATTGTTGTTCTTGAGCCTATAATTAAGTTAACATCATCCACCAAAAAAACATGCATTATGGCGCTAGTTATTGGACATGCTTAATAAATAGAAGATAATTGGAACAGATAGGGACTTGATCCCTTGGCATAGTCCAATATAAATTAAATAAGAAAACTTTTGAGGGACAAAGATCATATGTCATCAAGAGAATCTTATTCTCTATCTCAAACCAATCACATATTGTTATATGAATAAAAAAAATAAAAATAAAAAGTAATATTATGACTAACTCCACTTTTGAGACCTTATCTTATATTTTCATGAAGGCAATTTGAACTCTTTCTTCTCTAAAATGAACAGGAAATTGGATAATGAATAGATGACACCACTTCTTAAATGATCAACTATTTAAAGCAATGATCAGACACTAACTTCTCCACTACCTTTCAGCATAGCCCTCTAGAAATCCTCGAAAACCAATCTCTCAAGTCTTGATCATTTGGTGGAGTCATGGAACACTTGTGGCAAAAATCCATCCATGGTTCTTGAATAAGCATAGACTAACAGTGTGAAAGGGTCCTCCTCCCTCACACTCCACCACTTCCAACAGTTTGTTTAGGCTTAGCTATTGGCTTCTCTAATCACCAAGGGATATGCATACAAAAAAACATTCTCTTTGACTAACAGAAGCATATAAGCATTATTCTCCATTGGAGCAAAGGCTTTCTTTGGCTATAGCCTAGGCAAGCCGGCAAGTCATCATAAAAAGGCTTGGACTTCATTAGGGGTCCTTATGGCTCTAATCTATGGCTCTAATCTATGGCTCTAATCTAATATCTATGTATCTTCTTATTATAGTTCTTGTTGCAGTAGAATGTATCTAATAAATAAAGAAGGCACTCCTTTGAGAAGTTACCAACTTCAGTTTGCAGGTGATTAGAATATGTTTCTCTTCAGTTTTTGCAGATGAGTAAGTAGGTAATTGTGATCATTCTTGTTCCTTCTTTTCCTGTGCTTGTGTTCTTTTTTCCATTAGTGTATGCATGTTAGTTTGTGTTATGAGTTATGACCTTATGATCAATAAACTTATAGTGATTTTCTAGTTCCTAAACTTCATCATTGTATTTCATTGAACTTGATTAGGAAAGCTTCATAGCCCTCTTTCCAAGGTTGTTGGAGTCAATAATGATTTTAACCCATGGTTCCTCTCCCTTGTTACTATTGCATTTACTGACATTGGTAGTTTATCCTCCTCACATAAGAAGCATCCTAAGAAACAAAATTTGCATGTCTCAAGTAATCCAAAGGTAAAAAATTCCTTGGCTGAAACAATATATGTGACGGGAGTGATAAGGTGGTCTGATGGTTAAAGTGAAAGAGTTTAAGAAATGGAGTGAATGAGGTTATGGATTCGAGCTTCACCCATGAAAAATTTTAAAAATCAAAAAGGAGTTATAAGGTGGTATTTGATGGTTAGGGGTGGAGTGAAGTAGATTGAGAGTTTGAAACTCGCTCACAACACATACTAACAATTACCGATGAAAAGAAATTGTTGATATGTGACAGAGAAACTATCCATTTGAGTGCATATAATAGAGTGTGCTTAAGAATCTCTCAGGTTGAAGTTAATAATCAAAACTATCTCAGCAAAGGTCACGTTTCTTGCAGTGTCTTACTTGAACTGCAATATTTCAATTTTGAAGTTAACCAAGGAAAATTTAGTAGTTCAATGGGGACAAATAAGAAGCATGCTTTTAATTTTAACAGGCTTTTCATATAGTGAAGAGGACTAGAGGGTCCTGATTGAAGTAGGAGATGTATATTCCTATTATTTTGGCTTGTTTATTGACTCAATGATGATCATCGAGCGTGAACATTGGCATAACTGTAAGATTATTTACCTTGTGATCTAAAAATCATAGGTTCAAATCCTGTAAACACTGCGTTAATCTACCTTCTCCAAACCATGTTAAGTGAGAGCCTCACACTCCCACTGATACTCCCTTTATTCGGAACAATGTTTTCCATGCCATAGTATAAGCAGAGAAGACATGTTTTTTAAACTAAGGCAATAGTGGCGGCCTTTCATTTTAAATCTTAGTTTTCTCTTTCACTTTCCCTCCTCCAGACATCAAACAATAGATCACTCTTTCACAAGTGGATCCTTCATTTTCTGTGACTAATTCATGGAAAAGAATCAAACCATGTTTTCAATGTATAAATTCTAAACCTTTCATAGTATTGAAATTATGACAACCGTGCTAGCAAGTAGATGAATACAGAAAATACATATAAACATATCATTCTAATTAATCATTTTCTGCACAAAATATAAATCAAGACTCACTATGTGATATACTCCCTAAAGGGAAACTAAGGAATATACATGTGTTGAAACTAAACATATGTATAAAGAAAGACTCAGAAATCAGTTATGAGATGATTTTGAGGAGTGTTGTTCAGGTTTTCCAACTGCCTTTTCCATATTTTAAGAGAGAAGCATATAATAGTTCATTCCAAGTATCTGGTACTCCTGGCAAGCACCAATGACTGCAATCTTGGTGTAACTCGGCGGCGACCCGTTCTTCTGCTGTCTTATAGTCCATTCTGTATATAGAAGGATGCCCATCTTTTCTGTAATCAGTAAGCCTACTTATGTTCATATATATCACTGGAGTTTTCATCTTTGAGATGACATTATCTAAAGCCCTCATTTTGGATGAATATTTCCTTAGCTGAGTTCTATTAAATATTGGCTCGGTTTCTTTGTTGCATTGT
This sequence comes from Lupinus angustifolius, assembly GCF_001865875.1. Taxonomy (NCBI): domain Eukaryota; kingdom Viridiplantae; phylum Streptophyta; class Magnoliopsida; order Fabales; family Fabaceae; genus Lupinus; species Lupinus angustifolius. The sequence goes on from NC_032025.1 coordinate 4,935,601, forward strand.
CCTCCTGAATTCCATTGGCCACCCCTGAAACCATGTAATACAGTATAAGAATATAATCCATCTAGGATGAATATAAATCAGTGCATTGCAATGTATACAATTGAAATCATCCATCTAGGATAACTTAATTGACCATTATGAGACCATTCATGATAGTGGTCAAGGTAAATGGAAAAAAATTGTTAAGTGGTTTATTTGATTGATAAGTTGCTAGTTCAAATAAAATAGATAACTCAAATGGTAAGAGGTTAACATGTCCCCAATATTATTTCAAGAGTTCATAATATTCTAAGATTAGCTATTGATTAAGTTGAGTGCAACATCAAATATTGAATGCAAGCCCACACCCTACTACTGACATTTTCATCGACTAGATGATATGGTTTTTTCTAAAAAAATCCTGGTAATGTAGCGATGAAGAGGATCATAATAACTAGATTATCAACTATTGAGTTTATTTAAATTGAACAAATAAGAAGTTTCTGTTTATACCCCCTGACTTTTGCAATATCTAAATCTTTCTCATACATTATTGTTCAGACTTCAAAATTAAGTCAAAACATGACTAAGTGGCAAATAGATAATTGAACAGGCGTAATTTCTATATTACAATTTTGTCATCTTTAAAACAAAGTACACATTTAAATCACACATTTAGTGTGTCTCATATTTTTGTTTACTGTTAGAATTTTTCTAATACTTCATCTTTTCAGTTTTTGATGAAAAGTAAGGTACAATAAGCCATTATCATTATCAATAACATACAGTAATTCACCTTCTATGACGTGTAATAGGTCAATATCATTATTGCTTTTGTTTCTTTGGTTTTGTAGTGAAAATGGTTTCAAATTAGAAACTTCACACTTTTGTAAAACTTTATAGCATGCACTCAATTTTAAACGATAAGAATGCAGGTTGACGGACACGATAGTGTTGGTCAACACGCTAGTACATATAAACAGGTTTCTAGAAGGGAAAATGAACACAGTAATAGTAAATATCAGAGAGATAGAACCTTGGCAAGTTTGCATGTCTAGTTTCACATAATAAATAAATTTTCAGTCATAGTTACTTCAACTAGTATTAGCCTACAAGAAAAGGAAGTGAAAGTAGCAAGTGCAGATTGCAATCAAACTTGGAAGGTATTAAAGGAACAATACCTGAAATGGGTAACTGAGTATCCTCGAAAGATAACCTGAGTTCGATTGGCATCAATGTTGTCGTCAATCCACTTAGCCCAAGTGGTCAAAGCCTTGGTATATGCATTTAAAACCTTGAGTTTTGGGTATAGATGGTTACCTTCTTGATAATAGTTTTTTCTGTAGCAATACCACATGATAGCAAAGTTTAAAACCTTACTTCCCAATGAGGCATGCAAAAAAAATGCAGCAGAAAATAAACTTCACATTAGGGAGGAATGAAGAAGACAACAAAGATTAATATCTCGAATGGAAAGGCAACCTCACATTACAAAATTGCATATGATAATATGGTATGCAGGAACTTGAATTAAATATCATGCTAAAATTCTGTTATTCATCTTCATCCAGCACCATTCTAATTTATCAATTTCAGGACAAGTTTTTAAGCATAGAATTAGACAATTTGAAGGCAAATGATTACATAGAAAGTGGTCTGAACTCACCCCTTTGATGTTTTCTTGTGTGCCCACCAGTGGCCTGTATTGAAGACTATGATATCGGCATCGTGATACATGGAAGTTGTCTGGTCCATCAAATCCAATCTTAATGTCTCAAATGACCCATTTATGCCTTTGAAAGTTGACTCTTGAACAATGAATGGTGAACTAACAAAATCTACTGAACAGTTATAATCCTATAAAAACGGCAAAGTTATTTTTCAATGAGATATCATTTCAAGGTTTATAGTATGCAAAATCTTATAGGGTACCAAAAAACTTGCCTCAAATCTAAAAGCATAGAAACCTTTCTTCTTAAATTCAATTTTCCCAGAAATATCAAAAATACTTTTTTTGTCCCTGATGCTTTGACGTAGGATACACAACAAGGATACCCACATGTTCCGGTTCAGTGAATCCCCCACAAAAACCAGCTTCTGTCCTCGCAGCCTCTCCAGAAAATCAGTTGCATTCAAACTGAGATGATATCAATAGTTAATGAATATAGAAGGCATTTTTATCTTCTTTAGTTTGAAATAACTCCCCTAGGAATGATTACAAGTAAAGTGACTGTAAATCAAAAGTGAGACTAAAACAATGAACTATGCTCAATGCAAAAAGAGATTTGACCCTCCTCCACCTTTGAGTTTCACAGACTCTGGTTACAGAGTATTTCTATACAGGCAAACCAGTGGATCCCATATTCCCATCTATTAATTCATATAATCCAAAGCCTATTAAACATTATTAATATTCATAACAGAGTTTGTTTGAATGAGGGGTTTTTTGAGGCATGGGGACAAGGATCACTTGTCCCCAACCGTGTCTCATTCCCTGTCCCAAGCCTATCACATTTTGTCACATGAATAAAAGAAAAATTCTAAAAACAAAAAATCATATTTTGATTGACTTGGGATATGGAACGGGACACCGCTCGAGACAGGTGATCCCAGTCAAGGTATGGAAGGTAAAGGATGGTAAGTTGGTGAGGGAACAATTTAGGTACTTAACTTTTTTTTTTATGAAGGTTATATTAAAAACTACACGAGTAAACTAGAACTCAGATATCCCACTAACTGGCAATTCAGGCAATTATTTAATTGAATGTGCCAATCAGTCCTTAAATTTTTCAGAACCATTTCACATTGTCATTTTGCTAACATGAAATGAGCTTGCATAATTTAAGAACTGAATCATACATTTTAAGCAGGAACTGAATTGCAAGTGAAGTGAGGTACATTTCTAGAGACCAAAATACCATTTTAGTCATATATAACATGACTATGAGTCTATGACCATTTACCAAAATACCATTTTACTCAGTATAAACATATGACTATGAGTCTATGACCATTTACCTCTCCTTTACCTTATTAATATTCCAAACAACAGAAATGCATCTCTCTCTTTTTTCCATCTCTTTCTTCTCCATAGTACCTCATTCCTTTCCATTTTCTAATCATTCAGTAGGACCAAGTTACAATTTTATATTCAGCAGAGTATTGCCCACATGCCACATGCAAGCTTTCATTCTTCAATCAATTTATTGTCATAAAATATAATCATATTAAACCTTTCTTATTCTAATTAGAATATAGACAACAAAAATGCATCTATGTGTACTGAGTGTGTATGTATAAATCTTTATGCTAACCGTATATAAATATTATTACAGTTTTAGTGAAAAATAGTTAACATACCTTGGAATGTCACGCCCATTTGGCTGCCATTTCCATTTGACATACTCACTATCAGGCCTCCCATTAAGGTGACAATCAAAACCCCTACCAATGTAGGGACAAGAACCTAAGGGGTAGTATGGCTTTGATTCATCTCTTACCCAATTACCATCAAAGATATCACACTTCCCATTTAACCCAACATGCATTTTCTCCTTTTTTGAATCATCGTCATGACCAATGACAGTTACACTATTCTTCTTAACCAAATCTCCTTCATGCAACACTCCTTCCATACTTTTCTGTGTCACCACTTCATCTGAAATACTTGTATTTGCAGCCGTCAAGGTTACATTTTTGACAACCCCATTAGTAGAATCTGATAAATTTTGTGTTGGGAAACGTTGTTGTTCACCATGCAAGCTTGCATTACCGTGAGTCACACTAAAATTCCCCAAATGGGTATTCTCAAAACCCTTTTTTGACACATTCACTTCACTTATTTTCCCCACATCACTTCCTTTTTCTTCAACCCCATTCACAGAAGAAGCATTGGTAACAGAAGAAGAGGAAAAAGGGTAAGAAGAAAAGGAAAATGGCCAAGAAGAAAACGATGAATTAGAACGGGAAGTGGTGGATCCATGGAGAAAGAAATGAACATTAGGAACCTTGAGATAACTATTTAGGAAGAGAAGAGTAAGAAAAAGAAGGGAAGCAGCAACACCAAAGCTGAACCCAGAAAGCACTTTTCTTCTATGAGCCATGAAGTGTTCCGAGAACATAAATTTCTTAAATAAGTTCGAGTCCATGATTGAAATCATGAACATGCATAACAAATATAACTAGAAGAAGAAGAAGAGATAACAATGCGTGTTTCAGGGTTCAGACATTAGTGTGTGACAGATTAGATAGGTAGTCAAAGAATGCATCCCCTCTATCATTTCTATCAAAAAGGTCAAAATATGTCATTTAATTACAACAACAAAAAATGTTATAAAACTTAACTAATATTTTTAATTTTTGGTTTAATTATATTAGATAAGAACATAGGTTTTTGAGACAAATAATCCATGATGGTTAAAGTGGTAAATGTAAATAGAAAATTCACATTGAATGAGTCAAGACTCATGAGTGGACGAGTGGTTTATTGATTTGAAAATGATTTATCAGGTATAAATATGGTTAAAACTTTGAATTATCAAGATATTTTGTTCCTGGATTTTAGGTCCTAACATCTATAATTAGAAATTTGAAATGAACACATCTTTTTTACTAATTGTAGTGCTTGTGAATTGATTAACCCGAGAGTTTTTTTTTATACAGTTTTTTAATCTGTTTTCTAATTTAATTTTCATATTTGGAAAGTTATCCAATATATGGGATGTAGAAAGAGTTTTTATTTGACCATGTCAATTAAATAGCCCCAAACTATACGTAATATATATATATATATATATATGAATGAGTAGGGATCCGTTTACACCTAAGTTTTGTTTATACTAATTACATTTAATCTCAGTCATTTATTTTCTCAGATCCAACGGACTACATGGGTTAGTGCACTAAGTTATTTAAGATTTTTATTTTTCTCTCTCATCATTTATTGCATTTACCCATTTGGTTCGTTAGATTTTAGAAAATGAATGGTTGAGATTGAGTGTAATTAGTGTAAACGAAATTTAGGTGTAAACAGATCTCATATATATATATTAAACTTTGTATTACTCCAAGTCTTAATTGAAGAATAAAACGTGAATTTAATATATCTTAATTTTATATTTTTTGACTAATTAAAATGAACGAATAAATAGAATGATATACGTACTCCAGACATATATTTATATCTATACTTCTATACTATTAATAAAGTCAAAACAAATAATTAACAACTAATATAATCTTATATTGCATTTTTATATTTAAATTGTTTTTCTTAAATAATATAACATGAAGTTGTTACATTATATATTAGATACGAATGTGGGTCGATCGGCACGAAGTGCCAGTCGACACACTAGTATAAATAAAGTGACTCTCATATTATAATATAAATAATTGGATATTATTTAAGTGATGAAATTCAAAATACAAATAAAAAAATACATTATATATTCATGAATAATATATTTAATATATTAAAAACATAACATTTCAATCTTAAATTTCAGGTAAGTTTCTTTTACTAAATGTTTATGATTAACATTTGCCTATTAAATAAAGTTTAGCCTATTACTAACAGTTGGGTTAGACCCGGTAAAACTTATTCCTTACCTAACCCTAAATATTTATAGAGTTGTTTTTTTTAACTAAACTCAGTCTTAGGTCTGAAGCTAACTTGATTCCAAATATCGACTAAGACAATCTTTGAACTTAAACCCAACCTTAGAGTGAATTAAATATAATATATATATATATCTCTTTTGGAAAAAGTTTTCCCGATATTTTACTTATTATCATGGATATGTAATTTAACATATGTATTTATATTCTTAATCATATATATTATGAAAAAATAGAGAATCAATTATACTTTCGACTAAAGAGATGTCATTACTCTATACACAAATAAATAGAGATACATACAAACATGATAACTGAATCACCATAAGACGGTTAAGGATGGCAAAAAATCCAACCCATGCATACTCGTGTATATATCTACAATGGATATCCGCAATAATAGCTTATAGGTGGGAACAAGTTTTATGATATCTGCGCCATGGGTACCCGCAAATTTATAATTTATAATTTTTAATTAAATTTTTATATATTATTATAGTTTTTTATTATTATTTCATAATAAATTTTCCTTATTTAGCCATGATCATAAATTTATCATATAAATATTATATTATTCATGTAATAATTATTTTTACATATTGGTTATTACAAAATATATAAATATGGGAAATATGGGAATGAAGTATCTCCTGGTATAAGAAGATAAATTATCTCATCCTGCCAGTGAAATCATGACATGTGTCATATTTCGTCATTTTCTATAAAAATATTTTTTAAAATAAACAAAATAGCACACATGTTATATTTTTACTGGCTATAAGAGATAAGTTATCTCCTGATATGAGAAGATACACTATTCTCTATAAATATATAATTAAAAATAAAAATCTGTTTGATACCCGCAAATACTCATTACCTGCACGAATACCTATAAATATTGTGGACTTGGAATGGCAAAGCACTACCCACGCCCATTGTCATCCCTAAAGACGGTCGATACTGATCATATTTGTCCTCTACCCAACCTAAATATTATTCGTATCTAATTTTTGAACCCAAACTTAGTTTTAAACCCAATGAAACCCGACTATATTTGAGTCCAACCATGATTAGATCAAAACGGGTGAACGGATTGGGTCGAATCATGTTCATCCCTAAGGCACACACTCCCATAATTATTAGGCGTGTAGGGTATAAAAAATTATCCATTAGCTTGAAAAATGATCGTTTCGCTGCAAACTTTTTTAACCTACAAGATGGAATGTTCAAAGGTGTTACAAATACAATAACTCAAACTCCAAGTACGTGAAGTTGCAGCACAAAAAAATGTTCCATCTAAGTTTATCTATTTTAATTCATTGATAATTAATTTGTTATCAAATTTTCTACGAATTGAAAAACATAGTGAATATCTTACAAGGGAAACCTGAAAATTTCGATTTTTATGAACGTGTGATATGTATCTTTTGATTGGTATGAACTTATAATATTAATTATTAAGTATTAGGTTTTGATTTCTCATTAAACTTAAATGATATGTAAAAATAAGTTGTTGGAACTTCTGTATTGTTATTTCTTTTTATTTTTTAATACAGTCTATATTAATTTAAAGAATGTCTTAATGATCTAAGATTATTTTTTTAATTTTATAAAAAATATTTATATAGTGATTAGTAAGTCCGCCTTATGAATATTTAGAGCAGGTTTTTCATTCACTTTTTACCGGAAAGTGTGTCATCACCTCAGCCCTCATGTCTTCGATTGCATTGTTTCATAAAGCAGCTCAAATTTGTAAAAGATGCATGAGGAAAGCTGAATTGTGGTGCAGAAAAGCCACATGAATTAATTAAACATCCATCACCAACTTCATATCAAAATGAAATTTGGGGTTATAGGTTTTGCAAACGAGTTTTAGGATTTGAACTATTGGAGATTAAATTGAGCGCACATAGGGTTTAGAATGGTACTAGCAAGAATAAATTTGACAGCCGCAAAATTCTGTGCTACACTAGACACAAGTTCGTTCCTATACAACGTTTGAGAACAAAGTTTCACAGAAATTTGCGACATAAATGTAGACATATTCTTACAATATAGTTTTCAGAACTCCCAAAACATTTAATAAAGTTTGTAGCTGTCCAAATTGAAAACCTTTGTTTCACATTACTTTCATACAAATTCCCACTTCCCTCTGCAGATTCTCAAAGCACACATCAACACCACTTAACACCACCCTCTTCATTCGTGTCCCATCGTTCGTACATGCGTTCTTCACACTCAACCACTCGCACGTGCCTCCATTCACAACTTCACAAACCACCACCTCTTCCACCTGAACCGGGTTCGCTACGTAAATAAACTCCCCAACCCAATTAACTACCACCGAACCCAAACCAAACTCCGAACCTCCCATCACCTTCTCAACCATCTCTTTCGGCATCTCACCCACTTCTTTCATCGCAATTCCCGAACCTAATTCTCCCTTCAAAATCCAAATCTTCATTCCCTTCACATTCTCCCCTTCTCCCACAATTCCCGCCACCGCTAACCGTTTCCCTAGGGTTCCGGTGACGCAGAACATCACACTCTGATCGGGTCGCAGATCGTACGGTCCGTTCCAGAGATTAGCAATGGGGTTGAAAGTGTATGTCATGCCGGAATATTTCTCCGTCAGGTACATGGTGTCTCCGGCGACGGCGACGGAGAGCCACGTCGATGCTGTGGATCCCTTTAGTAGCTCCGGCATGGATTGACACTTGGCCCACGCGCCTTTCTCTATGTCGTATGCCTCCACCACGAGTGGGTTGTCTTCGAAATCAAACGCACCGCCAGCGATTACAATACGATTCCCCACGCGCGCAACGATGGGATCCGTGCGCCACACTTTTGGTGCGGGCGCGTGGTTCCATTTGAGGTGGAGTGGGTCGATAGAGAAAGCGAATTCTGTTGGGGAGAGAGTGTAGAACACAGAGGAGTGAGATGATCGGACGGCTGAGGCATGCTTGATTGCAATCAACGGTTTTTGTTTAATCTCCAGCCACACGTGTGAGCGAGGGTCGTACGCGTGGATTGTTATCACGTGCGGGGCACGTGGGCACTGTGTGAGGATCATGAGCCATGGCTTGATGGGATTAACGTGGGTGAGGGAGGAGAACACCGCACGGTTCCAGGACTTTGACACGTGACAAGCGGGTAAAAGATAAACGAGTGGCACGTGCGAGAAAACAACCTCTAATATGTCTCCATGAATTGGTGATTCTTGAGCATCTTTTAGTGCTGCCATTTGGAATTGGAATTGGAATTGGAAAAGGGTTACTTAAGTGTGTTTTGTGTTTTTGAAGAAGAGAATGAGAGGGAAAGAGTGGAATTGAGGGATTATATAAGGAGTCGGAAAAGAGGATTGAAAGAGTAAGGGTCCCACGACACCAACAGGTATGTCACACCGCATTTGTGTTTGAGGAAGGAATAGGTGATGGATTGGACCTTTCTACCTAATCCAAATTTGTGTTTATCCGTTTAACTACATGCACCAACTTTGCTCATTAGTTCCTTCCTTACTCATTTACTTTACTCAAATAGATTGGATACAATTACTCTTTACATCTTAGCTATTATTTCTAAGGAAATCTACTTATTTAGATATATTCACTATTCACTGATTCACCTAGAATTGATAGTTAATATGTGGAGTAAATAAAAACTTACGCTTAAATTAAGTGAATTCACTCGGACCTAAAATCAATACCAAAAATGAACTAATGCCCTTGAATATGGTGATTGGTGAGGGGTTACTATCAGAATGTTTTTGAAAAGTAAAAAATAGACAAAAATGCTCTTTTTTTTATTTAAATTAATTAAAAGTTGTTTTTTTCTCACTTTCATCAAGCCACATATTGGTCGGGTAAATGTAACATATTGAAAAATATTATTTAATTCATTTAATAGAATATCCCAACTGAACCAAAGTAAAATAAAAATCAGTGAAGAGACCAAGTTAAAAAAATCAAATTAGGTAAGAAAATAACATTTTGGCTCAATAAAATATTTTAATAGGAAACTTGTTTTCGAGTTCTAAAAAGTTAGGCACGTTTAATATATTTTTCCTCATTTGTTAGAGGATTACTATTTGGTCTGGTGCCTGTTCGTAGTGTGATACCGATTAGAGTTTCAAGCAAAAAAAGGTATAGCTTCTAAGGTGGTAACTTGAAGTTAACAAATATTCCCTTGAGAAAGAAATGTATGCATCTACCGGCTAGTGTATGAGTTTTATATATGACTGTTGTATCATTCATCATTTATTTTTATGTTTATTGATTTTTCAAACAAACAAAAAATTAAAATGAATAATAGATAATATAATAATTATATATAAAATTTTACAATTGCATAGATATTACATCATATGTCTTCTCTGTGTATTCATGTATCTATTTTGATTAAATAAATGAAGAGTATTTTAATACAGCCCCAGTGACATTGTACTTATACAATTGATCAATAATTTCGAAAAAATCTTGAATTTATCAAAATTATTAGTGGGCCAGATTTTAGGCTAATTTTCATCATTTGAATTACACTCTCAGGCATTTAGAGGATCATGAATAATAACTGGAGATGTATTATTTATAGTAGAAAACTAGAAACTACATGTATAATTACTCCATTCTTATTAGTTCATGGGTAGAAGTTATCATGTATTGAAAACAAATATCATAATTGTGTTAATATATAGAATGTTAACCATACAACCAAGAAACTAAACCACTTTAAATAAATGCAATAAGAATGGGCTGCGATAGAGAAAAATAGACTAGCCATTCAGTTGTGAACTATAAATTCTTACTTGCACGCATTAAATACATAATAAACCAAGCGAACCCTTTTCCTTCTTCCTAGAGGAAAAGAAATGCAAAGATTGGAAAGAATAGAGCTTTGAAACCCATTAATTAATCACGTTGGTGCAGCTTACAAAATTTATGTGGAGAATAAAAGAGAGGCAAGTGTAGCATTAACTACTGGTAGTTAAACAATTAAGTATCAGCATTCTATACTTAAAAGGGGAATGACTCAGCTAAAACCTTTTCAGAATTCATTTACTTACGAAGGGGATGTTAAGTAGGATTACATGTGTTGTCTCACTTTTTGTACCATTTCATGTATCATTAACTATGATTGGTTGAAAATAAATTATTTAAGTTAAAGTTATAATTATTAAATATTTTTTTGACCAATAAAACATCCTAATACATGGAATGATACAAAGTTGTAGTACAACAAATATAAACTCGTCTTAATTAGACAAATATCTATCGTCTTCAGGCACGTCCTCTAGTCGGTAACAAACCAATACAATTAAGTAAAAATAAAAAAAAGTAATAAATACTTAGTTTTTTTAACTAAGGTAACATATTTTGAATAATTAGGAACAACATTGGGACATGCTCATTCTCCGTCTTAATGACTCTGCAGCATGTATTCCTACGGCCATTAATGCTCTTTCCACAAAATTCAAGAACACTGATCTGTTCAACACAACTCACCATGGGGAGTCTCACAGCATCAACCAATTTTTAGGCGTGACACTGTCTTCTAATCAAAGATCTCCCAACTTTTGCTTTGGTGTATCCCTTTCAAATTAAAGGACAAAGGTAAGGGCCCGTTCATTCAGAAACATGCATCTCCTCATGATTTTATGCCCTTTCGAAATAAGGCAGAACACTACCACAAACATGCAAGAGGAGGATCCACCTGATTCTATGGTCTCAACAACTTGAACCATAGAGCCATCATAACTGATGCTAGGGAGGAGCTAGTGGATTGCGAGGAGAGTGGTGATATAGCAATGGAAGGTTCTTAATGTTGGTGTCAGGCTTCTATGATTTTGGTTGCTATTGTTAGATTAGCTGCATAGGAAGAGAGAATGGAGAGGAGAAGAAAAAGAGAGAAGGGAGAGGAGAAATGCAATATGGAATTAACGATAGAGATAAGGCCAAAGGGCCAATACATATAGGAAGTTAGGAAAATACAAAAAGACAAGACTACCCTTTACTAATAACTAAAATACATTTAACATTCCCCCTCAAACTCAAGATGCGTTAATCGAAAGCATCGAGAGTTTGTTAGTCAAGAAACGAAAACGTTGAGTAGAATGGGGTTTGGTAAACAAATCAACAATCTGCAACGAAGAAGAAATGAAGGGTAAGGTGATGGTGCCATGTTGGAAGTGGTGACGTGTGAAGTGACAATCAATCTCAATGTGTTTAGTACGCTCATGAAAGACAGAGTTATGAGCGATTTGAATAGCACTCTTATTGTCACAGTACATGGGAGTGGGTTCAGGTTGATCAACACCCAAAGAAGCAAGTAACCAACGCAACCAAACTATTTCAGCAGTGGTGGTTGCCATAGCACGATACTCAGCCTCTGTAGAAGAGCGAGAAATAACATCCTGCTTCTTACTCTTCCAAGATATGACAGAATCTCCTAGAAAGATACAGAAACCTGTAGTAGACTTGCGATCAGTAGGATCCCCAGCCCAATAAGCATCTGAATAAGCAGACAATGTCAAGGAAGAAGTTGAAGAGAAAAGAAGACTCTGAAACTGAGTGCCTCGAAGATAACGAAGGATCCGAAGAACAGCTGCCCAATGAACAGTAGTATGAGAACTCACAAACTGGCTAACAATGTGCACTGCATAAGCAATATCGGGTCTGGTAATGGTCAGATACACCAAACTACCAACAAGAGTGCGATATAGAGTAGGTTCAGAGAGAGGAACACCATCAGAAGATGTATATCTAGCATTAGTCTCAAGAGGACTGTCAACAGCTTTAGTGTCAGAGAGACTAACCAGGTCAAGAATATTAGCAATATATTTCGATTGAGAAAGAAGATAACCCCTAGGAGATGAGGCTACTTCAATTCCCAAGAAATATGTAAGAGTACCTAAATCCTCCATCTCAAATTGTTCTGCTAGTTGCGTCCTCAACTTTGTAATCTCATTAACATCATCACCACTAATGATCATATCATCGACATATAAAGAGATGATAATGCAACCATGAGGAGTATTTCTGACAAATAAAGCAGAATCATGTGGACTTGAAGAGAAGCCAAGAGAAGTTATCACAATAGAGAATTTCTCAAACCAAGCGCGAGGAGCTTGTTTGAGCCCATAGAGAGATTTTTGCAGCTTGCATACTTCCCCCGGATTATGAGAAACTCCAGGAGGAGGAACCATATATATTTCTTCATGAAGATCACCATTTAGAAAATCATTCATTTTTGACATCCATCTGAGAGATATGCCATTGACGAACAGATGCAATAGCAATAAGAGTGCGAATGGTTGTCATATTGGCAACAGGAGCAAAAGTTTCTTCATAATCCATGCCATATTGTTGAGCATATCCCTTGGCAACAAGACGAGCTTTGTAACGCTCAATAGAACCATCAGACTTGATCTTGATCTTAAAGACCCAACGAGAACCTATAGCACGTTTGTCTGGTGGTAGAGACACCATAGTCCAAGTACCTGTTTTGTGCAAAGCAGAAAGTTCATCGTTCATAGCCTGCTGCCAAAGAGGATCAAGAACAGCCTCTTGATAGGAGGATGGCTCAGATAACCTGTGGAGAGAGGTCAAAGCAGAAGCAAAAGAAGTAGAATAAATGTTGTAAACAAAGTCAGGGAGCTGAGTGGACTTATGGATACGTTGAGGATAACGACGAGGAAGATGAGGTGGTTGAGGATGAGGATAACCAATCTGCAGAGGGTCATGGGCAGGGGGGGTATGAGGAGCTTCATCCCTGAAATTCTCAAAATTAAAGTCATTTGGACCATCAATATCCGCAACAAATGGATCAATATGAATGAGATCAGACCTGGTAATATTTTGAGAGTCAGGTGGAATAGAATAAAAAGGCAAATGCTCAAGAAAAACAACATGACGAGAAATATACAATTTACGAGTAGAAGGATTATAACAACGATAACCTTTCTGACCATCCCCATAACCAAGAAAGACACATATGGCAGATCGAGGAGTCAATTTACTCCGTTCAACATGAGGAAGAAGAACAAAACAAGTGCAACCAAAAACCCTCAATGATGAATAATCAGGAGGATGACCATACAACCTTTCAAAAGGAGACAAACCTGAAGTAACAGAAGAAGGAATTCTGTTAATGACATGAACCGCAGTTTTGACAGCCTCACCCCAGAACTCAAAAGGAGCCGATGCTGACAGAAGCATAGAACGGGCTGTTTCAAGAATGTGACGATGCTTTCTTTCAGCAACTCCATTTTGTTCAGGGGTGTCAGTACAAGAGGCTTGGTGAACTGTTCCGTCAGAGGAAAGTAACTCAGAGAATTTGTTAGAGGTGTATTCACCACCTAAATCACAGCGGAAGCACTTAATAACAGAGTTATATTGAGTATTAACCAAAGCACGAAAATGACAATAAATACCAAAGAATTCAGAACGATGTTTCATAAGAAAAATCCAACAATAACGGGTGTAATCATCAATGAAAGAGACATAATATTTGGATCCACTTTTAGTAGCAATTGGGGATGGACCCCATACATCAGAATGAACCAAATCAAAAGGTGCCTTAGAAATTGAAACACTTTTAGGAAAAGGTAAAGCAGAAAACTTGGCAAGTTTACAACCACAACAGTCAGAAATGTTATTTGGTTGTAATGATCCTAAGACTCCCGTTGATGCTAAGTATTTCAAACGAGGAGAAGATACATGACCCAGACGAGAATGCCATAAATAAAACTTAGAAGAAGACAAATTCAAACGAAAAGATGATAAATCAACAGTAGGAGCTGCAACATGTGGAAGTTTCAGTTCATCCAAAATATAAGCCCCCCTGTCTATGGTCTGTCTCAATCATCCTCTTCAATTGAGGATCCTGCACATAACAATGAGTTGAAGAAAATAAGATTGAGAAACCAGAATCACACAGTTGACTAACAGAAGCAAGACTTAAAGTGAGGTTAGGTATATAATAAACATCAGAGAGAGATAGTTTAGGTGTAGAAACAGAACCAACTCCTTCCAATAACATAGGAGTTCCATCAGCAGTCATAACAGATACACAGGACGACTTATGTACAGATGTAAAAGATTTAAAGTCAGATGACATATGATGGGACGCTCCAGAGTCAAGGATCCATATGGAGGATGATATACCTGATGAGGCAGGAGGAGACAGACCTACATTAGGAGAGACTGACATAACATTGGGCTGAGATGCAAGAAACTTCTGAAATTGTTCTACCAGGTCAGACATGTTAGACCCAGAGTGAACCATCCCAGGGGTCGCACATGGAGAAACAGGAAACAGCAGTAGCAGCAGCAACATTGGAAGATTGAGATGTGTGCTGAAAGTTCCTGTATTTCGACTGAGGCGGACGCCACTGAGGTGGTTGATAAGGTTGCTCCTTCTTCAATAATTTTGGACATTGAGCCTTCCAATGACCCTTTTCCTTACAGAAGCTACATTCATCATAATTGACTCTGCCTTGAGATTTTCCTTTCACAACAGGAGCAGCAAACACAGAGGGGCTTGGCAGAATCCCTTTGTCAACAATTCCCTTTTCAGAGTGGGACTTCAAACGAACTTCTTCAGCTAAAAGTTCATTAACAACAGAGTCAACAGATGGCAGAGGAGTGCGATGCAAAATGGAACCACGTAGGCCTTCAAAATCATTCCGAAGAGCCATCAAAAACTGTACTAAACGCTGTTGTTCCTGGCGATCAGTGTACGGTGTGAATGCTTGCAATTCTGCAGATTCAGTGAGTGCCAATTGGTCCCAAAGATTAGTCATAGCAGAATAAAACTCTTGGTTGCTCATGCTATGTTGTTGGAGAGCTCGAATATCAATCTTTAACTGATATTGTTGTGCAAAATTGGACTGTACATACAATCATTTAAGGTGCTCCCAAACCTGAGATGTTGAATCATATTTTGCAAGTTGAAAACCAATAGATTACGAAACAAAATTATTAATCCAAGTAATAATTTTCGAGTTGTTCACTTCCCAAGTTTCTAATTCCTTTGCATAATTTTCAGTACCACTATTTGTAGGTTTAACAAAAGTTCCAGAAACATATCCCCACATTCGTTTACCAATCAAAAATTTCTCATCACATAACTCCAATATGCATAATTGGAAGATCCATGTAGTTGCACACTAATGGATTGCAAAGAATCATCTCTTTCAGTTGACATAACTAACAAGCACAACAGCAGGGAAATCGAAATGCAAAGGGAAAGAGAAACAGATAACCTGACAAATTTGCTCAATGAAAACTGCGAATCTGAAACTGAGATCTCCGATCTGCGAACTGCGAAGGCTGATCTACCACTGCAAAGAAGAAGAAAAGATGATGGAACCCAGAAGCATTAATTGGATCCGCGAAAGCTGTGACCTTGGCAAACCTTGTTCTTGATACAATGTTAGATCAGCTGCATAGGATGGGAGAGGAGAAGAAGAAGAGAGAATGGAGAGAAGAAATGCAATATGGAATTAATGATAGAGATAAGGCCAAAGGGCCAATACATATAGGAAGTTAGGAAAATACAAAAAGACAAGACTACCCTTTACTAATAACTAAAATACATTTAACAGCTATGATTGAGTTTGAAGACTTTAGTATTTTAGTTTGGAACAATTGTGAAGTTATTAAAATAAGAGAGATGAAAGACTAAATTTAAAAATCTTACTTCACTTCTTACTATCATTGGCAATTTGGGCGAAGCCCATGGGGCCCGCCCGCCCGCACGTTTTGGGCGGGCAGGACATGAAAATTGTGTCCATCCGTCCTAAAATATCTGCCCAACATGCCATTTTCGCTCATGGGCATTTCAAATGAGTGGGCAGGACGGCCCACGGGCATCAATGAAGACTAAAGTAAGAAATTTGATGGGTCAAGTATAACAAGAGTAATTCATGTTCTCATCACTTGAGTGCATGTAGCAATTTTCAAAAATATAATATCTTACCAATTAAATGTATGTTCGGTTTATGCAAAACAAGATGTTATGTTTTGTGTTTTTAATCCTACTATCACACTATATATCCATGTAATCTCAAGTACTATGTCATTTTTAGCGTTTTTCTTTTAATTTAGGGCGGCAGCTCGCCCTGGCCATGTTTAAGGTGGGCAGGGCATGATATTTCATGCCCTATTTAAAAACGGGCATGCCCATGCCCGCCCTAATTTTGGTGGACATTGTGTGGACATGGGCAGGGCGGGCAGGGCCGCCCTAATTGCCAATGGTACTTCTTACCATCAATTCTAAGAGAATATAATGATGTGGATTTATTCTATTATATAAATCATTAAATTTCTCTAAAATTGATTGCTAAGATGTGAAATAAGTTTTTTAAATTTATTATTAGACTAAGTGAATCACATCCCTTAATTTATTATTTGTCAAGGATTTAGTTAGAAAACATAATCATTTAGTTATCATCCTTCTTGAAACACATTGAACGTTTTTTTCTAGAATGAATTAGGGTTCCAAGAGTGTGGTATCATTGTGCTTTTGTCAAGCATGTGGCTTTTCAATTTTATCAACATTTGGGAGTTATTTCATATGCATGGTGGTGGATAGGCATTCTCAAGCCATTTCGATCGGGTTTTAGTATGTGCAAGAATGAGTACAACAATGTATGCTAGTCCTTTCTAGAGTGTGTGAGAGATGTTGTGGGAGAACCTAGCTCATCTTCCAATTTTTGTGGCTTCTCTTGTGTGATTTTAATGAAATCCAACTTAACAAGTGTACACTTCATTCTTGATAGGGATAATAAGTTTGTTCAAATACTAATTTTTTTGTGGGCTTTTAGAATTTGTTGTCGTCAACAACATATTTACTTGATTTCGTAGAGCACAAAGTGTCGTAGCATCTCAAAGTGTTTAGATGGATGTTTATCTAACTATAACTAAGAAACATATTTTCTTCAAACTTATGTAGTGAATCGCACTAAACTTCACTTCGATTATTGTCTCATATGGTTGTGTGGTTCACTTCTGTTAACTCGGATCTCTTTAAGTTTTGGAACTGGAACTGGTATTCTAGTAGAGTTTATGGCTATGGAACAACATCTTCTAAAGACTTAGGATAATAGTTCTGTACTATTGCCCTCAAATGTGATTGGTTAGAGATAGTGCAAATCATTACTAAGCGTCTAACAATCAAAATGTGGGTTCGTGGATTCCTTACTCGAAGTTGGGTGATCTAGTTAAATTTATTCCAACGGAAGGTAACACTTTAGCTTATTATATGGTGAAGATTGACACACAATAAGTCTGTTGTCTTTATTACTAAGAACTTACTCCTATTGATGCCACTAAGATTTTAGATAATGATCTTTTAAGTTTGTTTTGTTTTGTTTTTCTATGTATAAAAAAAGTCTCCTACACACTTCAAAAGACCATGTTTAAAATATACTAGTATGAGGTTTCTATTCAGTATGAGATTTCTATTGATTTTCATTCAATGAAAGTATTATGTTAGGACCTCAACAAAGAAAACAACAAATGATTTGAAAGCTGAGAACATGGTTGTGAACACCCATTTTTGTTAAGTCCAGAAAAAACCCAAAAATTTTAAAATAAAAAATACTAAAATTCCAAAAATGTTTTTCTAAAAATAATAAAACTAAACCAATTGTTAAGGTTTCTAAATCTAAGCGATTAGGTTAATCATAATAACAAAACTGAAATAAAAAAAAATCAAACCAATTATGTTAAGGTTCCTAAATCTAAGTCATTATGTTAACCAAAATTCAAATTTAGAGTAACTTAATTCCCAAAAAATGATTTTTTAGAAAATAAAAAATATATAATAAACAAATAATAGGTTCTAGAAACCTACATTATTTTTTAAGCAAAAAATCAAATAATAAAGTGACTTTATTTTATTTTAATTTTTTCAAAATTATAATATTAAATTAATAAAAATAATTAAAACTATTTTTATGTATTTTTTATAATTATTTTCGAATTTATTAAAATAGTTAAGTAAAGATGTTTGGTATATTCCCATACACTTCCATTTGAATTCAAAAAAGTAATATATAATACTACAATGAATGGGTCAAATCAATGTTAGTTAGCATCCTAAAATCAAGTAATCTTGTTTAACAAAGTTGAAAGATTAACTAACATAATTTTAAGAATGTGGTTGAATAATTTTTACTAGAAATAGGTGTTGGGATTAATAAGAAACGACACTGAAAAACACTAGAGACATCATAAACATAGGTTGCATTGAAACTACTTTTTGAGCAGTAGTTTAGAAACACGTGAGTGAGAGGAAAATGTTTTGAAAAGAAACAGAGAGAATTGCATTTAGTATTGTGAGTCTTGTTTCTATCCAATACCAGCCAACGGTTTTGCATACTTTTGGCCTTCAAAGTTGACTTTCACGTTACTCAATCCAGTGTTGATAGTTGATATGTCCAATAGTTGTAATGCGTCGCACCGTATTGAATCCTTACCCAGGAAGGAGGGGCAGATCTCGTACAGTTGAGTGCACACTAGTCTTTGTGCACACTCACCCTCCAGCTAACTGGATACAACCACATGGACTCTCCCATAGTACATCCAGCATCAGCCATTGTGAGCATAACACGTCAGTAACCTTAGTTGGTCCCTCCGTATATGATTATAGCTTTCAAAGGTTTATTTTTTTTTCCTTTTTTGTATAATGTTTCTATTTGTATACTATAAAACCAACATCATTTAACAAATAAAAATGTAATCTTTTTTTATAATATCAAATAGAGATTCAATCACAAAAATAAAAAATATTTTTTTATAAATAAATAATGAATAACAAAATGATCATTTTTAGCAACTAGTTAACATACTTTTTTTAATGGATAACAAAGTTGTAACAAAACACTTTCTAGGTGATAATAAACTAACAAACTTTTTAAATTAAATAAATATTATCATTGACGATAATTAATTAATAATTAAAATGTTAGTTACCAAAATGTTATTTGCATTCAAACTTTTCGTCCATATAATATCTATCATTGTCAATATTTGAAAATCCTCATACTGAAATAATTTTAGGAATTAATCAAAGATAGAGATAATGTCGCCTTAGATGCTTCTTTCTTCTCAACTCATCTTCGAAAGGTCGCGTTACACCACTTCTTTTTACTCGATTAATTCCCAAAATCTAAAATAAATCATTTTCAATTAAATTAATAGTTAAGTAAAATACTTTTTATAAATAAACACTCAAAATAAATACTTTTTCCACAAGAAATAAAATTTGTCAACCACATACAGGATAAAGGATGAAGGGACGGTTGCCTTGGGGACTTCTTTCTTTTCAACTCATCCTTCGGACAGTCGCACTACGCCGCTTCTATCCTTAATTAAAATACTCAACCAACAAATATTTTTCTACTAAAGAACTACGTAGCCTTAACTCCCTATCTAAAAGATGGATATGTATGACCAAATAAATAAATTGTTCCTTTTAATAATTAATTAAATAACCAAATAAATATAAGAAAATCATATAATTTAATGAAGGGTACCACCTGAGGTGAGCTTGTAGGGTGCTAATACTTTCTCTACCTTGTAACCGACTCCCGAACCTGAATATCAAAAATCCAAAATCCACTGTAATTGGGCTAAAAGGTTTTTCTATATTTTTAACTATAAAATATAGTGGCAACTTTAACAAAGTCGTATAGCCGAAAATTGTATCAAGATAATGATTCATATCAGTCGTTTTTGTTTCTATTATAGAGTATCAATTTTCAGAATAAATGAACTTAGCTTCGAATTATCTATAAGGCTCGGTGGGTATCACTTTCATAGTGCAGCTTGGTGCGTATCACTTTCATAGTACACAGAATCATTAGGAACAACACTACTTGATGTAATGTCTTTGTCAATGTTGGTCTTAGGAGGAAGATATGTTATTTCGAAATATCTCATAAATCAATCACAATAAAATAAAAATAGATAAAGTTATAAATGTTTAATTTTTTTAATTAATATAGCATATTGTATTTGATTTGGAATATGTTTCGGGACAATATATAATTTTCCCTAGTCTTATTCATTATATTTTTTACATTAGACCATAAGTATTTGTTATAGGAAAATAATCTTATTTAAATTAGATAGGTTATTATGGATGATAAAACCAAACCCACTAATATTTTTGAATTTAAAACTTGAATAGGATAATCTAAAACTCTAATCCGTGTACTTAATATGTACTAGGATATCCAAAACTTAGAATTTAAAACCATTCATTAAGTTAAATCAGCTCTCATTAATTAATCAACGCACATTAAACCCTCCTCCTACACTCTTCTTAGATGGATTTAATCTTCACGTTTTTTTAATTTTTAAGGTGATATATATAATATTTACCCTAAGTATGATGAACTTCCCTAACTCTACATTGGGAGTGTTTCTCCTTAATACAAACTTTAATCATATAATATTAGAAAAAGGTCTTGTCTTCCTTCCATAATAGAGGCTTGGTGTGTATAACAAGCAATTATTGAGATTGCGATAATGACTCATACGTGTGGACTTGCGCTTCAACACTAAAAATAAGGCAACACTATAACCCCACTTCAACGTCAAGTAAATGAAACAAGGACGGATTGGAGTGGGAAACCAAATATAGGTGAGAGCAACATAATAATGAAAAACAATATTTTCATTTTTATTTAAATCTTACATATTATTTTATAATTTATTACAACTTTTCGTAAAAATATCTTATTCTGTTAAGAATAATTATAATAAGGATCAAACATTTAGTATGTGGGTTGTTGAATTATATTGTGTGTTTCCCACTCAATGATCAAATAAGTAACATTACATGAAAATGTCATTTATCTGATAAAGTTGTTTTACATAAAGATTATTTTTCTAATCAACTCCGTTTTTATTTATGTTTTCTCTTTATAAGTAAAATAGTTGTTACTTTTTAACTATATGCTCGTCTATAAATTAATGATTGTTTTCAACTTTATATTTATTTAAAACTATCTTGGTTTTGGTAAGTATGAAATAATAATGAGTAATGTTATATTTTACTATTAAATTTTCCTATTAATCATCCTAATTACAAGAAAATGATATATGTCAACTTGTACACCAATCATTAATAAATAAAATATCATTTTATGACATGTATCACTTTCTTATTAGCAAAAGATTTAATAGGAAAAAAATATAATTTTCCAATAATAATGAGAGATAACCCTGAAAAAAATACTAATGAACACATAAGGTGATTATAGATGGGTTCACGAAAGAGAGGTGTTGGAATACGATGAACAATAGAGTCAGGTTCTGGAGTTATAAGTAAGGATAGAAACAGGGCAGGTCACCTATCAGGGGCCTATTGCCTAGCTTATAACAGGCTATGTGAGACTAGACTTTTTTCACGAACAGATCAGACTCAGACTTTCTAAAAAACTTATTTAGCTTAATAGATCAGACTTTAGGCCACATAAAATGCCTATTAAGCCTAACAAGTCGACCTATTTAATTATATTATATAAGAATGTTGAAATTATATTATTTTAATATAAACAATATTATTATATATATATATATATATAATATTAATATAAAAATATAATTTAATTATTAGAATTAGATGGACCTAACTAAAAATAAACTTATAAGCTCATTAAAATGCAGACATGGTAGCCTATTTCATGAGCATATAGTATAATAAGTCTTTAAACATGCTAACAATTCATACCTAGGCTTTGAAATTTTTTTAAACAGACTAACAGGTCAAGCCCAGACTCCTATTGCTATATAGGCTGGGTCTGTTCAAGGTAAAGTCTGGTCTGACCTGCCTGTTTCCACGGGTGAACATCCGATGTCTCATAAAAGTGTACTACTTCATGTGCTATTATTTATGATTGGTCAGAAAAATGCTTAATCATTACTTTTTTAACTTAAATGCATTTTTACAACCAATTACAAGCAGTGCCACATGTAGTGACACACTTTGTGGTACAACAGATGTGTTTCATGTTCCCACCCTTAGTTAAGAGCGTAAATCCTCTCAAGTAATTGAGAGAAAAGTATTATATAAAATAAGTCAAAAAATAAAATAAAATGATAAATATATCTTTCTATTTATAATTATAATAACATTTTTATCCTTTAAACTATGTGTAAAATGATACTTCTTTCTTAATTAATGGAAAGAATCTCAACTTATGAGTTATGGGTCTTGAGTGATTAAAGGAAAAGTAAATAAAAATTTGATGAAAAAAAGGTATTTTGGATTTCTGTATATAAAAACATGGTTTTTTTTCCATTTGGTTTAAAACCTATTTCCCTTTTAAAGTAAAGTAAAGAAGTTTTAATATTTAATATACCTTTTTTGACAAAACAACTACTATCTACCTCGTGATAAGCTCAACCTCCGCCAGTGGTTATGTATATGTCAAATTGTCAAAGATTTGGGTAAAATTAAAAAAGTTCTATACAATTGGAAAATATAACCAGAAGTTGAGTCGAGAGAGAGAAAAACCACTCTATCCTTCTATTAATATATTACAGGAATCATGATCACATGTTTTAAAAAGTTTATGTCTTCATATATTAAATTAATCATATTCATCCATATGATATAAAAATTATATTTTATATTTTTATTATTTTTATTTTTAATTAGGTGTCACTTTTTAATTGACTTGATACATAATAAGATACCATAAATAGTATATGTGATCTTCATTCTATATTAGAGTATCATGACAATGTCATAATTTATGCATGCACAATCTAATGGAGTTGGAAGGATACTTGAAAATTTTCTTGATTGGGATGGGTTTTTGGTAATGGTTTGAAAAGAAAATCAACCATGAGCACAGATTCTTTCCCCTTTGGTATTTTCTAATACTTAAATGTGAGGTTATAATGAGTTTGGTTATATTTATTTTTTATTTAAAATTTAAATTATTACAAAAAAATGAAGGGTACATGTCACCACCCTATGGAATATGTGTGACCAAATTATTAAAATAATTTTCCAAGTCACAGATGACGTATTGATCACCCACCTTACCAGCATGTAATGACCCTTATGATGGGTACACATATGTTGTCTCACATTTTGTGTCACTTCATGTAGCATAAAAATATGATTGGTCAGAAAAAATATGTTTAAATTAAAATTTAATTATTAAGTATTTTTATGACCAATTACATACCTATAGAACATGAAATGACACAAACAATGTGACAACTAATGTGCTCCCTTTTTATGCATGGAAGTGCCAACTTTGTAAGGATAAAAAGTGGGTCCCAACCAGACCCTAATCCAACACTCCTAATTCTTTAAGTGAGGCTATCATATTTCAAGTGTCCTAATCCAAGATTATCACCCCAAAAATGTCCTAATCCACTACCCTCTCAATGTTTGATCCACATTTTTTCTTGCTTTCATTATTTGTTTTATCAGAAAGTAAATAAGCCATCATCTAAAATAAATTGATTTGTTTAGTTTAACTTATTAAATTAGTTAGTTTTGTTTATCAACTAAATTTAAAGATCCTCTAAATGTAAGTATGTATAATTGAGTAACCTCATTAGCATAAAGAGTAGAATTGTATTTGTTTAGAAATCGAGTTATTTATTTAATAAATTCCAGTTTAAGTTCAAGTTCAACTCTGATTTAAGAATTAAATTTAATTCATTTAGTTTAAGAATCAAATTTATCAAGTTAAATCCTGAGTTAGATTTCAAATTTAATTAAACATCATCAATCATATGGTGATAGATTATTGGAATAATTTGGCCACAATTCCGTGACGGGTCACACATTCTCATCGCATTGATTGCTGTGGCGTGAAATACGGGACCAAAAATATAGTTCACCTTCTAGAAAAGGAGTCTGAAAGTATATAAAGCAATAACAACAAAAAGACTTATAAATCCCGTTTATAAAAACAATTATATATTAAGTAAAATAATTATGAGAAAAAAATTTAGACATTAACAATGTATGAATTTTATATACTATTAATACATAATCCACTACTTATATTTAATTATTGTTAATTTTCAAAAAAATAATTCAAATAAATGATGGATGATAAAATGCATGTATTAAATCGTTACACATAGATTTTACACTGAATAATTATTTAGCCGATGTAGTTAATAAATCTGATTCTAAGAAAGGTAAAGAAAGTTAAAGCACGTTTTAGTTAGTAAAGAAAATAAGACCAATCTTATCCTGTTTTTTATTAGCATTTACGACTTGCATTAGATTAGTTTGAATAGATAAAATTTACTGTGGAGAAAAAATGTATGCCATTATTTATGGTTGAAGTATATTTACTCTTAAATTGTTTAATAAGATTAAATAATATGCTCGTCTAAATCAATTATAGGTATTAGTTTTTGAAATATTAACAAGTGTTTTAAGAACCTTGTTTAGGCAAAAGAAGATGACAATTTTGTATTTAAAAATGACGTTTCCACATTTCAAAAGCTATTAAAATTAGTTTTTCAAGATTGAATTTCTTCATTTGTATTTCTTATCAATGTTATAAAACTCAAGTGGAGATCAAACCAGAAGAGGTCCCGTATTAGGTTTAACCGGTTTAAACAGTTAAATCATTCGGTCGGACGGGCTGAATTCATATATAATTTATCATCTTTATATATAAACATATAGTTATATATAAATACAAAATTTTATATAATCAATAATTATATTCAAATAACATCTTTCGGTTTTTTTGGACCGAAGTAAAACAAAACATCAGAGTAGTGTTCTATTTTTTTAATTTTTAAGTGAACCGTCTGGTTCACTTCTCTGGTTATTGCGGTTCAACCGAGTTTAACATGGTTGGACCAGAATTTCTTCGGTTCAAAGCAGTCCAACCTCTCATTCGGTTAAGACTATAAACCAGAGTCATTTTCAAGTCCGGTCAGCGGTCAAACGGTTGAACCATCCGGTCCGATCAGCGGTCAAACGGTCGGATAATCCGGTCTGGTTATCACAATACTGTTTCTTATAACACTTACCAACACAATCCTTTTTTGTAATACCAAAGGTATCTCCTCATCTTTTGGTAAGGAATTAATCCATTTTTGGGTGTATGATTGCCCCTCCAAAATATGCCACTTCCCAAAATCGAACATTTGACTTTTTAGTCATTCTTAAAATATAACGAGACATTACTCTATTAAATCAACAACTTGTTGGTATTGACTAATACAATCCTTTAACTAAGAGATAGAGTTTGAAAGTGTTTGAAAATTAAGTAGATCAATTAGCTCTACATTTTTCATGGAACAAATCTCACATTTACATGGTTTTGTGGGAAAAAAATTTAAAAAATATTTCCTCTCAGTATAAGAAACTTTTAATCAACTTACATCAATAAAAGTATTTAAATTAGATAACATTTTAAAGTAGTGTAGACTTATAATTCTACTCCTATTTGATATTTAGAGTAATTCTTCATTGATAGCCTTGAAGTAAACCATTTTTTTAATTTAATCCTATTATTTGTAGTGACTTATCTAATTAGGGACTATAGTCTAATCAACAAAAAAATAGTTAACCAAAAGAGTTAGTAATGATGTAAGGTTGCGCTAAATCCTAAGGATGATTAAAAAGTTAAGAATTTAATTTCTAGAAGTGGTACTTATTGGAAGGGACAATCACGCATCCCAAAAGAGATTAGTTTCTTAGCCATAGGGTGAGAGAATATTCTTGATAATACCAAGTATATAACACATTGTAGTTAAAACGTTTAATAAGCACAAAGTGGAAAAATTAACAAATAATTATTTATGAAAAAATGTAAAGTACCTGGTTAGAAAGGGTCATATGAAATAAGACACAGCCATTTTGTAAAAAGGGAAGATATGTGTTGTGAATATTATAGTAAAGATGAGGAAGAAAGACCATAAACTAATGGATACAACTACAACTTCTGAAGACCATAAACCCAGAAAATGATCCTTCAACCAGGAATAAGATTTTGTGTCAGCAAATGCTTAAACAATGAGATGGATAAAAAATAATGAATGACATTATTTTACGAAGAATGCTAGTATTTGATAAGAGAAATAGTTAACCTACCCTAGGAAGAAGAGTATGTTCTAAAATGGGCTACCTTTTATGCCTCCCCTCTAGCCCAATCTTATGTGCTACTAGGTTTCTATCATCTATCCTCTACTCGATGAGCAGTTATATTCATTAATTGAGAGCTCTATTGAATTATTAGTAAGGTTGGCAGTATATGTCTAATTCTCTCTATCTGTCATGAGTTATGATTGGTTAAAAAAAATATTTAAGTTAAAAATTAAATTATTAAATATTTTTCTAACCAATCACAATTTATGACACATGGAGTAATGTAATAATGTGAGATAAAATGTGGTCCCACTAAATTATTAGTAAGCTTGTATAAGTTATTTCATTTTATTTTTTGGTTAAAAACTCACAATTATATTAAGCAACACATGTATTAAGCAATCAGAAAAGAGGCAGAATAAGGCAGCTAAAAACACAAACAATATAACAGTCAAACAAACAAAACCAAAACCACTGTTTATTGTGTCAACACAGTGCCATCAGCAGAACTCTACAAAAATTGAGACTTTTTTGTAAGACTTGATTTTGTAAACATATGGTCTAACTAAATTTCCCAATCATGAAAAATAAGAATCAAAGTTCATTTCAGACTTGGTATGAAAATGCTTTGAAAGAAGGCACTTGCCAAACATGGATAAATTATGCGGAAGCAGTGATGCACTGTATTGCCTCTTTGCATATACCGGTCATCGTTGCTTCGGGTCCATAAACCTGTAACATTGATACCAAAAAGAAGAAGAGATCAAAAAAATGTTGATCATAACAAGTTTGATGTGAATAACTCTAAATGCTCCCTACCCAATCCTCCTAGTTACTAAGTTCCCAAGACAATTGATGCATGCATTACTTTTTCATTTAATACATTCTATTCAGTATGAAGGAGGATATAACAAAACTCACTTGAGCTACACTAATTTTGAACACTTTCTTATTGGACCATAACTAACTCTTAAAAAATGATTTTAAAATAGGAAACGAAATGTAATAAAAAGTGTATGAAGATAACATTTCTCAATTAATTATTCTATCTGCATCAACTGGTTGCTAAATATTATCAATGAAGGCATCAGTTGTGTAATAACCTCAATGGGGATGCCGATCTCCTCTCCGAGTGCTCGCATTTTTGCTAGACCCTTCTGGTAGTTAGGACCTCCTCTCCTCACATAAATGTGCATCCTTGCTGCTTTTAGCTTGGACTCCTAGATTGCAATGGTTCAATAATCAATTAACTCAGCTATAAGAAGATTGCAGTGGTGCAGAAAAGCTCTATTTGTGATCATAGGCTTGGTTACCTTCTCTTTCAGTGCTCGAATTATGCCGCTAAATGTAGCAGCAACATCAGTAAAGTTAGCTATACCTCCTCCAATCACAAGAGCTCTCTTTAGGCCATCAGGATTTGCAGTTGCACACTGGAAAAGAATAATGGGATTTTATGGAGATACATACAGAATACTTAATAGCATCTGGTGAAAAAAATAGCATGCATTTTATAGGCTGTTTTCTTTAGACACTTGGAACCAGTACTGGCTGATCATGTAAGCAATAACACCGAGTCTCTAAATTGATAAAGTAGACAAAAAAATTACAGCATAGATAGAAATTAATTACATCAATCACAACTCTGGCATACTGTAGGACCTCGTCTTCTTTGGGTGCACCGCTGTATTCTGCATAGTTTCCAAGTTCATTTGCAAAGCCAAGATCACCAACCTGTTTTAGTATTATAGTATATAAGTTGTCAGTTAATGCCGCAAGAAATGGAGATTAGATATAAATCCAGTTCTTAAATAAAAGAAACACACCGTGTCAGCATAGATGACACTAGCACCTCCTCCAGCTACCATTGTCCAAATTCGGCCCTCTGGGTTCAACACTGTAAATTTTAAAGATGCACTTGTCTGCAAATATTAAATAAGTGAACAAGTTAACTATCAGGAACATAACTACTAGCAATAGTATCATTGCATTCACCGATAAATTATTGACAACCACCGAGAGAGTAGTATAGGGAGTTTAATTCACATTGAAGGTACACAGACCACGTGTTAATATTACATAGTAAGAGTCTAAAGAACCTAAACGGATCAAGACCTAAAACATGATTACTTACCCATGATTCCTCTGAGAGGATTTGAGAATAAAAACTAGTTCATTAATTGGAGCCAAATAATTTTTAGTTTTTACAGTTAGTAAAAATTATTTTTACCCTCACACACATGCACATCTTATGGACTTGGTTCTAACTGAATTGAGTAACATTGTACATAGAGGTCAAAGTTATATTTTTGTGCACCTTTTCATCTAGTCCATGAATGTAAGACTCAGTGGGACTCATAACCCTTCCAAATGGCAATGGAAATTCAATGCTTCCCCATCTGCAACAAATACGATGCAAAATATTTATCAGTTCTACATCTTGAATTAAAATATATTATATCCTTGAAAGTAACAATCAGCATATGTTAAAGGGAAAGAACCCACTTCTTGAAGTTCTTGAAAGCAGCAGTGTCATCTAGCTCGCCTCTCATATCCAAAGGATAAGGCTTTCCATCGACCAATGTGAAAGGATTCATCTCTAAGAAAGTGAAATCCAGATCTAACAGAAGAAAAGTAAATAAATAAATATGGTAAATTTTAAGTGTAGCGTATCAATAAGTTGATTGCACAATCCCATCTGGTGGTGTGTTTATACCTTGAAATAGATTGAAAATCACCTTGAGAAACTCCTCAATTTCTCCCTTAATCTGTAAAAAAGTAGGGGTATCCAATCACATGGTCCGATTCATTTACATCAAGAATCAAAGCAACATGCATATACACAATTGAAGTAGGCAAAAAATTAGTGGATTGGTCCCATGAATTATTTTATGGTTTCAAAACGATCTATAAGTTTTTTGTGCTGTTCCAAATAGCTCCCGTAAGTCTGAAACATCCAACAAAGTTAGCATTTCTTGTTAACCTTGACAATAAACCACTTAAAAGTACACAACGAAGGTGTTGTTGCCGCCACTGCCATAAAGCATGGTGCACGCTCTCTTGATTCTGTTCACTGGCCCAATCTCTATACTTGTCATATTGTACACAGTAACTGCATACAGGTAACCCAACTCTGATTTTTAACTACCAGCTCCAGCGATCAATGCCAAGCAGCAGATACAACAGTTCTAGAGATAGAAAATGAGTAGACAAAAATTACACCTTTTGGAGAAAAGGTGAAGCATTTACCCATCGGACATTGTTGCTGACTTGCTGTGATTTGAATTTTTAGTTTGATAGATGACTATCCAAAGAGGGTGAGTTTGGCACAATGGGAGCCATCTACCTCCCATAAACCACACTATGTGGGAACTGGGCCGCCCTTTTTATAGATGATTATCCAACAAGGCGTTTTGAAAATGCAGGCGGTTAAATTGATGCATTGTAATACCTTTTCATTTTGAATTCCCATAAATTTGAAATTTCAAAATATCTTTATCCAACACACACCAATGGTGTTTTTGTACAAGCCTTTGAGAAAGGATTGGAGAAATCCAAGGTAGGTCCCTGACGAGTAAGCTGTGGGGTGGTTTAGGGGGGTCCATTTGATGAATCCTATCAAAGGATGCAAGAGAATATGGTTTACGGACAAAATTGTTGTGGATTGAATGTGATAGAATATGAAATTGAGAATATGGGGTTGAAGAGGAGTTGATGATGAGAGGAATGAAGAGTAAGGGATGGATGGAGAAAGTGAAGGTTTTCATGGGAACAATATTTTGTGTGAATGTGAAAATGTGAAGGTGAGTGCCGGGAAGAAAGTTTTCAATCAGCTAGGGTATACAGAGAGAAAGAAAGGATGCGAGAGAAGAAAAGGAATGATAGAGAGAAGAAATCATTTTGTTTTATTTTTTAATGGCTTAAGTAACAGCGTTATGATGGAAAGGCTAACCTCGTTAAACATTTAACACTTACGAGACCTATTTGAAAGAAAAAACGTGTAGGACCTACCGGAAACCAGAAAATAAGTAAAAGGACCAATCCACTAGTATAGCCATTAAATTAAAAACAACGTCTTAAATTTCAGATCGCACTACATAATGCGGTCACAGCCATCTCAGTTACAGTGACTGCCACAATCACAAAAGGCCATGATTGTGAATCGCATAGGCCACAATTAGTGCGCATCAGCCTACAACAGCACAATGGAACCGTAACGCAAACACAACCGCAATTTAAAACCATGTTATAAGGTTAAAAAGTTGATTTGTTCATAAAATAACAAATTAGTAACTAAAAGTGAATTACCTCCAAGGGAAGGGTTGCAACAAGTGGGGCAATAATATCTGATGTAAGAGACACTCCTGTTGGAACAAATACAGTCTTAACCTGAAATGAGAACAGACTGCTTCGTAAATCATGAATTATAAGTGAAGATCGGACAAGCAAAACATAGAGTATTAAATCCGTAAGGTGAAAATTTTGCTTTGTAGTACCTTGTCCCAGTTCTCTTCAATTTCGATCCCTCCGCATTCTGAAAAACTTATGCTGTTGCCAAGTCTCTCAGATACAATGTTCAGGTAATACTCTTCATTGTGTGGGATGAAAGGTTCAACAATGAAAGTTGTTATGGGTCCTTTGCATCCACTCATTTCAACCTGTTGAGAAATACAACACAAAATAAAGGGAAGCAAGGAAAATAGTTACAATAACTACGAAAAAGAAGGCAATCATGAGATAAAGGTTTCAAAGATAGTGGGGGAAACACCTCATTTCCCAGGCGTTCTTTCACAAATGAAGCAACTTGTGCCAAATCCAAGTTTAAGGCAACCAATCCACTTTTGCCACGCTTTCCAAATAGCATATCAGGTTTCACAACCAACTTAGAAGATGATAGCCAAGGCTCCTTCTCTTGTAGCTCAGTGAAATCAGTGGACTCTGTGACCTGAGGCACAGACAATAATAGAATTTTTAACTCAAGTTTGATATGCACACTACCACACTCCCTTACATGTACAATGGCGAAGGTTGTGAAAGGGTCGCAGTTTCAAACTTCAGCATGGTCATGGTTATGATGCACTTACGCAATTGTGGACAATTTCAGAAAATGTGTTTACGGAAACTATCAAAACCTTAGTATTGCAACCGCTACTGCAATTAAAACCACGGTGGAGATTATTGACTTTTGAATAATGGATTTTTTTTTCCATTTTTGTACACACTACAAAATTGTTATGGATCGTGCTACCTGGCGGGATATCCGGGATTGGGATTACGGGTAAATATCAATCACTATGAAAACAAACCTTATTGGACCGATATGCTTGGATTGGTTCATTAACCACACTCATTTGTATCCATCCTCATAAATGCTAAATCATGTAATCCCATCACTGGCAAAGATATCGGGATACCTAGGGAACCGGGTACACCTAACTTTTACTCACTCAACAAAACGACAGAGTTCTACCATAGAGACATGGACAAACAACAAAAGTAGGAACACATCCAACCCCTTGCCAAGTTACTTGGACCTCCATGAACTAGGTTAGGAACATTACATGGTAAAACATGGCTTAAATGAAAAATATGTTTTTTTAATAATGAACACAGGAACATCACAGGTTTGCCTAAACTGCTCATAAATCAGGGGATCACCTTCTCTATCTGGAGGGCCTGATAGAGGAATACCTAGGGAACCAGGTAAACCTAACTTTTACTCACACAAGACGCACCAAAAGACTAACACGAACGTCGAACACAGTCAGACAGTAAAAGTAGGAATCCATCCTACCCCGTGCCAAGTTACTAAAAATTCTGAAACAAGGTGAGGAACATTACATAAACATAGCTTAAATGACAAATTTTTATTAACATTAAAATGAAACTATCTTGAATGGTTAAACAATATTTAGTTGATAGAGGAACATATATAAACTAACATTATGCATAATATGCACATTTGATTAAAAACAATAAATGCTTAAGCTTACGAAACCATTATAAGAGCACTTACTTGTGCAGACTTGATAGGCAAGTCATTGCCAGAAAGTCTCTTATAATGCTCCTTCAACAATCTCTTGGAGTCGTACTCTCTGATCTTCTTCCTGGCCATTTCTTTCTTCAATAACAACAACAGCAACATCAAAAATAAATAAATAAATAACCATTTGTCAGTGATTCATTATAACATACCTAAATTACCAAAACCAAATGCGGAAAGTTAAAAAAACAAAATCCCATCCACCCCGAATGAAAAACTAAAAGAACCCATCTCAAATTAGCTTGAAGGGACCTCAAAATTGGGATCAAAATCAAAGCTTGAAGAGAATGGAGAGATGTGGGAATTACCGTATGATAGAGAAAAGAAAGGTGGGTGGGTAGTTAGATCTAAGGTACAGGTGAAGAACGATTTAAGTGTGTGATGGCTCTATTTATAGCTGAAAGTTTCAATTTTTATTTGTTGTTTTTAATACAGAGAAAATAGATGTATAATGTAAGAGTTTTTTAAATTGTGTCACTGCATTTACATTCATTTTCATTTATCATTCACTTTTTAATTATACAAATAAATGATGAATTAATCACATAGTGTATAAAACTTTACACTCTCATTACAGAAAAAATAAGGGGAAAATAATTGGTGATTGGTTGGTGGATTATTATAGAACAACAGTAGTAAGAAGAGGGTAGCGGAAAATGGGAGAGGAAGTAGACACATGTGACACCTACCTCCTACAGTGTCTTGTGGCAATGTTTTCACGTTTGGTCCACAACGGTTGGCACACACCTATGGATGGTAATGCTAGATCTACCTATTATAAGCATAAAAATTTATAAGTGATTTATATATTATTTATTATTCATTTTAATCAATTTTTATAAGAGCAGATAATAATAAAATATTAATGGTAAATGATAGAATGATTGTGTATGTTTTTCTCCTAAATAAGTGTGCATATGACATTTTTAAATTTAATTATATATTCATACCCTTAATAATATTCAAGATATATAAATAATTATTATCTAAATGTTAACATATGTGATAATTGTATTATTATTTATTAAATTTATCATTTAATATATTTCTTATAAAATAAATTTATTAATATGTAAATATCATACTCGATAAATAATAAGTGTAATATTTATACATTATTATTGTAAATATTATATATAGTTATCACATCATTCAATATTCATTTGTATTACTTTTTTTGTAAAATTAATAATGATAAAATATCAATTTTAGATGATATAATAATAATATATAAAACTCATACACTATTAGTACTTATATTTTTTCCTTAACATAATAGTCATGGGGCCAAGAAACTATTATTCTTTATAAATATTTCTGTGGGTATACATGAGCATATATATTTTCATCTTCCATGCATACACCTTAATAGGAATATCACCATAGAACAAATGATCACTTTTGTAACTATTTTTATATATGAAAAGGATGTTTTGGTCATTTATCTTATTTTTTAAGCTGTAATTTGTTTCTCATCAAATTAGTTTATGTTCATTCTTCTTATCTAAGGTGTTTTGGGTTGTTGGAATATAATATTTTAAAAAAAATCTCACATTGTTTAATAGTAAAATTAGTGAAGGAAATTAAGACTTTCTTATTATTACTTGCACCAATTTGAAATATCTTGTAAACTTTTGACATAATATTGAGTTGTGGTACTAAGATATGTATATGTAATTTTTAAATTTTAATTAAGTGTATTAGAGTTTATAATCATATTATCTATTAATCTAAGGGTAGTTATTCAACGTTTCTAAAGATACATCCACAATTGATCAAATCTCGTTAAGAAACTTTCATAATTCTTATTTATTATTTGTTCTTTATTTGATCTCTTATACCTAATGTGCAACTACTCATTCGTCCATTTAGTTTTGTATCTTTATGATGTTTGTCAATTTACATTTGTGTTATTTTAGTCTTTGTCCATTTACATATATTATATGTGATAGGGGATCTTTGTGTAATTACATTAACTCCTATGAGTATGTGAGTTGGTGTTCGAATAAAAACAAATGGTACAAAAGTTATCTTACAAGAATATTTTAGGACTCTGAAGTTATTCTATAAAAATCAACTCATAGATAGACTATAAAATATTAAGAGAAAAATGTGTATATTAACACTGTATACATTTGATACACTGTAATAATTATTCATCATTCATTCATGTTATTACACTTAAATATTAATACAATTAGAGTGACCTCCAAGAAGGAAATGTGGATTTAGTGTTTTAGGGCTCCCAACTGTTTTTCTTTGTTATTTTCTAAAAATCAACATCTACATATTTTTGTTATAAAGTTTTTTAAAACATGATAAATATATCACATATTAGTATTATTCTTAACTAATAGATTAACATAATAATCGTATATTGAAAGTATAAGAGTTTTACATACTTTTACATTGTTACTTTATTATTTATGTGTTGATCATTTTAACAATATCAATATTGTAAAAATTTATACACAATCAATATATTATCTACTATTCATTTGAATTAGTTTTTTAATAGTCAATAATGATAGAATATAAATGATAAATTATACAATAATCATGTATATTTTTCTCCTGAATAAGTGTGCATATGACATTATTGAAATTTCATTATGATTTTAATATGTATACACATAAATGTCTTTTACATTATTAACAAATTATTCATATGTATTCATATGTTAATTACATTGATTCTCGAACAAAAGTAATACAAATTAATGGTGGATGTAAGTACGCATATGACATTATTGAAATTTCATTATGAATTTAATATGTATACACATAAATGTCTACATTATCAATAAATTATTCATATGTATTCATATGTTAATTACATTGATTCTGGAATAAAAGTAATACAAATTAATGATGAATGATATACTGACAGTATAAAAAATTTACACCGATAACGCATAGATTTTAAACTCTTTAATTATATATTCATACCCTTAATAATATTCAATATATAAATAATTATTATATAGATATTAATATATGTGATAATTGTGTTATTATTCATTAAACTTTTCATTTAATATACTTCTTATAAAATAAATTTATTAATATGTAAATATCACACTGGATAAATAATGATGTAATATCTATATATTATCATTGTAAAAATTTATATGTAATTATTACATCATTTATCATTCATTTGTATTACTTTTTTAAAAGTTAATAAGGATTAAATATCAATTTTGAATGACACAATAATAATATATAAAACTCATACACTGTCAGTACATATATTTTTTCTATAACATAATATTCATGTAGGCCAACAAACTATTATTCTTTATAAATATATTTTTTGTGAATATACATGAGCATATATATTTTCATCATCCATGCATACACCTTAATAGGAATATCACCCTAGAACAAATGATCACTTTTGTAACTATTTTTATGTATGAGAAGATGTTTTGGTCATTTATCTTATTTTTTAAGCTTTAATTTGTTTCTCATCAAATTAGTAGTTTTATGTTCATTCTTCTCGTCTAAGGTGTTTTGGGTTGTTGGAATATAATATTTTTTTTTAAAAAAATCTCACGTTGTTTAATATTAAAATTGGTGAAGGAAATTCAGACTTTCTTATTATTACTTACACCAATTTGAAATATCATGTGAACTTTTGGCATAATATTGAGTTGTGGTACTAAGATGCGTATGTATTTTGTAAAGTTTAATTGAGTGTATTATTAGAATTTATAATCATAGTATCTATTAATGTAACAGTAGTTATTCAATGTTTATAAAGATACATCCAAAATTGATCAAATCTCATTAAGAAACTTCCATGATTTTTATTTATTATTTTCTCTTTATTTGATTTCTTTTGACTAATGTGCAATGACTCCTTCATCTATTTGGTTTTATATCTTTATGATATTTGTCAATTTATATTTGTGTTATTTTAGTCTTTGCCCATTTACATAAATAGTGGAGGTTAAAAACCCTCCACTAAATATAAAATATGTTGTAGTGTTACATTAACTCCTAGGAGTAATATGCGAGTTGGTGTTCAAATGGAAACAAATGAAAATAAAAGGTAAAAAGTCATTTTACAAGTATATTTTAGGACTAAGAAGTTATTCTCCAAAAATCAACTCACATATAGACTATAAAATATTAAGAGAAAAATGCATGTTAAAACGGTAGAGCCATACATGAATGAGAAAGAAAAGATGAACAAGAAAAAAGGAGAAAAATAAAGAATGAGAATCAAATCTTTTGTATAATCTTTCTCATTGATTGAATTAGGAAATAATATAATCATTTATATATTGAAAACTATAAAAACTAACAACTAACTATCTAACAACCAGCTATCTCAATAATGCTTTAACAACCCTCCGCAAGTTGGAACGTGTCATGCATTTCAAGCTTGAAAATGATTGTGTTGAACACAACAGTATACTCTACTACCTCATCTTGTTGTGAGCGAATCTTTATCTCCCAGTCTTGAAATCATAATGCGAAGCAACAACGACGCTTAACCACCATAGACATAAACAACTTCGTCTAAAGCTTAATCACCATAGAGAGAAACAACTTCATCCAAAACTTAATTATCTATCTTGACAGAAGCTTGACCAACTAACCCAATCATAATGGATGAAACAGAGAATATAAAATGGACCTTAATTTTGATCCCAATATTTTATTTCAAAGAAGAAAAATACACACTTTAATAATGTTGTATGTTTAATGAGAGAGAAGTAAAGAAAATAAAGTAGAAAAAAAGGAAGGGTGATTAGGGTAATTGAGAAAGAACCACCTCCATAGCTTTTTCCAAAACATATACACTTTTGAGGAGCTTAGCGCAAATACATGAATTACATGTTAACCTCCAACATTGAAATTAGAAGATTGGAAATTTTTGTTAAGAACTTCTAAAGATGCAGTTACTTCATTTAGCTTTTAAAAGCTACAAAGTAATTGTTTGTCTCCAAAATATAGTGTGAAGGAACCTTCAACCTCAAGTTCTAAGACTACCAAGAACTTGACACGAGAGTCTTGGATGAAAAACTAATGAGAATCTTGAAGAAGCCAAACACTATTTGCATCACTAAGTAGAGCTCCCCATATGAGCACATCACGTTCCATTGGCATAGATTTTCAAATGTTCCAGGCATCTTCAATTAGACATGCTCGACTATACAAGTCCACCATGCAACCATATTGTTGGATCAGATGACTAATACCATACTCTTTCATCATCCTCTTAAAATACCCATTTCCTCCACTCACCAAACCATCATGCACCAAGCAAGTGGCGAGAGACGTTTTTCTTTCTTTTCTTGTCTGCAACATTTTTTGTTTTTCCTTATCTTTACTAATCAATAGCGTGATACAATGATCTTCTGGTATAAAATTTACAAGAAAACTGGAACTTTGGATAAAACGGTAGCTTCCTCTTTAAGGTGATATTGCACACCATCATCTAAATCACCTCCATGCATGTGAAACCAACTTTTCTGAGAGTCATGAATGGGAATGATGATTCTTTGTTGAATCATGGAATGATAGAAGTGTTGGGATGCTTTGAAATATATTATTGTTTACATTGTCTAATACTGGAATAGAGTAACCAATGTTATATATTAGACTCAAGTCTCTTGTTATAATGTGCACCACATATAAGCACATAATAAAAACACCCCATGAGCAGGTCAGTCCATGAGTGTGCTAGGGTTTGTAATCCTTATTCTCTAATAATATATTGGTAGCCGCTCAACGCTCCTGGGGACGTAAGCACAATTAGCCGAACCCTGTTAACAAGTTCTCTTGTTTCTTCTCTTCTATTTATTCTATACACATTATTTGATTGCTTGTGGCCAACGCTATGCAACGATCGCTTCCACTGCACCAACGAGAAGCATATGCAACAACAATCAAAATAATAATTATTGCTCTAATACCATGTTAAAATGGTAGAGCCATGCATGAATGAGAAAGAAAAGATGAACAAGAAATAATGAGAAAAATAAAGAATGAGAATCAATTTTTTTGTATAATCTTTCTCATTGATTAAATTAGAAAAAAATACAATGATTTCTATATTGAAAACCTGAAAAACTAACAACCAACTATCTAACAAGTAACTATCTCAACAATGCTTTAACAATGCATGCACTTATAGTGTATATGTTTGATATGCTTTCAGTGATTATTCATCATTTATGTTTAATCATTATTGACTATTCAAAAATAAATAAAACAATTTAATGAATAATACACTGTATGTGCATAAATTTCTATATTAATGATATATATATATATATTACACTCAAATGTTAATATAATTAGAATGACCTCCAAGACGGAAATGTGGATCTAATGTTTTAGGTCTCCCAAGTATTTTTCTTTGTTATTTTCCACATCTACATATTTTAGAAAGTTTGTTAATACATGATGAATATATCACATATTAGTATTATTCTTAACTAATAGTTAATGATAATTAACCTAATAATTAATAAGTTCAATATTGATACATTGAAAATAAGAGTTTTACACACTTTTACATTGTCACCTTATTATTAATGTGTTAATCATTTTAACAATATTGATGTTGTAAAAATTCTTAAGTTGCATGAACTATTTTCTTGGAAGATAAATAAAAAAATCAAATACCTTAAAATTCTTTACATGGATGATTCTAGAACAAACTGAGATTAAGCCAAAATAACACACTGAATACCGCAACAAGACAAAAGGCATAAAGACAAATAAAAACGACATGTCATCTTGCCGTTTCGCATCATATTTCAAGATCTCCCTACAGCGGAAGAAATTTCACCGTCGATAAGCCACTGCGAGCGTTGAGAGTGCAACAACATCGAAACGAAACGTTTCAACGTTTCAACGCTTCAAAACTCTCAAATTCCCAAACTCCTTAATCCTCAATGGAACAATTCGAAGAATGGAAGGAACAAATTTCACAATTGTGGCGTTTAGCATTAGAGCATCTTCGTCACACTCCCCCAGCTCAGTTATACGTTGCTGCCGCTATCGTGATTTTCACAACCGTGCTTTTTCTTTTGAGTGCGTTTTCTGTTATGTTTCAATTGTTGAAATTAATTCATAGTTTTGATTGGTTATGTGTTTTTTGATGATTCTGTGTTGCATTGTGCTCAGGGTTGTTGAAGCGTGCAAAGGCTAATACCATTGTGTTGACGGGGCTTAGTGGGAGTGGCAAAACTATTCTCTTCTACCAAGTAAGTTCTTAATCATGTTTTTGGGAACCCTTTGTTTTCTTTTATGTGAAATCTAGAACAAAATTGTTTTTTTAGGTTTATTAACCCTTGGTGTGGATTAGGTCAGTGTTGATTTTTTCCCTTCAAATTCATAGCGTAATGCCTTTGATTGTTAGTTGAAATAATGATAGTACATCCAACAAAAAAACTTGTGATTAATTAGTAATAAATATTGCATGTATACTTGTTTTAGAGAATGTGTTGTATGAGAGGTCACATAATATAAGGAATGAATGCATTAGAAAGAAGGAACTGAGGTAACACCTGTTATAGAAATAATGGTAGAATCTGAGCATAAGTGGAGAAGACTTGTAGAAGTCTCAGTGAAGAGAGTAGATCAGAAAGATGGCAGCCCAGTAGTTACAAGCAGAGGGAGATCAATAAAAAAAAAATATAGGTAGAACCATTGAGATGAATCTACCTTTAAATGGTTTATTCATTGGCATGAATTATGATACAACATTCTTTCATTGTTTGATCTATGTAGGCAAATCCCAAATAGTTGGAAAAAGCTTGTTGTTGTGTAGTTGTAATTTGTAATTGAGGTAAAAAGAGTCATGGTTAGGTGGTTTGGTTAGAAACTGAATACATCTCATAGCTAAGAAAGCATGGACACTTCACAATAGTCGCTGTATCCATGTTGGACACTTGTCTGTATTAGACAGTTTTGGACACTCCTAACCACATTCTTTAACATTTTATAATTATTGTCATATTCCCGTGTCCGTGTTGTGTTTGTGCTTCCAGTCATAGCATTAGCAAGTGCTATTAAATGATGGGGTATAAAATATAATGAGTCTTCTAAGGAAATCTTGTTGTTAGATTTCCTCCTGATCACATTTTCCATGCCAATATTATGTTTTGACACTTATTTATGCTTGTGTCAGCTTAGGGATGGCTCTACTCACCAGGGTACTGTTACATCAATGGAACCCAATGAGGGTACTTTTGTTCTTCATGGTGAAACAACTAAGGTAACATTTTAGCTTGTTTTTCACTTGTGAAAAATTGTGCTCATCTTATTTCACTCCTTTTGTGTCAACCAAAGAAACTTTGGGTATTTTCGTGTGTGTTTTTGTTGATCGTGGAGTCAGACTTATAGTACCCAATATTGTCACCTTTTTTTGGCAGAAGGGCAAGATAAAACCTGTCCACATTGTTGATGTTCCTGGACATTCTCGTCTTCGACCCAAGCTGGATGAGTACTTGCCCCAAGCAGCTGGCGTAGTTTTTGTGGTTGATGCTTTAGACTTCTTACCCAACTGTCGTGCTGCCTCAGAGTAATTATTTCCCCCATTTAGTTCCTAGATTGTCATCTTTGCATGGAGTAATCATTTTTGTCAATCACTAGCAAGCCATTGGTAGAACATAATAAAGTGCATCCGCATATCACCGCATATCAGGAGATAACTTATCTCCCTATACCACTTAAATCGTGACATCTGGCGTAGCTTTTTTATTCTAAATAAGTAAAACATAGAGAATTATGATACAAACCCCCACCATAGCAATCTAACTGTGATATAATGATTTCAATCTAATAGCAACTACATATCTAAGCTAAAACATGCAAAAGGGATTAATGTGAATCAAAGTAAGAATTTAATTTTTTTTTTATCTAATTTGATGGATGATATAACAATCTATTAATTCTAGTTTGAGTGACTTTAAAGCAGAGTAGAGTTTGTCCTTGTGTCAAAGGTATCATGTGAGGCTTTAGCATTGAGAGAGAGAATTGAAGATGAAGGGTGGGATTTTGGGGTTTTGCCTTTTGGGCCGATGAAGCTATGATGGTGGTTTGGATCATAATTCTCTACCTTTTATTACTCTTTTTTAATTGGAGAGAAAAAACTATGACACGTGTCACAATTTAATTGGTCCGAAGAGATAAGTTGTCTCATAGTATGAAAATATATTTTATTTTGTTGTTGGAACACATTAATTTATTAACTGGTCACTTCCTACTATTCCTAAGGTAGAAGGGATATCAGTAGTTAAGTATCCACACGGGTACTAACATTTTCTTTTACCTTTTTAGGTACCTATATGACCTATTAACTAAGGGAAGTATTGTGAAGAAGAAGATTCCACTGCTTATTCTCTGCAACAAAACAGACAAAGTCACTGCTCACACCAAAGAGTTTATCCGCAGACAGTTGGAGAAGGAAATGTA
Organism: Lupinus angustifolius; assembly: GCF_001865875.1. Taxonomy (NCBI): domain Eukaryota; kingdom Viridiplantae; phylum Streptophyta; class Magnoliopsida; order Fabales; family Fabaceae; genus Lupinus; species Lupinus angustifolius. The sequence goes on from NC_032025.1 coordinate 4,977,776, forward strand.
TGGCTTCAAATCCCAAAATCTTTTATTTCCCTTTATTTGATCACTCCACAACTACTCTGAAATTTCATTTTATTGTCAAGAGTTGATGGATCATGTGCTCTGTGTGTACTAGCTTCGGAATAAGGATATATGTCCATTCATGTCTTCCTGCTGTTATTGTTGATGGGTTCACAACTTCACATTGAAGTACTTATTATTTTTTATTGAGTACTATAATCTTTATAGCTTCTTCCAAAGTTATTTCTCTTTACACTCTCAATCAACTCATTGATTTTATTTGATCTTGACAATGTACATGTTTAATCTATGATAGCCTAATTCTTTTCATGATTCATTTGTTGACTCTGCTCTTGATTCTAATTATCTTTTTCCAGTGACAAATTGAGGACATCAAGAAGTGCAATATCAGAAGCTGACGTTACAAATGAGTTCACCCTAGGGGTACCTGGAGAACCATTTTCATTTACCCAGAGCTCTAACAAAGTTACAACTGCAGAAGCTTCTGGATTAACTGGGGAGATATCTCAGTTGGAAGAGTTTATCAGGGAATATGTAAAGCCATAGCTAGATGTTATGTTCAAAGTAAAACAAAATTGTTGAGTTGAATCTGGGCATGGTTTATTACATTTGTTTATCAGTTCATGGACCTTACTGATTCAACTAGTTATAACTCTTGTCAGAAACTTTAAAATGTTATTTTATTTCTAAACTTTAATGTCTTAAATAATATTGCTGTTGATTATTTTAGATCAATTAATTCACTATAGATGTTATTACTGAACATTTTATCTATATAAAAAGTTATACATTGAAAAACCGTATATACTGCTTTCATAGTAAAGCATTTCTGTTCTATATAACTATACTTCATGAATACTAAATAAAGCGTTTTTATTATAAAGCAGCTGATTTAACAAAGTAGGATATGGTAAAATAACTCACTTTGATGCAAAACACCATCAACATTAACTGACAAAATAAACCAGTACTGAACCCAATCTCAATAATAAATAAATACAAATATCTGCCCCCACAATTACCCACATAAAAAAAAGACATACTCCTATAAACACTTTGGCCAGGATGAAGGATTTGAAGGCAATATTGTAGACACTCCTACTCCAATGAACAATATTGCAGAATGCATTATCACCTTAGGAATTGACAGGACCCAGGAGAGACTCTCAACAAACACAAGTGTTTCAACCTTACTATTAAAGCAAAGATGCCATAGCATGGAATATGCATCACACCAACAGCTAAGTACCTAAAAGTCCAACAAGAGTACACATTTAAGGCAAACATGCAATGTAAGTATGTAACATTACAAATTGATCCTTGTTTGCATTATAGTTGAAACTAGTCACACATTTTAAGACCATCATAGAAGTATTCACACAAAAAAAGTCTTGACAATTTTGGTTGTTGAAATATTGAGCAAATATTTCAGTCCACCCCTTATAAATAACAACATGCTCACATATGAAAGGATAAGCATATCTCAATCAGTGGTAAAGTTGATTTTAATTTGAAAGAGTTAGATTCAATGATGGTGATAAAGAATTTAAGAACATACCATAAGGGTGCATATGGAGATGCCAAATCAAGGAAAGGATAAGGCCACCTGTAAACAATGTTATCAAATTATAAACAACAGCAGAATTTTGTCAAATGAAAAGCAATAATTAAAAGATTGGATACAAGTTTTTACCAAAGTGAAACACACATATGAATGATCCATTGAAACACCACAAATATAGCTGTCCACATGACAAAATATGCAAATCTAAACATTGGAAATCTCTGCATGTATTAAGAAGATAAAGTTGTGAGCTTGAACTATATAATAATTAAGAGGGGAAATAAAGCACCCAAAAAAACTCACCATGCAATTCAATGCTGTGTCACCGAGGAGGAAAACAGCGTTAAAGGAGTGCATAGAAACAGTAAACTGCAAATAGGAATGTGCAAACATTTTCATATGAAAGAAAAATATCTTATGGGTAGCAAAAGAGCAAACTATTCTTTAATATGTAAGAAAGGATGGTCTACTACATGAGACTCCTATCCCATTTAATAATGTTTTTAGGAAGATAGATGTACGTAGTCTTATCCTTACAAATAAAGAGACTGTTATGAGGAATTTAAACTCATAACCTCCAAATCACATGACAAATAATCTTATCATTATATCGAGGTTCACTATCTATGTATACCAATTCAGGTAAAACTGATCAATATTACATTTATTAAAGCTTATTCACCTTGGTTTAGATTAAAGGCTTTACAATAGTTAAGTTATATCAAATTTTCAAAATTATGAAACCAGAATAAAAAGGGCAAAAACTGTCTCCAACTTTTTTATCCCTATATCAAGTATAACTTTCACACAGGAGTCCTGAAAACGACACTTGTTGGAAAGGGTAGTTATGCACTCCGAAAAGGACTAATTCCTTACCCATAGGGTGAGGGAATACCATTGGTTATACAAAAAAATGTATAACTTTCCCAACGTGAAGGTTAAATAATAGATTGAGGAGAAGGTTGACAATACTTACAAAGTCAAGACTGAAATCTTTGGCTGTGAGAAAGGGATAAATAATGATCCAAAATACACAGTCAGTGAGGACTACAGCACCTGCACAAGTCTGTATATTTTAAACAAAATGAAAACAAATCAATAGATTGCCTCCTGAGTTTAACCATTTAATAGCACAACAAAATTCAACATATATTGTAGTTTTTAATTGATAGTTGGAAAAGTAACAAGATGCAAAATATGACTTTGTAAAAACACATAACTGTGAATTTGAACATTATGCTCATTATACAAATAATTAACCAAGACTTTTCAAACTAGAAGATAAATGACTAATTAGTGTTCATGGTAAGGACAACATATTTACAATCCAAGTCCAACATAAACATATGGAAGAATTGTTTGCAGATTAAGGAGTGTTCCTTTTAAGCTAGGATGGATTAATAAAACCATTGAGGAACATTACCTGAAAAAGTATTTGAAAAATATAACCCCATATATCAGCTGCATCCCTAGTGTGAGGCTCCTGATAGGGACCTGAACTCTTGTACAGGTTAGACACATCTGCTGCACCATCAAGTGTAGGAGCAACATACATGCCCTGTTCTGAATCTAAAGAAGAATGATTGTCGGCGTTGCTGCCGAATGCATTGTTGCTAAAGAAACATCCATAAATGGATAAACAACAGCCAAGCTGAAAGTGAAATTTAGAGCAGAAATCACTTAGAGCAGAAGATATGAACTTGAAACATAGAAAGGGAAAGTTGACTATAGGTTCAATTGTTTCCTAGAAGGAGAACCTTGAACACTTGAAGAAGAAGAAGAAAAACAGATGAAGGAAATGAAATTCTATTACAATATAAGAAGTGTTAGGGATGTGAAGTATTACCCCAAAGTAAATAGTGACCAAGGTAAAGGTCCACCTGTTAAGCAAACAAAATATTTATAACCAAAGATCTGATTAAGATAACTGTTTTTCAATGTAACTATCAACCATTTTACCCTTTTCTTCCAATGATTATTGAATACCACAATAACAAAGGCTCTGCATTTTGACATATGAGAACAGTTGAACTAAAATCTTCTGTCCAGAATGCTATGGCCCAATAAAATAGTTCATAGAGCAAGCGGATAGTATTCAACAATCAAGAGAGAAGTGACATTTTTTGCTTGTTTGGCAGCATTTTATTGGGATAACCAGATATGGGAAAGCAAGGGGAACAGAATATCTGAATATATTTGTTTAGTATAAACTACAAAGATGTTATTAATCAAAACTATTTGATCAGAAAATAATATAATGAATACATAAGTAAAGTTTCTAGCTTGCTACTTTTAGGTGGCAATGAAGCAGAAATACATGCAAATTAAACATATGGAGCAGTAAAGAATAGTTTTTCATGCATACAAGTTAGGAGCCTTGATCAGTTTTTGTTACTTCAAGCAACCATTTCTAAAACTTGTTTAATCTAACTCATCAGAGAATATTTATATACAGTACTAATATACATGATATGCAATGTATCTTACTGAGTATAGAAGTAAAATATGCCACCTCCATCAGAAACCACATTGGCAATGAGCAAAGACAAAAGCACAATAAAAGAGATTGTTCTGTAAGAAAGAAGCCATGCAGGATGAATTCTTTTAACACATGTATTCCATGCTTCATCCTTATATAGCAACCCAGCTGTTTCTTCTTCCCTTCTTCTCCTATCACGCCTCGATTTATTGAATTCTTCATACTTCCATATCAAAAATGATGATAAACCCATAGCAATCAAAATAAATACTGCACAGATGAGGAACCTCCAGTTCAACCAATAACTTGGGATAGTAGTATCTGGTCCCATTTTGGGTTTCCAAGTATTGTTTGAGGATCCTAATATTATTAGGAAAGCCATCAGTTTTAACTTTCAGTACTTGCTTAGCTAAATATGAATTCCTAGTGAAGAAAATGATAAGTTCATGTTCATAATTATGGACAGAAAATGGCATATTAATAGTGAAATGGCATACTCCCTCCAACCAGAAAAAAAACGTAAGAAATAATTTTGGTACATGAACACATTTGAATGACAGAAGAGGAATGTGTGAACAGAAAGTTAGTGTAGTCCAAATAAATTTGTGGAAAGTAATGACTATGACTCTATGAGTGGGAAAAGAGAGAGAGAAAAATTGGTGCATGGAAAAGAGAGAAATTAGAGAAACATGTAACTGTATTGAATGAAAATGAGAAAGAAAAAAAATAAAGAAAAGGAAATACAATGGGAAATATAACTATGATCTAACCATGTATCTATAATTTAACTATACTTAACAATGAAAAAACGCCAAGAACGTCGCAAATTCAAAACTCACTAACATAAAACAAACAGAAAAAACAAAACAAGGAGAATGATTCATTGTGAATAGAAGAAAGAAAGACGCGGCACTCACAGTGGAGAAGTAAGATTGAAAAGGGTAGAGGAATCAACGTTGAAAGAAGATTTTTTGTTTCTTCCTTTTTATCTGGGTATCTATCTATATACGATGATGTCTTAAACAGATGAATCCACAACCAAAGAATTTGGTATTGGTTGGGAAAAGGGTAACTATGTTTGCGAGTTTTGTTTGACTGAGGGATCAGCAAATAAGAATCATGTGTAAACAATGCAGAAGAGAAAACAAAACACGTTTTTTCCTCTGCAACGTAACCATGATCGCATGGGAAATTTTGTTCTCTATGATTAGTTTGAATGTTAACGTGAGTTTCAGTGTTTCTTAAAGCTGTCACGTGTTCTTAAATTTTGATTGGTGCTGCATCCTCGTTGTTAGGAAGATCGTAAGGTCAAAATAAATACAATAAGTTTTGATAACTCAGTTGTCATTTTTTCTAGACGAGTAAGGTGAAAGTTATTAAAAAGAGTTTAATACCTGTACACTTATATTATACACGTTAATGTATTCATCCATTTTTTATTTAGATTTTTTTTTGAAAAGTTGATGATGATTAAAAATAAATAGTAAATTATATAGTAATAGTATAAAAAAAATTTATACTGTCAATATATATATTTTTTCTCTATTAAAAAATACAAATAATGCATTAGAAATTACAGCTATAAAATTTTAATATAGTATTTTTTATGTAAATATTGTAAGTACCTAGGATATATGTACCCTGCCCCATTCTAGTTGTCCTTTGAGACTATAAAAAGGAGAGGGTTTGGAGTGAGGATAGAACTTGGCATCCCTTCAAGAATCTCTGTGATTACTTACTTTATAGATGTATGGGTTAATAATAACATTATCATAAGTGGCTAAATATTAACTTTAATATGTATAAATTTACAATATAACAATTACCATATTATTTATTTCTATTACTTTTATTTATATTCATTTTATGTGATTATTAACACATTAATAATAAAAAAATTGTAGTTATTAAACTCATATCCTAGTTCATTAAGACATTATATTATTTACCATTTGATTAAGTTATCCATGAACCCTAGTTACAAATGGACTTTACAAAGGAACAAAGTTCATTAAGCAGGACAATGATCACTTGTCCCATAATTTTCTTGTTCTCATGTCCTGAACCAATCAAACTTCACAAAAACAATATTAAAATATTAATTTATGTTTTTATAATTTTTATTTTTAAATAAATGAAGTTTTTTCATTGACTTGTGATACTAAATATAACATAAATGTGGACATATGATCTTCTATTGAGCATATAATTCTAAAGTTTGAAGAAGCTTTAAGTTGAACAATTGTGACATTAGTAATGGGCTTCCCATTACTAAAAAAACATGATATAATTATTGATAATGTTCAGAAGTTTATATGCTAAAATGAACTCACAAATTGTCCTATGCTAAGAAATTAGAGTCTAATATGAATGATAGATTTAGAAAATGAATTATATTAAAAATTATATAAATGTATTTGATATTACATCTTAACTCAAACTTAAAATATTGAATCTATGAGTTTGATTAAATTGACCATAACAAATGTCCTATAAAAACATTTTGTCGTCTATATTTTAGTCCAATTAAAAATTGCATATAATTTAAATTTAATCTACCTTCAACATTTAACAATAAATACACGAACCACACATTTAAATACAAGTGATTAAGTAGTGAATACAATACTATATTAAAAACATTATTATAAGTTTAATATTGAATCAAATGAGGAGAAATGAATGACTTCAAAGTTTAAAGCACAAAATAAATGATTATAAAACATTCTATTTCATTTCCTTATTTTTTTCAAAACTCAACTTACGAATGATTGTCAGAGTCATAGACTCGAATTTTTTATGTTGGGCTTTTCATGTACAGCCCTAAACCACCTATACCATTCCAAAAACACTAAATCAAACCCAAGCCTTGTAGGCCCATCCACAAACCTAACTACCAAAACCCTAATTTTCCATCACTATATAAGAACCATTCATTTCACAACCCCACCATTGTGCCACAACATTGCCGTTTCACGATGCAGATCTTCGTGAAAACCCTAACGGGGAAAACCATCACCCTCGAAGTTGAATCCTCCGATACCATCGACAATGTCAAGGCCAAGATCCAAGACAAGGAAGGAATCCCACCGGACCAGCAGCGTCTCATCTTCGCCGGAAAACAGCTTGAAGACGGTCGCACCCTCGCCGACTACAACATCCAGAAGGAATCAACCCTCCACCTTGTCCTCCGCCTCCGTGGTGGCGCCAAGAAGCGTAAGAAGAAGACCTATACCAAGCCAAAGAAGATCAAGCACAAGCATAAGAAGGTGAAGCTCGCGTTGCTGCAGTTCTATAAGGTTGATGATTCTGGAAAGGTTCAGAGGCTTAGGAAGGAGTGTCCTAATGCTGAGTGTGGTGCTGGAACTTTCATGGCTAACCACTTTGATCGTCATTACTGCGGAAAGTGTGGAACCACCTATGTGTACCAGAAAGCTGATGCTTGATTAGGTTTTCAAAATTATGCATTTTTAGCGTTTAAATTTCGAAGTTATTGTATTTTTTGGTTTTGGAATATTTGGTGTTAGACAATTTTTCAATTATATTTTTGTCTGTCTGAATATTTCGTGTTTTAAATGCTGGTTTTGGTGCTTTTTTTAACCTAATTAAGTGCTGGTTTATTTGTGATATGTTTAAGTTAAATAAGTTACTTATTTGTTAGATATCAGCTGGAGTTAACATCTTTTGTTTATGTGGATTTGCTTTTGCGTTTTCAATGTTTTAGGTTTTGCTATGTTTTTTAGCATGTGTACTTATCATGTTGCATACGATATTATAAGGTGTTTGATATGTAAGTGTATGGGTGAGATGTTCTACTACGATTTAAAATCAATTTAGTTATACTCTTGAGAACGTGGTGAATTTAGTTATACTTTTGTGTCCATTTTGGATATTTGAGTTATGAAATTATTTTATATTTAGCTTGATTGCTTAAGAAATGGTTTTCCCTTTAGTCCCTAAACACAGACTTGGATGGATTGTTGTAACCATACATAACCATATCGGTGTGTCATGTTGGGTCAAAACTTGTTTTAAAGCTCTTTTGTTATTGATTGTGATCTACAATAGTCTTATTTGTAATTCACCTGAGGTATGATGTGAGTGTGTCATTCAATTAATTAGCCTAAGTCAAATTAATATGGCTCCAAAACCCCTCTTTGCATTCACTGATGTGCATACAATCTTGGGCTACAGATTCATATTGAATGTTGGCGTGAAAACTCGATGACATGTCCGCGTGAATCCACTTGTTATTGAATATAATGGACATGCAGTAATGAAAGTTTTGATCTGCCTTAATGATAATGTGGCATTCTGTTGATTTTTCTAAGTAATGCAAGGTTTATGCCTATAGTAATGGAAGATGGTACTTCTGGAAGGTTAGATAGTTTTACGGGTGAAAGAGTTTGAGGTATGAAGGTAGTCAAGGGAAATTGGTGCAGCGTGGTTTGATGGAGATAAGGTTATTTTGGGAAGTGCATTAGTAATGAGTTTTGGCAACTCAATATAGGGTTTGCGAGATTTTCCACAATTATCTGTTTCTTTTGTTCCTTGTATTTTACTTTACAGATAGTTATTCTAGAATCATGGTTTTGTCACTGGCAAAGATTATGTTGAGGTTGAGAACGGTAGGGAGTAGCTGTCATAAAAAATGTATGGGAAAAACTAATATACATGTAGCGCAGGATAAAAAAAGAACACCAGTATTTATTTAATTATAATAAAACAACTTAGACTATAGCGAATGATATGAACAAGGAATATTTAAATAAGAGATTAAAAAAGACTGCTTTGTAACGCTAGGCATTGTATTTGAAGAGAAAATGTGCCTACTGCGCGGAGTGTAGTCACGTGTTGCAATCCTTTTATAAATGCATGTGTGGCTAAAGATAAGATAGGAAATGTGGACCATCAATTCGTAATACGAGTTATGACTTATGACTACTGAGTTGCAGATACAATACAATTATAACGCTCATATAACCTCTTAATATTTCAGAATTAAACACAGATTTGTTTCCCGTCCAGACAGGAACAAGGGTTTTTTTAGCAAATACACAATATATATCAGGATTAAAAATGGTATATCATATATCAAGATTTCATTGTTTTAGCTCTTAAACTTTATTTATTTATTTTTTATTGTTTATCAATACACATGAACTGCCTATTAAACCCGTTTTAAAAATGGGCTATTGGATACATAATCCAATTGATCAAATAAGTTTTGCAAACTGTATCCATAAACACCCATAGCCAAATTAACAAGTTGTTGGTTTAGGGTTGTAAGGTTTCATTAAATGATGAATAAAAGATTAAAAGTTTGATTCCTGAGAGTGATATTTGTTAAGAGGGACAACCATATAACTTGAAATGAATTAGGTCCTTAATTGATAGCATCCAATATCTTTAGGAGGTCTTGGATTTGGTCTTTCCTGCTAGCCTTTTATTTATACTCAGATTATATATATAAATATGTGTATAGAAATTGACCAAATATGTTTATAGAAATTTCATATAATAAGCTAGCTAATTATTGTTTATAGCTAAATTTTGTTTCATTTTATTTGTTGGGGCCATATAGTGGATTAGAATATTACATTAGTCAATAATCAGTTCGGAACTATTGTTGATATGTTATGGCACTTTCCAACACCATACTAGTATGTGAACAGATAATATTATAAGCTACATTGTAGGTGAAAAGATGAACTGGGTAAAATGGTCATGAGAGGAAGAATAATTAAGAAGATTTGGGAGGTTCATGTAATGGTAAGGTTTTTGCTTAGTAATATAAAATCACGAGTTCAAGTTTTAATAACAGTCTCTTTGCTTGAGGAGTAAAGCTTTCTATTCTATCTAGATTTCACTAACTGAGAGTCTCGTGTGCACCAGGTCGCCTTTTATTGTTACGGGGAGCAACATCTAAGAGGAAAGAGACATGCAGAAGAGGTCAAGGGACTCACAGGGACACTGCTGATAGAATGAGGAGTAGCTTTCAAACAGTGGCGTTTATGTAAATATATGTCTTGACAAATCTGACATTCAACCAGCACCTCATGCACTTGAGAAGAGGAAGTTTAAGTTAAGGCAACAGTTGAAAATAACAAAAACCCATATTTGATCATTGATGATTGCATAGAAACTCCACCCTACCCTCATGAGTCATGCCTTTTATTTTCATAAACTCTTAATGTTTTTTTGATAATCAAAGTTTTTTACATGGGAGGGAAGACTAGTCATAAATATATTTAAGGCATAAATCAACAAAATATCTGTGTAAATATATACACACTTTTTTCTCCATCATTTTCACTATATTTACATTAGCTTCAATTTCACTGGATTGTTCAGTATTTGTTTGATAACAAATTGCTCTTGCAATTCAGGGTAGAGAGAGCCAGTTAAGTAAGTCCTTCCCATATATAGTGGCTCCTGAAAGATATGTAAAAGGTATCTTATGTACAATATATACTACTAGGTTGCTGTTTAAGTGAAAATTCACATTTATCCTAAATTGTCTATGCAAAGTGCACATACAGCATCTACAAATAGGATGGTGAAACCTCATCAGAGAGGTCATGTGGAGGTTGTAGGGTTTGGCAAAATTGGAAATAAAACAAAGGTGTTGTTGGTCTTTTAAGTTGAGCATCCACAATGATTTCAGAATCATTGGGAAAAAAAACCAGCCTTGAATCTATTTCAGCAAAATAGTATTGTACCTCTTAATCATCCATGAAAACTAATACATTTAACATGACAAGAAAGTAAATTTTGTTGTTTTAATTTTGAGAACTTTTTTGTTTGCAATATTTCACTTTTCCTGTTTAGGACCTTAATAGATTTGAGAAGCATATTTGCCCAGAAAGTTTGTTCAGCAAGAACATGATAGTGTACTTGTCATTTTGTTTTTATTCACATGCACAGAAAATGTTGTCTAGCCAAACAAAAAATGCAGCAAATCTGTGGGCATATGATTTCTTTCCATTCATTCCCTTCAAGTATTACACAAATTCAGCAGCTATATATTGAGACAGTACTATTTGGAAGAACTTAATTTTCATAATGGTTTTATTTGTTTTCCATTTCTAATAAAGCAATCACATTCAACAAGTTATCTTCTCTCAATCTCTTTAGGGTCACAAGCATAACTCTAGACCCGTGAATGTTGCATGTGACCATTAAGAGCTGTTATATTCAGTGCCCTTTACAACTTATAGACCCACTCACGTGTATCATTTTGTCTTTTGCATCAAATTTTAACTCATTATTACATTACTAATTGAAATACAAGTTTAAATTTAATTTGTTAATACACAATTTGTAATATGGAAATAAGCATGAGAGCTGAGATGCATATTTCTGTATGATAATGTGCAAAAATCTCTCTTTAAAGCTTAACCCACATTTTATTCTAAGCAGTTTTTAAAGAACATCATTTGTTTCAATTCTTATCTACTTTTGAAACTGATCTTGGATCTACATTTTCAGGACCATGCTATTATAGTTTCATTATGTGATGCTTAAACATGCCAGTGGCAGGAGAAATATTTTATCCCTATTGTCACTATATTCACTTATAAGTTATATATAATTGGTATTAACCAAATGACTAACCACACTAAGCTACAAAATGAAAAGATGTGGTGCTGGAACTTTCATGGCTAACCACTTTGATCGTCATTACTGCGGAAAGTGTGGAACCACCTATGTGTACCAGAAAGCTGATGCTTGATTAGGTTTTCAAAATTATGCATTTTTAGCGTTTAAATTTCGAAGTTATTGTATTTTTTGGTTTTGGAATATTTGGTGTTAGACAATTTTTCAATTATATTTTTGTCTGTCTGAATATTTCGTGTTTTAAATGCTGGTTTTGGTGCTTTTTTTAACCTAATTAAGTGCTGGTTTATTTGTGATATGTTTAAGTTAAATAAGTTACTTATTTGTTAGATATCAGCTGGAGTTAACATCTTTTGTTTATGTGGATTTGCTTTTGCGTTTTCAATGTTTTAGGTTTTGCTATGTTTTTTAGCATGTGTACTTATCATGTTGCATACGATATTATAAGGTGTTTGATATGTAAGTGTATGGGTGAGATGTTCTACTACGATTTAAAATCAATTTAGTTATACTCTTGAGAACGTGGTGAATTTAGTTATACTTTTGTGTCCATTTTGGATATTTGAGTTATGAAATTATTTTATATTTAGCTTGATTGCTTAAGAAATGGTTTTCCCTTTAGTCCCTAAACACAGACTTGGATGGATTGTTGTAACCATACATAACCATATCGGTGTGTCATGTTGGGTCAAAACTTGTTTTAAAGCTCTTTTGTTATTGATTGTGATCTACAATAGTCTTATTTGTAATTCACCTGAGGTATGATGTGAGTGTGTCATTCAATTAATTAGCCTAAGTCAAATTAATATGGCTCCAAAACCCCTCTTTGCATTCACTGATGTGCATACAATCTTGGGCTACAGATTCATATTGAATGTTGGCGTGAAAACTCGATGACATGTCCGCGTGAATCCACTTGTTATTGAATATAATGGACATGCAGTAATGAAAGTTTTGATCTGCCTTAATGATAATGTGGCATTCTGTTGATTTTTCTAAGTAATGCAAGGTTTATGCCTATAGTAATGGAAGATGGTACTTCTGGAAGGTTAGATAGTTTTACGGGTGAAAGAGTTTGAGGTATGAAGGTAGTCAAGGGAAATTGGTGCAGCGTGGTTTGATGGAGATAAGGTTATTTTGGGAAGTGCATTAGTAATGAGTTTTGGCAACTCAATATAGGGTTTGCGAGATTTTCCACAATTATCTGTTTCTTTTGTTCCTTGTATTTTACTTTACAGATAGTTATTCTAGAATCATGGTTTTGTCACTGGCAAAGATTATGTTGAGGTTGAGAACGGTAGGGAGTAGCTGTCATAAAAAATGTATGGGAAAAACTAATATACATGTAGCGCAGGATAAAAAAAGAACACCAGTATTTATTTAATTATAATAAAACAACTTAGACTATAGCGAATGATATGAACAAGGAATATTTAAATAAGAGATTAAAAAAGACTGCTTTGTAACGCTAGGCATTGTATTTGAAGAGAAAATGTGCCTACTGCGCGGAGTGTAGTCACGTGTTGCAATCCTTTTATAAATGCATGTGTGGCTAAAGATAAGATAGGAAATGTGGACCATCAATTCGTAATACGAGTTATGACTTATGACTACTGAGTTGCAGATACAATACAATTATAACGCTCATATAACCTCTTAATATTTCAGAATTAAACACAGATTTGTTTCCCGTCCAGACAGGAACAAGGGTTTTTTTAGCAAATACACAATATATATCAGGATTAAAAATGGTATATCATATATCAAGATTTCATTGTTTTAGCTCTTAAACTTTATTTATTTATTTTTTATTGTTTATCAATACACATGAACTGCCTATTAAACCCGTTTTAAAAATGGGCTATTGGATACATAATCCAATTGATCAAATAAGTTTTGCAAACTGTATCCATAAACACCCATAGCCAAATTAACAAGTTGTTGGTTTAGGGTTGTAAGGTTTCATTAAATGATGAATAAAAGATTAAAAGTTTGATTCCTGAGAGTGATATTTGTTAAGAGGGACAACCATATAACTTGAAATGAATTAGGTCCTTAATTGATAGCATCCAATATCTTTAGGAGGTCTTGGATTTGGTCTTTCCTGCTAGCCTTTTATTTATACTCAGATTATATATATAAATATGTGTATAGAAATTGACCAAATATGTTTATAGAAATTTCATATAATAAGCTAGCTAATTATTGTTTATAGCTAAATTTTGTTTCATTTTATTTGTTGGGGCCATATAGTGGATTAGAATATTACATTAGTCAATAATCAGTTCGGAACTATTGTTGATATGTTATGGCACTTTCCAACACCATACTAGTATGTGAACAGATAATATTATAAGCTACATTGTAGGTGAAAAGATGAACTGGGTAAAATGGTCATGAGAGGAAGAATAATTAAGAAGATTTGGGAGGTTCATGTAATGGTAAGGTTTTTGCTTAGTAATATAAAATCACGAGTTCAAGTTTTAATAACAGTCTCTTTGCTTGAGGAGTAAAGCTTTCTATTCTATCTAGATTTCACTAACTGAGAGTCTCGTGTGCACCAGGTCGCCTTTTATTGTTACGGGGAGCAACATCTAAGAGGAAAGAGACATGCAGAAGAGGTCAAGGGACTCACAGGGACACTGCTGATAGAATGAGGAGTAGCTTTCAAACAGTGGCGTTTATGTAAATATATGTCTTGACAAATCTGACATTCAACCAGCACCTCATGCACTTGAGAAGAGGAAGTTTAAGTTAAGGCAACAGTTGAAAATAACAAAAACCCATATTTGATCATTGATGATTGCATAGAAACTCCACCCTACCCTCATGAGTCATGCCTTTTATTTTCATAAACTCTTAATGTTTTTTTGATAATCAAAGTTTTTTACATGGGAGGGAAGACTAGTCATAAATATATTTAAGGCATAAATCAACAAAATATCTGTGTAAATATATACACACTTTTTTCTCCATCATTTTCACTATATTTACATTAGCTTCAATTTCACTGGATTGTTCAGTATTTGTTTGATAACAAATTGCTCTTGCAATTCAGGGTAGAGAGAGCCAGTTAAGTAAGTCCTTCCCATATATAGTGGCTCCTGAAAGATATGTAAAAGGTATCTTATGTACAATATATACTACTAGGTTGCTGTTTAAGTGAAAATTCACATTTATCCTAAATTGTCTATGCAAAGTGCACATACAGCATCTACAAATAGGATGGTGAAACCTCATCAGAGAGGTCATGTGGAGGTTGTAGGGTTTGGCAAAATTGGAAATAAAACAAAGGTGTTGTTGGTCTTTTAAGTTGAGCATCCACAATGATTTCAGAATCATTGGGAAAAAAAACCAGCCTTGAATCTATTTCAGCAAAATAGTATTGTACCTCTTAATCATCCATGAAAACTAATACATTTAACATGACAAGAAAGTAAATTTTGTTGTTTTAATTTTGAGAACTTTTTTGTTTGCAATATTTCACTTTTCCTGTTTAGGACCTTAATAGATTTGAGAAGCATATTTGCCCAGAAAGTTTGTTCAGCAAGAACATGATAGTGTACTTGTCATTTTGTTTTTATTCACATGCACAGAAAATGTTGTCTAGCCAAACAAAAAATGCAGCAAATCTGTGGGCATATGATTTCTTTCCATTCATTCCCTTCAAGTATTACACAAATTCAGCAGCTATATATTGAGACAGTACTATTTGGAAGAACTTAATTTTCATAATGGTTTTATTTGTTTTCCATTTCTAATAAAGCAATCACATTCAACAAGTTATCTTCTCTCAATCTCTTTAGGGTCACAAGCATAACTCTAGACCCGTGAATGTTGCATGTGACCATTAAGAGCTGTTATATTCAGTGCCCTTTACAACTTATAGACCCACTCACGTGTATCATTTTGTCTTTTGCATCAAATTTTAACTCATTATTACATTACTAATTGAAATACAAGTTTAAATTTAATTTGTTAATACACAATTTGTAATATGGAAATAAGCATGAGAGCTGAGATGCATATTTCTGTATGATAATGTGCAAAAATCTCTCTTTAAAGCTTAACCCACATTTTATTCTAAGCAGTTTTTAAAGAACATCATTTGTTTCAATTCTTATCTACTTTTGAAACTGATCTTGGATCTACATTTTCAGGACCATGCTATTATAGTTTCATTATGTGATGCTTAAACATGCCAGTGGCAGGAGAAATATTTTATCCCTATTGTCACTATATTCACTTATAAGTTATATATAATTGGTATTAACCAAATGACTAACCACACTAAGCTACAAAATGAAAAGAAAGTAGTACAAGACAAATAGTTTATGACCTCTACCCTCATCCAATGGTATACTCATGTTGGACATGTATATGGGCATGCACAGTTAAAAGACATTTATAACCCCACAACCAATTGGTTTTAATCACAAAGCTTGGCTTGTTGCTCAGCTGTTATTTCCATGATCTTTAATTTGGAGGGTGTGATTATATGTCACATTTCCAACACCTGCCTAAAATATTTTTTTATGAAAAAAAACTAAATCAATCACTGAAAAAAAACATATATTAATCAAGTTGATCCTTTCAAAAATAAAATTGTAGGAGGATTTAGCCCATATAAAATTAGATTTTTGAGAACCTACCAGAAACTTAATCATTTGGGAACCAAATATTTATATATTCAGAATCAAATTATTGGTTCAAGTGGTACAAACTTGATTCCTCTTAAACAAAGTTTCAGGTTTGAGTCTTGTGAATGAAAAAATACTCATTGGGAGGGTGAGTTAGCCCCACATACTTGTGGATGTTCCTGGCTCGGACATGATTGCCTCCAATGCGCATGATACATGTGTGAAACAAAAAAAATTAAGATTTTTTATATTTTTCAAAGATCAAATTAAGATTTTTTTTATTTTTCAAGGATAAATATGTCTTATATTCTTTATTTTGGGGACAGATTTGTTTATCATTCTTTAGAATAAATGATTTTTTCACATGTACCCTTTTTGGATACGTGGCAAGAGAATAGCAGCTCACTTAACCAATTCTAACAAAAATTCACAAAAACGAAAACAAATTAATTAATGAAAAGAGAATGAAGCATAAATGACAGGAATTATCAAATATTATTTTACACTTGTTTCTGCCTGCACATTTTCTCTACTTATATAAATAACACACAAGTTATTATAAGCTTTCAAGAAGCACTTTCTCTCTGAGCCTCTCTCAAGATTTTCTACACAAATTTCCACTTGAATTTACTACTAAAAATGAGTGGCATGAGTATTAGGGGCTTCACATGCATGCTTCTCATTGCATATCTTATTTGGTGTTCCAATTTTGAGTCATGCATTGCTGTAAGAAGCAAGCATTGGATGCATAGCAGAAGTACCTCACTTTCTGAGTTTAAGAAGAAAGGAAAGAGTTATAGCAATAGTCACAATCACCATGGTATAGGAGGATCAAAACCAAAGCCTCCAACACATAAAAATACTCCTACATTACCAAAGGCTCCACCACATAAAAACACTCCTTCATCACCACCAATTCATAAGCCAAAAGTAGGTACCCCCTCAACTCCTCCACCAAAAGCTTACAATAGAGGGAAATCTACCATCTTTAATGTGTTACATTTTGGAGCTAAGGGAGATGGAAATACTGATGATACCAAGGTAACTCTTTGAATCTCATTATACTCAAAATGATTACAATGTAGCTCACTAGCTTTTACTGACAAGCTAGCACAAATGATTAAGAAGTCACTATCTTCTCCGTGGAGAAGATCCTTGTTCATGATTAAGAGCTTTTAATTTATCATAAAATTCAGTGTTCCAATGAAAATTCAGGGGCATGCAGGGTAATCTTCTATTATGTTATGACTTACAAACATAACTAGTGATCTAGTATAGTGAGATAGATGCTTACACTTTTCACAATAGTACTTTAGTCACTAATCTCTGTAGTATTCAGGAAAGTGTACTTAAAATTTTGATGTTATCTGGAAGTAGCAGCTTTTGGTAAACTTTTTGTTTTGGTAATTGCACCATATTCTTTGACCCACGGATGAAAAGAGATAGATGTTTTATCTATTTAATTATTTTATCTGAAGGGAAGGAGTGTTGAAAATCATAAAATTGGAATCCTCTTTCTTTTTCTAACCTCTAATGATCAGGGTTAACTACACCTAATTTGGTGGCAGATAATATGCCATTAGGAGCATTTTCTTTTCCATGTACAATGTTAAAATAATTGGTTATAATTCAACCAAAGATAACTAAGGAATTGTCCAAATTATTATAAAATAATTATTCACTAAAATTTTCAACCGATCATAGTTCTTTGATACTTAATACCTGGGAGTTAAAAGTTGATGTTTTTTGGTGCTATCAAGGGTATATTTTCACATTTTGATGATGAACTAATTTCATTCGGGGTGTGCGACTGTCCCTTTTAACAAGTGTCACTCACAGGAATCGAACCCTCGACCTTTTGGTTGTTTTGTGATCTAACGAGACCTTAAAGGCTTAAACTACTATATCAAAGCCTTTGGTTTAAGAGTTGATATTTAAGAAAGTTTACTGTGAACATAGATTATTACTGAATTGGTGAATTGGTGAGGAATACAGAAAGGTGAAGACAATAACTTTTAAGGATGTGGGGACCAGAGAAATTATTGTATACTCTAAGAGCATTATAACTGCATGGTTTAAGATCAACCACTGCCACTAATTGTGAATTGATAACTTAAGATCTGTAAATGGTGAAAATTCTTATAGGAGCATTTATTCTGTTCCATAAGCATACTAGAGTTTTTCAGTGGACCTACAATAATTGTAGTAAAAGTGTAAAACACACACATGCACAAACTATGTACAATTTACTGCTGTGATAAATTTTTATGGGTAGGTACCTTAATTGAAATAGCTACGTTGCAATATAATGCAGGCATTCAAAGCCACATGGGCATCTTCTTGCAAGGTAGAAGCATCAACCATGCTAGTTCCAACAGATTATGTCTTCTACGTGGGACCTATTTCATTCTCTGGCCCATACTGTAAACCCAACATTGTTTTTCAGGTAACAGTTAACACAACTAAGAAAAATGAAAGTTAGCATCAAAATAAAACAAGACTAGTAGGTAACATGTGAAAACACTCATCCCAATATATTCACAAGTCACAATAGCAATATATGATTTAACATAAGAACAATATACACGGGCCTGTCCTTTTCCCAATTCAGAAAATTACATAACAAAGAACAGTTATTGCATTTTGTCCTAGAAACCTTGCATTAACCACCAACTCTTCCTATTACTATTTTAGTTTATTGTAAAAACGCTTTACATTTTTTTACATTGTCATATTTATAACAATGTGTCAATGTCAATACTCCATAGTGTAAAAACTTTTACACCAAAAATGGGTTACAAAAAAATCACTTGTCGAAATGTGTATTTACCTCTACACGGTAAGTTGGTAACTGTCCTTTTCGGTTATAGCAACCGACAGTACAGTTGGAATTTAGGCTAATAAGGTGATACTATGTCAGCTTGATGGTACAATTATTGCTCCAACAAACTCCAATGCTTGGGGTGGAGGATTGCTACAATGGCTAGAATTCACAAAGTTGGTGGGAATTACCATTCAAGGAAATGGTGTCATTGATGGAAGAGGCTCTGTCTGGTGGCAAGACCAACCATTTGATGAGCCTATAGATGATGAAGAAAAGCTCATTGTCCCTTTAAACCACACAGAGAAGCCACCATTGCCTGTAATTATCTTTGTTACTTTTCACATTAATAACACTTTATTGCTAACCTCAGCTAATGATTTATATTTATGCATTTGTATTAGATACAAAGTGAGATGGGAAGAAAAATGCCAAGCATCAAGCCAACTGTGAGGACCACTTTAACTTTACAAGACCAATTAGGTTTATGTTTAGAAGTTTTTTCACTTCATGGTTGTGTTTTTGTTGCACAGGCACTAAGGTTTTATGGGAGCTTTAATACAACAGTCACAGGCATTACAATTCAAAATAGTCCTCAATGTCACCTCAAGTTTGACAACTGCAATGGAGTCCTGGTTCATAATGTGAGTGTATCATCTCCGGGTGATAGTCCTAACACAGATGGAATTCACCTTCAGAATTCAAAAAATGTGGTGATTCACAGCAGTAAATTAGCATGTGGTAATACTTCAATTATCGAAAAGTAATTGCACTATTCTATGAGCATTAAGACAACTGAGTTCACGAAATAAGTTTGAGGGTTGAATAAAAAGGGTGGCCCAATACACGAGGCTCCCACTTAGTAAGGTCTAGGGAAGGTTGATGTAAGCAGCCTTACCCCCACAAACGAAGAGGTTTTTTGCAAAAAGTTTGAGGATTGAATAAAAACATAATATATGTGGACTTCAGCTCTAAAACAACTGGGAGGACATAAATAAATACAAAACAAAAAGGAAGAGAATAGAAAGACAAAGATTAGATGCATAGCATATGAATATGATCCTCAAAAGAGCATGGCATTATCATATCCTATCCTTGGTCACATGGCAGCTAAGAATCTCCTAATACTTTTACATTATAGCCATCAATAACATTGACAAGTCAAGTCCAAACCCCACATTGCATCATCTAATATTATCTTACTCTTTAGTATCCAAATAAGAAAATAAGAACCCCCTTTTGTATTTCTTCCATTATCTATTTCTTTATTAGAAAACAGATCATCTGCTTTTGATCCTTCTTACCAACCTTTTAAAGGAGGACCTACTTAGCAGAACAAAAGATTAACATTGCATGTCAGAGAATCTATTACAAGCTGAACAAAAATTTTCAATAGATAACACTACAGATAAAAGGTCATGCATCTAGGCAAAAACCACAGCTAAACAAAGTGAAGTAGAATAATACACATACGTAACTCAAGTTGCTAAGTGTTGTTTTGAATTTCAACTGATGCAGGAGATGATTGTATTTCTATACAAACTGGATGCTCAAATGTATATGTATATGATATCAACTGTGGGCCAGGACATGGAATCAGCATTGGAAGTTTGGGAAAGGATAACACCAGAGCCTGTGTCTCAAACATTACAGTCAGAGATGTCAAGATGCACAACACAATGAATGGTGTCAGAATCAAAACATGGCAGGTAAAATAAAGATTCCTAAGTTGAAAGTTAAGAAATATTTTCAACATAAAAACAATTTACTTTAACCAACTATTATATATATAAGTATAAAACTATGGTTTATGAATGCTAAGGATGAGTCAATCCAGGCATTACCAGAGTTTGATGAACTAGTTTGATTTCTCACCAAAGCTAAATAACATATATGCAGGGTGGATCAGGGTCAGTGCAGGGAATAGTATTCTCAAACATACAAGTATCTGAAGTTAAACTCCCAATAGTGATTGACCAATTCTATTGTGATAAAAGAACATGCAAAAACCAATCATCAGCTGTGTCTCTAGAAGGAATCAACTATGAAAGAATAAGGGGTACTTACACAGTTAAGCCAGTGCACTTTGCATGCAGTGATTTTCTTCCATGTGTAGATGTTTCTCTAACATCTGTAGAGTTAAAACCAGTTCAAGAACAATACCACCTATATGATCCATTCTGCTGGCAGACTTATGGTGAATTAAGAACTCCTACTGTTCCACCAATTGGTTGTCTTCAGATTGGGAAGCCATCAAGCAACAGAGTTCAGACAGATCATGATTCCTGTTAGATATATATAAAAGATGGAAAGAGTGTGAGTTTGGCGCAATGAGGTCACGAGTTCAAATCCTGGAAACAACCTTTTCACTGATGAAGTATGACTGCATATATCTACCTTTTCCAGACTCAATAAGTGGAGCCTCATACACTAAGCCACCTTATATATATAGAGATGCCCCTTTAAAGTGTGTTAGCCAGTTGGATAGAACATGTATATTCTGAGATTCCTACCCTACCAAAATTTCTTCATTAAGGGTTACACTGATTTACCATTATCAAAATATAGTTGCCCTTCTTTCAGCATGAGGCCTAGTATTTGAAAAGCAGCCTTATAGCTATGCAAATTGGCTGAGTGTGAGATTTCTATATACATATTGCCACCATCCATCTATGCAATAAAAATATCACCATCTCCACCAAGTTATAAGTTTTGATGGCGTGTCAGGGTTAACTTTCTTGTTTTACTACTATTCAGTCATGTAATTACTATATGATTATAAAAAATGTCGTCATCATATCTGCTAAGTATAAAGTCCAAAATGATGTGCTAATAATAAACACCAGTGATATCAAGCACTACAAGATGAATACATAAACACCATACTATTATAATGACCATATCAGGAATTAGAGAGACAAGTATATAAATGGTGAGGAATACAGAAAGGTGAAGACAATAACTTTTAAGGATGTGGGGACCAGAGAAATTATTGTATACTCTAAGAGCATTATAACTGCATGGTTTAAGATCAACCACTGCCACTAATTGTGAATTGATAACTTAAGATCTGTAAATGGTGAAAATTCTTATAGGAGCATTTATTCTGTTCCATAAGCATACTAGAGTTTTTCAGTGGACCTACAATAATTGTAGTAAAAGTGTAAAACACACACATGCACAAACTATGTACAATTTACTGCTGTGATAAATTTTTATGGGTAGGTACCTTAATTGAAATAGCTACGTTGCAATATAATGCAGGCATTCAAAGCCACATGGGCATCTTCTTGCAAGGTAGAAGCATCAACCATGCTAGTTCCAACAGATTATGTCTTCTACGTGGGACCTATTTCATTCTCTGGCCCATACTGTAAACCCAACATTGTTTTTCAGGTAACAGTTAACACAACTAAGAAAAATGAAAGTTAGCATCAAAATAAAACAAGACTAGTAGGTAACATGTGAAAACACTCATCCCAATATATTCACAAGTCACAATAGCAATATATGATTTAACATAAGAACAATATACACGGGCCTGTCCTTTTCCCAATTCAGAAAATTACATAACAAAGAACAGTTATTGCATTTTGTCCTAGAAACCTTGCATTAACCACCAACTCTTCCTATTACTATTTTAGTTTATTGTAAAAACGCTTTACATTTTTTTACATTGTCATATTTATAACAATGTGTCAATGTCAATACTCCATAGTGTAAAAACTTTTACACCAAAAATGGGTTACAAAAAAATCACTTGTCGAAATGTGTATTTACCTCTACACGGTAAGTTGGTAACTGTCCTTTTCGGTTATAGCAACCGACAGTACAGTTGGAATTTAGGCTAATAAGGTGATACTATGTCAGCTTGATGGTACAATTATTGCTCCAACAAACTCCAATGCTTGGGGTGGAGGATTGCTACAATGGCTAGAATTCACAAAGTTGGTGGGAATTACCATTCAAGGAAATGGTGTCATTGATGGAAGAGGCTCTGTCTGGTGGCAAGACCAACCATTTGATGAGCCTATAGATGATGAAGAAAAGCTCATTGTCCCTTTAAACCACACAGAGAAGCCACCATTGCCTGTAATTATCTTTGTTACTTTTCACATTAATAACACTTTATTGCTAACCTCAGCTAATGATTTATATTTATGCATTTGTATTAGATACAAAGTGAGATGGGAAGAAAAATGCCAAGCATCAAGCCAACTGTGAGGACCACTTTAACTTTACAAGACCAATTAGGTTTATGTTTAGAAGTTTTTTCACTTCATGGTTGTGTTTTTGTTGCACAGGCACTAAGGTTTTATGGGAGCTTTAATACAACAGTCACAGGCATTACAATTCAAAATAGTCCTCAATGTCACCTCAAGTTTGACAACTGCAATGGAGTCCTGGTTCATAATGTGAGTGTATCATCTCCGGGTGATAGTCCTAACACAGATGGAATTCACCTTCAGAATTCAAAAAATGTGGTGATTCACAGCAGTAAATTAGCATGTGGTAATACTTCAATTATCGAAAAGTAATTGCACTATTCTATGAGCATTAAGACAACTGAGTTCACGAAATAAGTTTGAGGGTTGAATAAAAAGGGTGGCCCAATACACGAGGCTCCCACTTAGTAAGGTCTAGGGAAGGTTGATGTAAGCAGCCTTACCCCCACAAACGAAGAGGTTTTTTGCAAAAAGTTTGAGGATTGAATAAAAACATAATATATGTGGACTTCAGCTCTAAAACAACTGGGAGGACATAAATAAATACAAAACAAAAAGGAAGAGAATAGAAAGACAAAGATTAGATGCATAGCATATGAATATGATCCTCAAAAGAGCATGGCATTATCATATCCTATCCTTGGTCACATGGCAGCTAAGAATCTCCTAATACTTTTACATTATAGCCATCAATAACATTGACAAGTCAAGTCCAAACCCCACATTGCATCATCTAATATTATCTTACTCTTTAGTATCCAAATAAGAAAATAAGAACCCCCTTTTGTATTTCTTCCATTATCTATTTCTTTATTAGAAAACAGATCATCTGCTTTTGATCCTTCTTACCAACCTTTTAAAGGAGGACCTACTTAGCAGAACAAAAGATTAACATTGCATGTCAGAGAATCTATTACAAGCTGAACAAAAATTTTCAATAGATAACACTACAGATAAAAGGTCATGCATCTAGGCAAAAACCACAGCTAAACAAAGTGAAGTAGAATAATACACATACGTAACTCAAGTTGCTAAGTGTTGTTTTGAATTTCAACTGATGCAGGAGATGATTGTATTTCTATACAAACTGGATGCTCAAATGTATATGTATATGATATCAACTGTGGGCCAGGACATGGAATCAGCATTGGAAGTTTGGGAAAGGATAACACCAGAGCCTGTGTCTCAAACATTACAGTCAGAGATGTCAAGATGCACAACACAATGAATGGTGTCAGAATCAAAACATGGCAGGTAAAATAAAGATTCCTAAGTTGAAAGTTAAGAAATATTTTCAACATAAAAACAATTTACTTTAACCAACTATTATATATATAAGTATAAAACTATGGTTTATGAATGCTAAGGATGAGTCAATCCAGGCATTACCAGAGTTTGATGAACTAGTTTGATTTCTCACCAAAGCTAAATAACATATATGCAGGGTGGATCAGGGTCAGTGCAGGGAATAGTATTCTCAAACATACAAGTATCTGAAGTTAAACTCCCAATAGTGATTGACCAATTCTATTGTGATAAAAGAACATGCAAAAACCAATCATCAGCTGTGTCTCTAGAAGGAATCAACTATGAAAGAATAAGGGGTACTTACACAGTTAAGCCAGTGCACTTTGCATGCAGTGATTTTCTTCCATGTGTAGATGTTTCTCTAACATCTGTAGAGTTAAAACCAGTTCAAGAACAATACCACCTATATGATCCATTCTGCTGGCAGACTTATGGTGAATTAAGAACTCCTACTGTTCCACCAATTGGTTGTCTTCAGATTGGGAAGCCATCAAGCAACAGAGTTCAGACAGATCATGATTCCTGTTAGATATATATAAAAGATGGAAAGAGTGTGAGTTTGGCGCAATGAGGTCACGAGTTCAAATCCTGGAAACAACCTTTTCACTGATGAAGTATGACTGCATATATCTACCTTTTCCAGACTCAATAAGTGGAGCCTCATACACTAAGCCACCTTATATATATAGAGATGCCCCTTTAAAGTGTGTTAGCCAGTTGGATAGAACATGTATATTCTGAGATTCCTACCCTACCAAAATTTCTTCATTAAGGGTTACACTGATTTACCATTATCAAAATATAGTTGCCCTTCTTTCAGCATGAGGCCTAGTATTTGAAAAGCAGCCTTATAGCTATGCAAATTGGCTGAGTGTGAGATTTCTATATACATATTGCCACCATCCATCTATGCAATAAAAATATCACCATCTCCACCAAGTTATAAGTTTTGATGGCGTGTCAGGGTTAACTTTCTTGTTTTACTACTATTCAGTCATGTAATTACTATATGATTATAAAAAATGTCGTCATCATATCTGCTAAGTATAAAGTCCAAAATGATGTGCTAATAATAAACACCAGTGATATCAAGCACTACAAGATGAATACATAAACACCATACTATTATAATGACCATATCAGGAATTAGAGAGACAAGTATATAAAAAAAAAAAAAAACACCATAATATAATGACCATCTTCCGCACCGTAAATACAAGTACATCAAAAAAACGAAAAAAAAATACAACATAGTTTATCATTTTCTTTTATATATTAGATATGATGAGATAACATTTTTAAACATAACATCAAATAGCCCCATGAAAATGAAAGACTATGACGATAGCTATATATATTAGATGAAAGAAGAATATGCAATGCAAATCAAACACTGAAAATTATGGCTTAAGCAGAAAATTCATCAAGCCAATCCAACGCTGAAGCTAACTACAATCGAAGAACCTTTCCCTCCCAAAATTGTGGAAAATTCTTCACTTGTAGCGGGGAAAATGATTTGCGAATTGCGATAGCGTAAGTGAAACGCACCGTTTAATGTTCACTATATTTATTCTCTCTTTCCGTAACCGTAACATAGTAAATAATAATAATAAAGTGAAGAAGAGTGCGTGAGTCAGCGCCAACTACAATCAAATCCCGTTGGCAACAGTTACCCGCTTCTGTTATCCCGTATTCTACGATCACGATCGACGAACCCTAATTCCAATTCAAGAAGAAGAAACAAGTCTCATATACATACATGACAAGCAACGAGTTTCGCTTTTTCTTGTCCTGCGATATCAATCTTCCCGTCACCTTCCGCATCGATCGTCTCGAAGGCAATTTGCCCCTTCCCATAAATTCAGGTCGAATTTCCCCTCTGATTATTTAATTCACCGATATTGCTAATTTAAGACCTTGATTGGAGATATTTGTTACTGCTAAATTGATGAACGTTGTCACTTTAGTGGCTCAATTCAAGAGCAATGATATTTGCTTGTAGAGTAGTTCGTTTCATTGTTAAGTGTTTCACTCAGTTTGTGACTTAGTTTGAGCTCTAATAGAATCCAAAATGTTCATTAATTCAACTTTCAAACTTTAGGATTTTGATTGACTTAGTACAATTCGATTGATTTATTGTAAATTACGATCAGGTTTTGACATAATATAATGACATTATTTGATTTGTTGTTGTTGTTATATATCTATCAGTATAAAGATTGTTATGCCTTAGGATCATTGGTTATGCTCCTACTATCTTTAAGCTTAAACATAGGTTCATTTTCCCCTGCAGAAAATAATGTCTCCACTGAGGGTAGAACGGCAGAGTTATATGTTGAGTGTGCATTGTACATTGATGCTGCACCATTTGGCCTCCCCACCAGAACAAGGTGACTATACTTTTTTGAAATTTTGTGCAGTATAAATTTTTTGGTACATGTTACCTAGTCAGTTGTAATTGACATGCGGTAGAAATAATTATATGCCATTTGATTTCTTTTTCTTAGTTTTCTCTTCAATTATCCTGTTTTGTAATTTTTTAATAGAGTACGTTTTTTAATCATTTCTATGTGATCCAAGCTTCATGAGTGTTTTCCAACTAACAAAGAAAATTTAAATACAAACTGCATGGGATTTTATTTTATTATTGTTGGAATGTTTTGTTTTGATAGATAGCTCATATTTATTACCCAATCAGCAATTCAATATATTTTTATGCTGAAAATTTATTGTATCTATGGATTTTTGAAATTATGTGGTGAAGGTTGGTGTCCACAGGATCATCATATAGTTGGAATGAGCTCATCACATTGACAACTAAGTATCGAGACTTAACTGCTCAGTCACAACTCACTTTCACTGTAAGCAGCAACTTCACCTTACTTATCTATTTGTGCATGAAATCATAACTTTACTTTTTAGCTTCTACTACTAATTGATGCTGGATTGGTAGGAAATAGGGGAGAGAAAGTAGACAGAGGATGTATAACTTTTATTTATTGTGTTTTTTAATAGCTCCTTGCTTTCTTTGTAAGTTAAAAGGATAATTACAAAATTTACTATAAAATTTGTTAACTGCGTGTTTCTATATTTTGGTAATATTCTATTATTCTTGTATGAACAGGTTTGGGATGTGTCACATGGCGAGGGATTGATTGGAGGAGCCACAATTCTTCTCTTTAACAACAAAAAACAGCTTAAAACTGGGAAGCAAAAGCTTAGGCTTTGGGCAGGAAAAGAGGCAGATGGAGCATTCCCTACCAGTACACCGGGAAAGGTAATGAGCATTTTAAGTGATCTTACATTTAATCTCTCTGATTCTTCTCAATCATAATAAATATATTGTGCTTGTTTTATTAGGTCCCTAGGCATGAGCGTGGGGAGTTGGAGCGATTGGAAAAGCTTGTGAATAAGTATGAGCGAGGTCAGATTCAACGCGTGGACTGGTTGGATCGCCTCACATTTAAGGCTATGGATAGAATCAAGGAACATGAAAGTTTGAAAAATGGAAATTCTCACTTGTACCTGGTTGTAGACTTCTGTAGTTTTGAGCATCGAGTTGTTTTCCAGGTACTCTTGCCACCTATTGTTGGTTGTTGTTTTTTCTGAATATTATTTTTTAAAGAATAACATATCTTTTTAGCATTATACACTGATGGATACTTCTGAATTATAGTTTATTTTCATTAAAAATGTCATTGTATGAGTGGTTTATTAATGATTTCTATCATATTCCTTTTAATATTTGGATATTTTAATCAATTTTTTTTCAGTTTTCTTACAATATACCATTTAGGTGC
Source organism: Lupinus angustifolius (assembly GCF_001865875.1). Classification (NCBI taxonomy): domain Eukaryota; kingdom Viridiplantae; phylum Streptophyta; class Magnoliopsida; order Fabales; family Fabaceae; genus Lupinus; species Lupinus angustifolius. The sequence goes on from NC_032025.1 coordinate 5,006,252, forward strand.
TTCCAAACGCATTGTTGAAACTATTTGATATTCTTCGATGATGTGACTAAATAAATTTTGTTTTGGTATGTTAGTGTTTAATACATTCTGTTGCACTGCGTTATGCTCAATTGTCTACTAGACTTACTGTCATTCACGTACAAGTATGTGAGATACTCCTGCATTGAATGTTCCAGTGTTTGTTTCCATGTTTGGTTTTTGCAATTTAATATAAGTTGAAATATGGGTTAGATTCCTAGAATGTGTGGTCTTGGATTTGCTAGCATCCTGGCATTAGTGAGAATGTTGACATTCTGTGCATAGATCATACTAGTCGGAAGATACCAGTTTACAAACAAGCATAGAAACTACTGAAGATGTTGTTTTTCCCCTTTGTTCAATATCAATAATATAATAAATGCTGATTCATAGCCGAAACATGCAGTAATTTTTATTTGTTAGAAAATGTAGGAATCAGGTGCAAATTTTCTGTTCCCATCTCCTATAGCTTCAACCAATGATATTGTTATTGTCTGGGACCCAGAAGTGGGAAAGATAAATCCCTCTGAGCACAAACAGTTAAAGCTGGCTAGGAGTTTGACCCGTGGTGTCATAGACAGAGATCTGAAGCCAAGCTCAAATGAGAGAAAGTAAGCTTAAACTTTGCATTTGAATCTAATTTCCCTTTGATTTCTATGATAAAATATATGTGGTGAAGGCTTTACCACTGCAGCACTTAGTTGTTTAGTAACATATATCAACTAAGAAGTAAAAGCAATTAACATGTTAACAAAGTTTCATTACCACCTGTAATGAATGGAGATTTGAAGGAAGTGTCTTTGTTTAAATCAGAGTTAGGCATTAAGTGAGTAAAGTGACACTTTAAAATTCATGTGGACACATCATATGTTGTTGCGTAACCATGTCCGTAGCAGTGAGTGCTTCTTAGATTACGACATTTTTGTGCCTAGTGGTTAAATTCTCAAAACTAAATGGTTTAAGATTTAAGTAGGATTTTTTTAAGGAAAAAAACTCTAATCAATATAACTTCAATAAACATGGTCAAGATTTATCTCGGGAGTTTTGCAATTGCAGTAGAAGATGATTTATCAATCCAAATTGCCATAATTGACCTGTTTCCATTATTTCTCGATCGGTACTTTTTGAAGTGTCATGTTCTGAGGATTGTTTCTTCAAAATATGTTGGTCAAAGAAAATATTGTGGACTGTTTCTTCATTTGTCTTACCTGCGAGGCTGCGATGGAAAAACTGGAGAAGTTTTATCAAGTATTACTTGTAGTGATTCTGATATTCACCTTTTTTGTCCAATTGGTTTTATATTTGGATCTGTTGTCTGTTAACTTTTCCTCTCTGTTAGTGACTTAGTTTTGTACTTCTCAATCATTTCTAACATGGTGGCTGATTGTTTGATTATTTTGCTTACTCCTTTATGTCAAGGTCCATCCAGAGAATACTAAAATATCCACCAACAAGGACTTTGAATGGAGATGAGCGGCAGCTTTTGTGGAAATTCCGCTTTTCTTTGATGTCTGAAAAAAGGGCTCTCACAAAGTTCCTTCGTTGTGTTGAATGGAGTGATATTCAGGTTAGACTATTACTTTCTTCGAAATTATTAATAGCTAATAGATTATATGATATATGGTTTAGATGGTTTATAGCTCTGCCACTTAAATGTCCTCTTGACAGTTCAACAAAACTTGAAACCATAGCATCGTACATCGTTCCTCAATTCATCTCCAAGAAAAGAAACAAAATATGAATGACGGACTTTATAATTTAGTGAAATAGATTGTGTATCGGCATGTTTTTATTAACGGACTGGAATTTTATAGGTATTAGTCTGTCCTTCATCAAGAGTCAAATCTATTTCGAGTAGCATATCCAGTGTAAAATTCTGTTCCTTCGGAGTTGGGAAAGATACATATAGGGGTGGGCTAATTGTGTCCATTTGCTTATAAAAATGAACTTAGGGCTAAATGACTAATTTGAGGTTAACATGCCACTGTGTCCTTTAAAATATAAACTATTTTCATGTTCATTTCACGATAATATAATTGTATCCTAGTTGCCAGGAGTTGGTTGTAATACAATATAGCCATATAGGTTTTAATTTTCTATTTTGATTTTCTTTTTCTCTTGAATAATAATCTTGTTAACTGTCATTGTTCTTTCCTTTTTTCTTCAATTACTATTGTTGGAAAAAAATACTGGGTGAAATTCTCACATTCTGTAATGCTGATCTCATCTCAGGAAGCAAAACAAGCACTAGAATTAATGGGAAAGTGGGAAATGATTGACGTCTGTGATGCACTGGAACTTTTATCTCCTGTTTTTGAAAGTGAGGAGGTAATTTTGACATTTAAATAAGGAAATTTCTGCTTATTTTTCCTATATGTTAGTTGGAAGAAAAGAGATTTAGAGAAAAGAAGTGCTATCAGATACAGGAGAGAGTAATTATAACTAGAGAGAATAATATATCCTCCAAATAAAAGAAGTAGACATGAAACATATGAGTATAGCGAATCTGTACAATTGCTCTGCATGTCAGAAATAATAACTCCCTTGATGTAACCATGAGTTGAACAACAAAGAGAGGCCAAAAACATAATACTGTAGAAAGTGTAGGGGCAAAGGTGCCAATGCACTCCAACCTTTTTACTGTTGGTATAGATGTATATCATGTATTACTTGATATGGCCACTTCTGTTTGAATTTCTACTAGGAGGAATTTAATCACCTTTAAAGAGCTATATAAGGCCTTACTCCTCTGCTTCTTTTCAGGTCCGTGCTTATGCTGTTAGTGTACTTGAGAGAGCTGATGATGAAGAGCTTCAGTGTTACTTGCTGCAACTGGTTCAGGCTCTTCGGTTTGAGCGCTCTGATAAATCTCGCCTTTCTCATTTTCTTGTCCAGCGTGGTATGTCCATGAGGGTTTAGGAGCAAGTACAGGTGCTGATTATGGTTATATTTTGGCTTTTGTCTGAAACAAACATTTTTGCATTTGACAGCATTACGCAATATTGAATTGGCAAGCTTTCTTCGCTGGTACGTGGCTGTTGAACTTTATGACCCTACATATGCCAAACGTTTTTATTGCACTTATGAGATTCTGGAGGAGAATATGATGAAGGTATGAGCTAGTAAATTTCTTAATACCCGATCATTTGCTTCAGTGTTTTTTTCTCTTCTGATGCTAATTACATATATATATCTGCTTCATTTGTACTTCTACATAAGAAAATCTTTTGGTATTTCAGCATATTTAAAATTTGTCTTCCTCTCGGAATAAGTTATTCCTTTAACAATTTATTTCCGTGTAAACCTTGAAGAAGACTACCATATCTATATTTCGTAGAAAACATAGCAGGCTTATTTTTCATCAGAATTGCATGTTTAACTAACATGTCATGATTCATTTGTGAGGCATACTTTTTTTTTTTATATCAATAAAAGCGATGGCCAGAGCATGAGACTCCCACCTAGTGGAGTTTAGAGAGGATAGATATATGCAGTCTTACCTAAAGATATATGCGGGCATAATTTAAGAAAAAATTAAGAAATTTTCAAATAAATTATGATATAATGTGATCTTTAATCCCTAAAAAAATTGTAATCTAATGTGATTTGTTCAACTTCATATAAAATATCAAAGTTTTTTTTATAATTTTTTTATCTTCAACTACTTTATTTGATTATTTTTATTTATTATATGATTTTTTTATTTTTTAATTGTACAAGAATTCCCGTGGGCCGCCCGCATGCCCGTTAGCCCATTTTAAAATGGGTAGGGCATTAAATTTTGTTCGTTAAGACAATACGGGCATGCTCTCACCTTTGTAGGCGAAGAGCTGTCTCCAAGTTTGAATTCGTGACCTCCAAGTCATAAGGCAAACAACATTGTCATTGTTTCGAGGCTCACCATCTTTTAACTTTACACAAAAAGGATGACCCAGTACACGAGACTCCCACTTAGTGGAGTCTGACAGAGTAGATGTATATAGTCTTACCCCTACAAACATAAAGGTTGTTTCTAGGATTTAAACCTGTGACCTCTTGGTCATTAAGTTACAACCTTACAGTTGCGCTGAGGCTCACCCGTCTTCTTTTAATTTTATATCAATCAACAATTCTATTATAAAGGACTTTGACTGAACTAGCGCTGTCATGTATTATGCTTCATCATAATATATGCAATTAACTAAAGGTGATGGAAATCTTGATTGGAATAATTCATTTTGAAATTTAACAGTTGTGCCCTTTGTCTCAGATGGCGGCTGGTGTAAATGTAGAGGATGATGGTTTTAAACAATGGCAGAGTTTGGTACGTCAGACAGAATTGACTGCTCAGTTGTGTTCAATATCAAGAGATGTAAGGAATGTTCGTGGTAATACACAGAAGAAGATTGAAAAGCTTAGACAACTGCTTTCTGGTCTTCTTAGTGAGCTTACCTATTTTGATGAGGTATCAGTCTAACTCAGTGTCATCATTTATAGTTTTGAATTTTTTTGTTGACTCTTTTACTTTAATGAATGATGCATATAGGTGGAAACTATTTATTTTATTGAAGAGGGTGAGCTTTGGCGCAATGGTTAAGTTGTTTGCCTTGTGACCTGGAGGTCATGAATTCAAATCCTAGAAATAGTCTCTTTGCTTACAAGAGTAAGGTTGCATACCTTCCCAAACTCCACTACCATTAGATGAGAGTCTCTTGCACTAGGTCGCCCTTTTTTATTTTGTAGTGAATCTTAGGAAGTTTCTCAAATGTTTTTTATTGATTGATTCTATTTCTATTGTAGCCAATGCGATCACCTCTGGCACCAGGTGTCCTTATCACTGGGATTGTATCCTCAGAGTCATCAATATTTAGAAGTGCATTGCATCCTCTGCGCCTTACTTTTAGAACAGCAGACGGTGGAACTTGTAAGATCATATTTAAAAAGGGTGATGATCTTCGGCAGGACCAGTTGGTAAACTGACAAAACCTTCCTCTTCTGCATATAAGCTTGCAAATGGACACTGGTACATGTGTGTGCATTTGCACACAAACTCATGCCTGCCCATGCACGCGCGTACACACACTTACAAATTCCACCACTCAATCTCATGCATTTGATGAAGATATTCAGAAAACATATTATTTACATAAATGTTGGTTTTTTGTAGGTTGTTCAAATGGTATCACTTATGGATCGATTGCTGAAGTTAGAAAACCTTGATCTGCACTTAACACCATACAAGGTGCTAGCAAGTGGGCAAGATGAAGGCATGTTGGAATTCATTCCATCCCATTCATTGGCACAGGTATGGTGATTTTTTTAAAGATGTTTCACTGTCGCTGCCAAACATACCAAAAAATCATTCTTGTACATTTATATTTACTAAGTTTGATTTTGATTCATTATAAATGTAAAGATTTTAAAATGTGGTAGCGAACATATTTAACTTTGTTGACTGACACGGGCCGGGCTTGTTAAGCTGATAATTTGGTCCTACTGTTCTTATCTTTTGTCTTCATATCAGCTTGTACATCATGGATAATTTGGTATTTTCAGTAAAAGGAGTTGAGAATGGTTCATCAGCTTTAAGCATTTATCTTGTTACAAATATTAAAAATATCTGGAATTTTGTAAATAGCTGGATTTCCTGCCCCTGTAGCTCATTCATGTATAAGCACAGTTTTGTTCAATTCAGTTTAAATGTTTAATTTCTAATATTTTGTTAAAGAGTTTATTGTTCTTATGCTTTTTCTTCAGATGGTGTTTAAAAAGTGATTCACATTTGGAATAGGAATTTACATGCCTGTCAGGTTGCTAAGTTGTTTTATATAAATCCAATGTTAATCTTGGATTTTGACGTTTTTTCAATTACATATTTAGTGGTATTCTTTTTAACAAAAATGTAGAATGATGATTTTGATGTTCAATAAATGCCCAATTTGGTTGTAGGATGTTTCTAAACTAATATGTAGTCCTTTCATGTCTAGATTCTATCAGAGAATCGGAGCATTATAAGCTATTTGCAGAAATTTCATCCTGATGACCAAGGACCTTTCGGAATTACATCTACCTGTCTTGAAACGTTTATAAAAAGCTGTGCTGGGTATTCTGTTATCACATATATACTTGGCATTGGAGACAGGTGATTGTCCATTTTATTCATTACACATCATTTTCCATCTGGAATAGTGTGGTTTTGATATTTGTAATTGTATTTATGTACTGTGCCACTGAACTCACTTGTACAACCTTCCCCATGACCCCCAACAATATGAAATGCTACTGCCGCTGGTGTAGATTAACAATTTAGAGTTGTGGAATTTATACTAACTTGCATGGCATCCAAGATTCTTTCCCCTATTTTTAGTGAAGAAGGCTCTAATAGATTCTATCATGTTATTCTATATTTTTTCAAGTGGGCGTCTTAAATTGTTCACATAATCCATATTTTCTCCCTACTTGAATGAGCGAGTTGTCTTTTTAATTTGGTAGGCACTTAGACAACCTCCTCCTTAGAGATGATGGACGTCTTTTCCATGTTGACTTTGGTTTCATCCTTGGGAGAGATCCTAAGCCATTTCCACCGCCAATGAAGCTTTGCAAGGAAATGGTTGAGGCTATGGGTGGAGCTGAGAGGTAAAAATTCCCATTGGATGATTAACTTCATATTAATATGGTGGCTGTGTGATTTATGGCTTTAATTGTGCGATATTGATTATTTACTTTGTACACCTGCAGCCAATATTATACTAGGTTTAAGTCATACTGCTGTGAAGCTTACAACATTCTCCGGAAATCTAGTAACCTAATTTTAAATCTATTTTACTTAATGGCGGGGTCCAATATTCCCGATATAGCCTCTGATCCTGAAAAGGGAATTCTTAAGGTGAGCTCCTTGATATTTCAATAAATAGGTCAGAAATGTTCCTCTGTTCTTACACCAATACTTTTTTGCTATACAATGCAGCTTCAAGAAAAGTTTCGGTTGGACTTGGATGATGAAGCAAGTATACATTTCTTCCAGGATCTTATTAATGAGAGTGTGAGTGCATTGTTCCCTCAGATGGTTGAGACCATTCATCGCTGGGCTCAGTATTGGCGATAATACCATTGTTTATTGGGTGTTATTTACACTGTTGTAATTAACCAGGTAATGTATTATGTGGAGAAACAAGTAGATGCTGATTTGAGATTAGTTGAAGTTACTATATTGTATTTTAAATAAATATTTAGTGGTACCCTCAATAGTTTAAGTTGACTAAATATCCAAAGCACCTGTCCTTGACTCAATAGTTTAAGTTGGTATTAGCAGCCGCTTGGAATGCCATATTACTCCATTTTTAGTGAATTTCTTTTAAGTGCATCTGCAACATTTTCTGTTCTTTATAGACGCTTCCTTTAAAGAAAACATCCTTATATACAGAAGAACTCTGTATGCTAGACAAATTGAAATTGCAGTTTTCTTCGGCTTTCTTCCTCGGATGATCCTCTCTGTTTCCAGCATGTGATGCTCTGTCCACATGAATCATCTAAAACAGCTGCATCATGTGTGCTGTTTTGTCTTCATTGGAACTCTATAAGCAGAGTGAGACCCTACTGCAGCTGTGCAATCAGCTATATGCAATTCTATAGTCCAAATAAAATCATTGATAATTCATTTAATTCGTATATGGACAATTTGTTTAAAATAAAAACGAAGCAATTTTACATCTTCAACCTTTTTTAACTGAAATCCCTACCTGAAAACCCAACTCATTTTTCCCAATGTTAGCAACAACTCTTGTTGATCCAACAATGGCAAATACCAATAAGCAATGTTGTGTTTGACTATGATTGTGATGTCATAGTTAGAACACAATATTTGAGATTAAGGACATACCAGTACTAGACGAGAATATGAAAAAAAAACCATCATTTTGGAAGATAAATAAATTTGATAAAAAAATGTTGATTCCTTTACATGCCAAATCGCAATTGAAATCATAGAACCAATATTTAAGGGAATGTCTCAACTTCTTTCTCTCACGTGAAAAACTCTAGATTGGATTGAAATTAGTTTGTAAAAGAGTAGTTTCTTCAAGGTTTGTTTCTACTATGGATTCACATAATCATCGTGGGATGTTTGAAGAGCTTGTAAGATTTGGCCATGGTGATGAAGATGGAGAGGTTTAAGAGATACATGATAATGATATATACTACTATATAAAATCAAAACCTACAGAAATGATTTCCTATCATTAATGTTACATGATCCCTTTAATTATTTGTCACCAAAAGTTGTAATCTAAATGATTAATTTATCCCAAAAACAATTTCAATTCAAGAACTTCAAACTTTTGGAGAGATGTCAAAATACAATATATCAAATATTGCAGTCATATGTCAAAAACACAATATATTAAGAATGTGAGTTAATAGAACAATAATAACTTACCAATAGTAAGTGCCAGTAGACATGGTAGTTTTGATACTGCTAAACCATGTTTTTTAATCTTAAATTTCATTTGAAAAAATTAAGCAACAATGATGAAAAATAAAGGAAGAGTGTAATATATGGACGGTAAAGTTTTATATATAATCATTCGTCATTGTAATTTTTTTTTAAGAGTCAACAATGATTAAACATGAAATGGTGAATAATACAGTGATACTTTATAAAACTCTTACCTCATTCTAGTTCATCCTTACATACATTTTTTCTAATAAAGATAATACAAAGCAACATTGAATCTAACTTTTTTGTATAATCAATGATATCCGTTTGGATACATACTGTTCTCTCAATAAGTATCGCTTCTAATAATTAAACTCTTACTATCTCATGATCTAATGTGACATTACACTAGGGATGGCAATGAAAACCGAACCTGTGGGTACCCGCCCAAACCGAACCTGAAATTAACGGGAAAAACCCGATGTGATTGGGTTTGGGTATTACCTGGGTTTAATTTCCGGGTTCGGGTTTGGTAGAGCAAAGACCCTAACCCGAACTCGCCCCGAAGTAATGTAAATTACCTTAGGCAGTTAGGCTATAAATAGATGTTTTCAAATGTTAGTTACAACTAACTTTCCATTTTTAGAAACAATATACAATTCTTCTCTTTTCTTTCTTTTCTCTCTCAAACATTGTAATCTTTTGCAATTCTTGGTTACTTGAATAAAGATTGCTCGAGTTCTTTTCTTCAATTCATAAGAATTCCTCTTCTATATTCTGAATTCATTGTTTTCTTCTTAGAATTCCTTGAATTTCATAAACACCCACATCAATTGGTATCTAGAGCTTTTTTTTCTGGGAAGGGATGGTCGAATCTACTCGAATGCAAGCTGCTGCACGAGAAATTGAAGAACGGTTGGAGGTACGAATTTCAGAAAAATTGGAATTACATATGGCGGAGCTGATGAGTTATTGGTAGAAATCCATGACTGAATCCGTCAAAAACTCAGTTGAAGAGATAATGAAGCAGAACACAACATCAAAAGGTTCTTCCATGCCACCCAAAACAGGCTTTGGAGGTAAAGATCTCAACCATAACCTTGGTGATTGTGTTCCCCCTTATTCTTATGCTTGTCACACAAGATTGTCCCGAATAGAATTCCCTCGGTTTGATGGCACAAATGTAAAAGAATGGTTATAACAATGTGAAACTTATTTCATGGTGGATAATACTCTTGAAGATTTCAAGGTGAAGCTTGCCATTATGCACTTTGAGGGCAAGGCTCTGAAATGGCACCACGCATATGTCAGATCTATGTAGGTTAACTCTTTGCCTACATGGGGGAATATGTGAAGACCTTGCTGGAAAGATTTTGTGAGGTGTGTGATGATCCTATGGCTGAGTTAATGAAGTTGAGACAAAGAGGAACAATTGTGGAGTACCATGAAGAGTTTGATGTTGTTATTACTAGACTGGATTTATCTTAAGATTACATCTTAAGTTATTTCTTGGTAGGGTTGAAAATTGATGTTCATATGATGGTTAGGATGTTTCAACCTCAGACAATCAGAAAGGCATTTACCTTGGCCAAGTTGTATGAAGCTGCAAGTCCAAATTTCAATAGCAGTAGCAGGGTCAAGACCTCAAATAATAGTATCTTGGGGAGGCTAGTGTTCAATCCTAAGCCTACAATAGCTTATGGTTCAGAAGCCTTGAAGGAAAAGCCAAGGTTCAATATAAGTTAAACACCAGCTTATATGACTGAGAGGAGGGCCAAGGGGCTATGTTAGTTTTGTGAGGAACCTTACTCTGCAGAACATAGCTTGACACACAAGAAATTGCAAATTCATTTGTTGGAAGTGGATGAGGGGGAAGATGAGATGGGTGAACCTGAAGAGGTGCAAGATCTGATGGTAAAGCCAAGTGAGGAACCTCATATCTCTGTGAATGCCTTAACATGAGTGGCCAGTTTCAAAACTATGAGGGTTACTAGGAAGTATCACAAGAGGCCTTTACACATTCTGATTAATATGGTAGCACCCATAATTTCTTGGACAAAAATATAGTTGAGAGGCTAGGGTGTAAGATTGAAAGTCTGCAACATGTTATGGTCAAAGTAGCAGATGGAACTAAGGTGCCAATTTCCTCAATAGTAAGGAATTTTACTTGGACATTGCAGCAAAGCACCTTTAGCTCATATGTCATGTTACTTCCCTTGGGGTGTTGTGATATAGTATTAGGCATTGAATGACTAATTACCTTGGGAGACATTACCTGGAACTTCAACAAATTGACCATGAAATTTTCTCTACAAGGAAAAAAAACATGTCTTAAGAGGGTCAACATATGTTAACTGCAAAATTGTTACACCTAAACAGTTTGCAAAGACAATGGAGAGAGGTGTGCATCAGTCCCTGATTCATGTGGGAAGTGAAGAAGGGGTTCTCCTACATTCTCTAATTACTCATGCAGCAAAACTCGAATACCTATTCCAATGGAGCACATCTTGGAAGTCTATGATGATGTGTTTAGCACTCCTACTCAGTTGCCACCAAGTAGAGAGGGACATGATCACAAGATTCCCTTGCTGCACAATGTGGATCCTGTAAATAAGAGGCCATACAAGTATGTTAAAGAATAGAAAAATATTATTGATAAACTAGTCCAGGACATGCTCAATTCTAGTGTTATTCAAACTACATATAACCCTTATGCAAGTCCAGTGGTATTAGTAGGAAAGAAGTATGGTACATGGAGACTATGTATGGACTATAGGGAGTTAAACAAGAGAGCTATTAAGGATAGGTTTCCTATTCCCTTGGTTGATGACCTCATGGATGAGTTGCATGGTTCAAGCATCTTCTCTAAGATTGACCTAAGGACAGACTATCATCAAGGACAGGCTATCATCAAGTAAGGATGAGCCTACATGATATTCACAAGACAACATGTAGAACACATAGTGGGCATTTTGAATACTTGGTCATGTCATTTGGGCTTACAAATGCATCTACCATATTTCAAAAATTGATGAATTATGTCTTCCAGGATTTTCTGAGGAAGTTTTTGCTAGTTTTCTTTGATGATATACTCATTTATAGCAGTACTCTACATGGACATATTGTCCATCTAGAACCAGTGCTTGCTAGGTTGAGGGAGCACCAACTTTTTGCTAAGCAGTCAAGTGCTATTTTGGGGTTCATAGGGTGGAATACTTGAGTCATTTCATATCAGCAGAGGGTGTAGCAACAGATCCTGCTAAAGTCAGTGCAATTTAGAATTAGCATCTTCCTCGAACACTAGTTAAGGGGATTCTTGGGATTGGCAGGTTATTATAGAAGATTTGTTAGAGGGTATGGGACTATTGCAAAAAGTTCATTGTTTTTAATTTTTAATTTTATTTCTATTGGATCTTCAAACATAAAAGAAATGAATTAATACAAGAAAAAATAGAAATACTATAGAAAAATGAAACAAAAATGATATACTTTTTTAGTACATATATAATTTTCGGATTTTTTTCGGGTTCGATGATGATATCTTTTTTTCAACTCCGTTGAGTTTGAGTTCAGGTTTTGATATGTGGAAACCCGGCCCCCGTTGTGAAAATAAAATCCTCCATTGACAATTTCTCAATAAATTACTCACTCGATACCATTTTAGTTGCATTTTGATGAATATTAGACTGGCCCATAATATAAAATTAAATAGTAGTAATATAAATAAAATTAGTAATTATATTTATTATTTGTGATTGGTCGATGAATAACAAATAATTTCTCATGGCTCTCGTTTATACTTTATAAAACCATTCTCGTTCAGGATTCTCCTTCCTCATTTCGCGTTCTTACAAAGCTTCCTTCACAATTTCACATCCCTCCCTCTCTCTCTCTCTCAAATTTCTTTCAAATCTCAGATCCTTGAGAAAACTCTCATCTCCACAGGTAAATTTCAAATCTCAGATCTCTTTCTCTTCCATTCACGTATTTCGATTCTCGCCCAAATTTTCAGTTCCTTTTCCAATCGCGTTTGAATTTCGCATTCAATCTGGATTTTTCTTCATACCTCCACCTTTCTGTTTCTTAAAGCTCCATAACTTGCTTGATCTGAAAGTTTCCAGATCACAATTTTCAGATCTTTTATGTTTTGTTAGTTTCGTGATTTTGTTCTGTGCGATCCGTTTCACTTGCCATGGATTGATTGTATACGGTTCTAGATCGATTTGCATGTCATGTTTTTTTTCCTATTTCTTTCTCGTTTAGTTTGAGATCTTGTTGAATTCAGTGACATTGATTTGATTATATACGGTGCTTATAGATTTTCTGGAAGAAATTGTTCTATTATGATAGGACACGTTTTCGTTTTGGACTTTTAAAAAAAAAACAACCAAGCATTAATCCTGATAGTTGAGGTTGGCTGCATGGATCAAATGACACCATAACACTTATAGTGTGAAGGAAAATAAAATGTTGAAATTTTGGGCTTATTTATTTGTATTTACAGGGTGAAGGAGAAATGGGGCTGACATTCACAAAGCTTTTTAGTCGGCTTTTTGCGAAGAAGGAAATGCGAATTCTGATGGTTGGTCTTGATGCTGCTGGTAAGACCACTATCCTCTACAAGCTCAAGCTTGGAGAGATCGTCACTACTATTCCCACTATCGGTAAGTTTTGAAACTTTTACTCTAGTTAAGAGTTTTGTTATTAGTCCATTGGCGTTTCATAATTGTTCTTTGTCTTTAGGTATATTAACCTGCAATGCATACATTTTTATTACCTGATTACTCCTTTTCTAACATCTTATGGATTTATCTTAATATCTTAGACTAGTTACTTAGGATTTACGTTGGTGATTTTTTAAAATAGAATGGAGAAATTACTCTGATCTCCATCTTCCTTAATTACATTGAGTACATTTGTTGTTTAAAAAGTTACACAACCTGTGAGGTTTTGTTGTCATTACATTCACCTCCTTCGAAGGATGATATTGAAATGACGTTGGCATCCCCTAAATGGGAGGTGACTGTAACTTTTGAAACATAAGGGCTTTTGGGCGTAATTAAGCCAAACTTTAAGATAACTAAATAGTATATTTTTCTGAAATAGAGTCAAGTCAATCAGCACATTGCTAAATCTGTGAAGAAACCTTTAAAATTGAATGCTGGGAATTGGGATCCCAAATTATGTTTGGTTATATCAAATTTTGTTTAATCGTGTTGCTTGATGGTAGGACAAGGGTGTAACTTGTTCTGATCATTTTGTATATATTATTCTTCAACAACTGTAATATTACAGTTAACAAACCTTTTCTGCATAATTTTGTCATAGATTATTGTTTTCATTTTCACATTTGTTGAAGTACTGGATGTGCAGATTGTTGACATGTTCTGGTGCTGTTATATGCATCGATATATTTACATCTATTTATGTTCAGGGTTCAATGTGGAGACTGTGGAATACAAGAACATTAGCTTCACTGTTTGGGATGTTGGTGGCCAGGACAAGGTATAAATTTTGATTGTCATGCATTCTTTGAAATTACAACTAACATTTATGACTTGTGTTTCACTGCTGAACTACTTAACACTTACTAGGGGATCAATGTCTGAATACCAACCTCTTATTTTGCAGATTCGTCCATTGTGGAGGCACTACTTCCAGAACACCCAGGGTCTTATTTTTGTCGTTGATAGCAATGATAGGGACAGAGTTGTTGAGGCCAGAGATGAGTTACATAGGATGTTGAATGAGGTACTTTTGTGAATTTAGTTTGGCCTTTTATTACATACCTTCATGCTGATATTTGTTCATGTTAGACACTCTTCTGGCATATATAGAGAGAAACCATTTTTTATAGACCAGGTTTGGATCACATAAGGGCCAAAAGGTAGGACCTCCAAATTACTGAAGGCACAAATGTCTAACTTCAAAGAATACCTACAAAGAATATTCTCTTATTCTGTCTCAAAATGTTTAGAGATTTTTTATTGGATTTTGTTATGGGATGAACTTTTGTTTTAAGCATATATCTTAGGATTTTGTCGTATCTACTATTAGTCTGATTTTGATGGTGATATATTAGTTTATTTGGTGATGATTTTCACTCTCGAGACGGGTGTCTTTCTAGTTACGAAGAGGAAATTTCTATCTCCCGACAAATAGCATTTGTCTTCATCATTGCTGCTTTAAATAGATCTTTTCTTTTTTGCTGGATTATAATTTTTTATTACTCTTGTATTTGATACCGCTATGACATTTTTGGAAGTTGAATATCCAGTTCTAGTCAAGCTTCTCGGAAACATTGCTTCTGATTGATCAGGCTTCATGTGTAAACTTTAAAGTCTACAACACAAGAATCATTTGTCTTCTTTGTTCTTTTGCTTTCTGGTTTATGTATTATTGTGATGATACAATGTTTAATTTTAATTTATTTTAATTATCTTTTCAGGATGAACTGAGAGATGCTGTATTGCTTGTGTTTGCCAACAAACAAGATCTTCCTAACGCAATGAATGCTGCCGAGATTACTGACAAGCTGGGTCTCCACTCCCTCAGACAGCGCCACTGGTAAGTATTTTTATAATGGAACCTTCTTGTCCTTTTTCTGTATGGCGCGGGGCATACAGACCCCCTGTCTTATAATGTAAGCATTCTGATCTAACATACTCTTCTGGTTCTTCCAGGTACATCCAGAGCACTTGCGCAACTTCTGGGGAGGGTCTTTATGAAGGTTTGGACTGGCTTTCCAACAACATAGCCAATAAGGTAGCTGTTGCCTATCTAGTTGTTTTCCATAATTGTCATTTTTCAGAGTACTTTTTAGTTGCACTTCTAGTTGTATCCAATAGTAATAATAATGAAAAGGTGTACCTTTTCTGGAATTTCTGTGATGAATATTTCCCTGATTTTTTATCATTCCAGGCTTAATGCTCTTTTTGGGAGTGTTGTGGATGGGCAATTCTGGATGCAGGGATGACTATTATCTAGCTTTTATTTCTTGGTCCTCTTGGAAAACAACTTGGATTTGTGTTCGTGTATTGTGATTTAGGACATCTTTTGTGGCTAAATTGCCGTAGGAATTTGTTTCATGGAATGTGTAATACTTTAAAAGCTTTCTATTATTGAGTATAATTTGTTTGCATGAATATTGTTGTTTCCAACTTAAATACCTATAGTCTAAGCGTATACATAGTCAACGTTTGATTGGTTCTAAGGAATACATGCATATTTTTTTTTTATCGAAGTAAGGTCTCAGGCTCAAATAAAAAACATTCGCCGGAAGAATTAGCCTCTTACCTTGTGGCTTGAATGCAATTGCCTTTGTGAAGAATATTTGTGTCTGGATAAAAACCTGTATATACATGTCCAAGTTTTACCTACACAACAAATGGTAAATTATAATTGTTGAATTAGTGAAATTCGATTAAGCATCATAATAGTCAGTACATGAACCACATAACAAGAAGCATAGTATTTAAATCGAAGTGTTTTCCTCTACTTCCCTTATGGTATTATACATTACAGAACCATCTCATTTCAATCATTATCAGTGGGAACGCACAACCCGTAAACAAAAGCTGCACTTTCATGGGACAATGAGGCCTTGAGAGTTTTGTGTCTTGAGGCTCCAAAGAATATCTTCAATTGCCCTCTTTATTAAACAAAGCTCCCCTCTTCTCACTCTTTAGAATTCAAAAAAAATAATCTTTACTTATTTGAGGCCTCAATATTTTTCCTAACCTCTTCTCACACTTCATCAATTTACTCTACTTGAGTTGAGTGTTTGAGGAGTTAATAAAAAATCTACCTTAGTCTGCACTCAAAGAACAAGAGCTACAACCTTAATATCATACATTTTATCCACCTATTCCCTCAACAAATCTCATCCATTGACACGCAATTCTCTCAGTTCTGTAGAGAACCACGAATTGGTTCTTGCATACCAAAGAGAACTGTGTATCTGGTGACTATGATCTCATCCCTCAACTCTACTTCTCTTCTTTCATTTTAACCTCAAGATGACCTTGCAACTCCAACCACTGCAGCAGCAACAGCAACCTGTTCAGGTCTATCCAGACACTATCACAGACCAATCACATCTTCACTATTCAAATGGTTCTTTTGGGTCAGTGTTTGTTGTCCTGGCATAGTAGTAGTCATTTCTGCAGTTGCTTGTTGCCTTGGAAGATTTTGCAGCAGCGGACAAGGCTACAAACATGCTAAGCAGCAAAAGCAGCAGAACCACCACCACAACATGCACCCAAAAGAAGTGGATATTGAGATAGGCTTTAACAATAAAATTGCAGCTTCCAAGCCTAATGGTCATGGATATGGACATGGACATGCCAGAGGGGCCATGCCAATGAAGCCACTGAGTGCTCATCATGGTCATGTTGACATGAGAAGTTTTGAAATGAAGCGTGGCCATGGAGGAAAGATAAGAGCAGGTCCATGATGGAATAATATATAAGATAGCATTATGTAGACATGCATGCATGTTCTTCAATGTGTTTCTTCTTTCTATTTATCTTCTTTGTTTTCGTAGTTAGATTTCTAAGTGGAAGATTAAAATGTATATTATGTCCTATTTTCTTAACGCCCTTGTTTTGATATTAAGAAAAAGCTTTGCTCTATCTGCAAAATGGATTGTAAAAGTAAAAGTATGTAAGAAAAGGAAGTATTCCAATGGATTGAATGGGTATAAAATGGATAGTTTTAAATTCATTTTTACTGAGGTTGGGTATTCCAAGTGTAAATGAAGAAGTCTTACCTTGTATAAAAGTGAATGAGTTAAAGAGCATATAAGTGGATGAACCTTAGGCATAGACCTAATGACTTAAGGTTTTGGGTTAAGATGTGATGTCAAGTGGTATCACATCTATGGAAGAATCTCTCAACAAGTGGTATCAGAGCTGATAGTTCGGGCTTGGACATGGTGGACTTAAGGGGGAGCGGACCAAAAAGTGCGTGGTACCTATACTTGAGGGAGAGCACATCTGTTGTCCCATAGTTTGTGCCTATCCATGTGCCATGGACTTGTGATTGGTCAGAAAAAATATACCCCACTTGAGGGGGAGATCGTTAGGTTTATTCAAGTGTAAAGTCACACATTGAATATACGGGAAGGAGTGAAAGAGTTTATAAGTAGGAAAGACCTATGAAACTAATGCCTTAAAGTTTTGTTTTAAGACGTAGTGTCTACTTCTGTCTTTTCATACCTCGATAACAATTAGAGGCTCCTCGATCATAGTTTGGTATGTGAGTAAGAAACTTAATTTACATGCATTTGGAATAATAAAGGCAAAAAAAAGCAATTACTTAATGGTGTTTGAGTCAGTAGTCTAATTAAGGATTCATTCAATAAAACAATGTTGTAAAAACTCGTACCGGCTGGTTCGATCGAAAAACCGACGAATCGGATCCCTAACCGGTACGGTACAGATGTTGAACCGGTCAAAACCAATGAACCAGTTGATTTATATATATATATTTTTTTTTATAAAAAAACTTAAAAACTTAAAAACTCATTACAAAGTGAACCATATTTCCAACCATTCCTCAACACTTCAAGGCACATGCTTCTAAAGCATACTTAGATTACACCTTTTGTTCCTAACATTCGTGTGTAATCTCGGAGTCTAAAGATAGAATTTGGTGCAAAAATATAATCTTGATATGAGACAACTTTGACTCATCGGTGTTAAATGTTAAAACTCCAAATTTATTTATATTTTGCGGTTGTTAAGTAATAGTTCTGGATTGTTTATTAAAGACTTAAAATTGTTTGTTTATGTAAATTTTGAGTAGATTATGAATATGTATTATAAATTTGAGTATCTAGACGATTTGAAATTATTTTTGTTATAGGTTTATACATATATATATATATATATATATATATATATATTTATCCATCGGTTGAACCACTATACCAGTATCCTGATCGGTTTGATAACCGGTACGGTTTTAACAATACTACAATAAAACTTATTACGGCTTATATTGAAATAAGTTTAAAAACTTCATAGGAATGTCACAAGTTATTTTATAAACTTTTGACACCACTCTTTTTATTTACAAACCATAATGTCATAAGTTAATTCTTGCAATCCATTTTGCTGTCAAATGTAAGAAGATTCTGCACCTACTAGGATTGAGTTAGTGATTACTAGCTTGGTGTTACAATCAGGTTCCCTTGCAGGAAATGTAACTGGCTAATGTAAGAAGATTTTCTTTTAACTTAATAGTAAGTCACTACCATATAAAAACCATCACATAAAGTTCACTAGTTTAGCAACTAATCTCAAATTTTTGCATATGAATAGATCATCAATCCCATTTTTCTATAATCATTCACAATTATGATAAATATTACAAGACTAATAATAATCACAACCGCAATTTAAAATCTAGCATATGGATAGTTTAGATATCTTTTAAAGAGAGATACAAGATACATGGAAGGGGATTTAAGTGTTTGATAACAATCACAACTTTGAAGTAGTTTTTCAGTCTATATAAAAAAACTCAAGCTTCCTAATTCAGAATCAACAAGAGATGTGTCTATCTAGAATAATGGCTAATAAAAAGCAATCTCAACAAGAGATGTGTCCCTCACTATTAAAAATTGGGGGAAAGAAAACAGAACCAAAGTTGAAGAGAGAAAAAGGACTCTATATTTTTGTTTGCAATCTCAGTATATTTCAACATTCAAGGTGGTCAAGATTGGGAGGCTTGGATAGAGGTCATAATTTTCTATCTTTGTAGACCAAAAATCTTCACTTTGCATTGTAAAAATGTAAGATAGTAATGCACTGCCATAGTGGGGAGTTTGATGAAAGTAGTTTTGGTTTATGGAGAAAGAATTTGGTGAGATTAGTAAGGTTAAAACCGGCGGGTTAAGTCCGTTACGCCTATGCTCAAGACCTGTTCTCAGCAATGCTGTTCTTAAGGCTGTAGAAAGTTTTAGCTTCTGAATCAATACTTGAAGTACTTTGCCTCCACTGATATTGGGGTGCAGACATCTCTTTGGATCTGTAATCTGAACTATACGAATCCGAATCAGATTCACCAAAACTGCCATTGGCCATCCTTTTGAATCTCATTAGGTCTTTGTTGTATTGGTCGGAATCATAAACAGTGCTCTGACCATATTTCACCCCATTAGATAGATCATATTGATCTCCAGTGTCTAAGGCTCTTGCCACCTGATAAAAACCGAAGGAATAGCCAGTGCAAGTGTCAATGATTAGATGAGTTAAGATAGAAATGTAACAATTGCAGATGATTATGTTGCAAAAGCAAGCACAAGCTTAACATGTAGATGGACATTTTCATGAACCATGGAAATAGTTGTCTTTTAGTATTATTATCACCTGAACCATACGAGGCCGTTTTGGAGCAGAATGGCGAACACATGCTACCGCTGCCTCAATCATTCTGAACATTTCACCATCGACGTATTGTCCTTCAAGTCTTGGATCCACTAGTTCACTAAAGTCACCTGTCTCAATTGCACGAAGGAGAAGTGGGCGAGCCTGTGGCAGATTACAACAAGGTTCAGAGTGCAAGTTAATTTTCTATTGCAAGAAAAAGTAACCACAGTTAGCAGTTGAATATGTTAAATATGTATGATATTCTTCACGGATGATTAATGAAAAAGAAAAATATGGGTTTATCAAAAGAAACACTATAATATATAACGGATTGGATTAAAAGCAACTTTGATGGATTTACATTGTAGCTACAGTTTCAAACTGAATTTAGGATGATGAATATCTCTATTAATTGCTATACCATTTCTAGTACTTTTCAAAATGAAAACATCTAGAATCCTCTATAACAATGAGACGGCATCTTTAAGAGCAGTATTATTTGAACCACTGTTTCGGACAACTTGTCACTATACTTGACATTTTTATGCATTCTTAGCTCATAAACTATCGAGCCTGTGATAAGTCCTCAGAATCAGTTGTTCAAATCATATTTTCACATCTTTAACATGTCTATTGTATGCTATACTCTGCTACCTCAAACTGGGTCAACAGAAATGTATTTTTGAAGGTGGTTGTTGAATGAAATGAAGTGGTAGGGTCATGCATCCTTTCAAGAGTTAAAAAGCATGTCACGTCAATCTATAAAAAATTCTGGCTAATTATGGCTGTTTATATCTTCTAATGATATATTTCACTTTATAGAATAAAGGGCGGCTCAGTACACGGGGCTCCCACCTAGTAGGATTTGGGGAAGGTAGACGCACTCAGCCTTACCCTCACAAGGGAAGAGGTTGTTTTCAAGAGTTGAACCATGACCTCCGCGTCACAAGGCAAGGAACCTTTTCGTTGCGCTGACACTTTACAAAATAAGGAAGAAAAAGGTTTGGTCGTACCCACTCAACCAAACTCTCTTCTCCCACAGGTTGTGTTGCATCAACAGGTTTCCTTCCAGTTATAAGCTCAAGGAGGACAACTCCAAATGAGAAGACATCTGATCTATCTGTTAATTTTCCACTAGTTGCATATTCGGGAGCCATGTACCTGCAGATTGGAAATAGAATGAGTTAGACAGTGTTGTTCTTTAACATTTGGAACTACTCTTCAGATAAAGTTTGTGTTGCAAACTCAAACCTTAAAGAGATGGTTGCAAAACTTATAAAGCAAATCCACCTCATTGGTGAGTAATTCTACTTAGCCTCTAAAATAACAATGATGAACAACAATCATTGAGCAAAGTAATATTTTAACTGTGAGCAGAGCTCTATGATATTTTTCAGAATACACTGTTTTGACAACCGCCATTTATATTTCATATCATCACATAAACTCATGTTTTTCTTTAATTTTACGAGCAGCAAGTTATTTCCCATTGACAACAAGTCCCAACCCCATGAAAATCTATATAAAAAAAGGCAGTCTAGTGCACGAGGCTCCCACCTAGTGTGGTTTGGGAATAGAATATGTACGCAGCTTTACCCTTGCAAGCAATGAGGCTGTTTCCATGAAAGTATATACACATTAGAATAAACTGCTTTGTGTTTTAAACATAGCAGAACCTACCCGAAGGTTCCCATCACCCTAGTTGATACATGGGTATCAGCATCGTCGGTTAGTTTGGCAAGTCCAAAGTCTGCAACCTGTGTTTAAAACAAGGTTAGGTTAGGATCCAGGACTTCAAAATTTGATTGAAAACTATATTTCATAAGGGAACATAAAAAGTAAACAAGAATGTATATGCATACCTGTGCCTCAAAAGCATCATCCAATAGAATGTTTGCCGACTTGATGTCTCTGTGGATAATCTTTGGGTTGCCTGGGAACAGATAAAATACTTCAGTTTTTCTTTTAGAGGTTACACGGAGTGTTCACAAAATCAAGTACAGCCAACATCCCTCTTCTTTTCAGACTAATAAACCATAGAGGTTACATGGAACTCTTAATGTGTGATATGAACTTCGTAAGAGTGTTTAGATTTAAAATAAATTTATATCGGAAGATCTTCTAAGCTTTGGGCATGTTTTATGATCTAGAAAACACTTCTCCATTCCTTATGATATCATTCAATAAATTTCTATTACTGTAGTTAATGGCACCAAAAGATGAGGCTCTAGAAGGGGTCAGTTAATCTTGCTGATTGATGCACTGCCCTAGTGCCATTCAGTGAAACGCACACCTTTGGGGCCTTAGGCGAATCTTTCTGGTTCAGGCAAGACATGCTTTCAGGACCTTATTGATAAATACTAATTGTTGGTCTTTGGAACAGGTTTTTAAAATTCAAGTCTTGGAATCTATTATTTCTATCATGCTTGATCACTTAATCATATGGAAAATTAATGAAAAATAGTCAAATACTTCACTGTTGGTTATGTTTATAAAGTTAGCACCATTTCTGAGTGAGGCGTGTAGTTTTGGACGCCTCTCCCTATAAGGCACTAAAATCCCCCTGGCGCCTTAAGGGCACCATCTTTGCACTAATTTCAGAAAACATACTACACAGCAAAGAGATGAGTATAAAAATATAAAAATTGACACAACTAGGGTCCATAGATGAAAAGAGCAGGAATGTCTTTAGAATTCAGACAGCAGAAAATATAACTGGGTTAGCAAGGATAACAGGGTCATCTAGTAGAGTTATGCAATTTTGCACTACCTTCTGCACACTACTTGAACACCTACACACATGGTAGAACCTGAGTTTGATGGGATCAACTTAAAGTCTTAAAATGTTATTGCCCACCTAAACCTACCCTGAACAGTTCCTAGTTTCTACACAACATGTGCAAAAATCATTTCCCCGTATGATTGTGTTTCACTGTAAGAAATGTATAATCCAATGACACAAATGCATACTGTAAGAGAACATAATCCAATAGGTGCTAATACTTACACCCCTCATGCAGATATGCCAAGCCCCTTGATGCACCAAATGCTATCTTCATCCTCTTTTCCCAACTCAAAACTGGCACACCACTTCCTGTGGGGAATGCACATACAAATGATACACACTTGAGAATCAATTCATAAATAGAGAAAAACATTAACTCATTTCTTAATTTTCTCAGTAAAAAACAAAGGGAAACTCAGGTTACCATGCATGTGGTGACTGAGATTGCCATTAGGAACAAACTCATAGATAAGGACCCTTTTCTGCTCGCATATGCAATAACCAAGTAATGATACCAAATGTCGATGATGAATATGGCTGATACTATCCACCTCAGCCCTGAACTCCCTCTCTCCCTGCCCACCACCCGCCTTCAGTAGCTTAACTGCTCCAATTCTACCATCTGGCATAGAAGCCTTGTAAACATACCCGAATCCTCCTTCCCCTATCACGTTCTGACTAGAAAATCCATCAGTTATTTCCAAAACCTTGTCATAACTAAAAATCATCTGACCCATGGGCTGTGATGCTGGTTCTGAATGGTTGGTTACAGGAGATGAAAGTTGTGTACTATAAAACCCATCATGTGAAGCATTCCCGACACCTTTCTCCTCTACATAGTATTGCACATTTGCACCTGATGATGAAAATGGCCGCAATCATTAACGTGAAAATGAGATGCATGCAGAAGGCAACATGATAAACATGCCATAGTCAACATGGTAATTCTTCTTAATTAGGCAGTGTCTACCTACCAAAGACACATCATTCAATATTAAACATGTGTAAGATTATAGAAACATATTAAAAATGCATAAGACTCTGATAACACTTTTATACTTGCCAACTACTAAATGTAGCACCTAAGAGATGATATGGTCTTTAGTGCTTGAAAAGAATTTCTCATGCAATTGTGCCACCACCATGGAAGAAATGACCACTATACACACACATGCAGAAATTTTCTCAGAATGATTTGGTAATATTTATAGGAAATAACATGGAGAGCTTAGGGGTGGAGTGATAAGCAGGTTGAGGGTTCAAATCTCAACCACAACATAGTACTAACATACTAACACTCCAATAGGTCGGCGTGTATACAACCCCCTTAA
The DNA here is from genome assembly GCF_001865875.1 of Lupinus angustifolius. NCBI lineage: Eukaryota > Viridiplantae > Streptophyta > Magnoliopsida > Fabales > Fabaceae > Lupinus > Lupinus angustifolius. Next base: position 5,030,174 of record NC_032025.1, read on the forward strand.
AAGGGAAAGGTGTATACAACCATTCCCCTTTATCCCATGCTTGATTTAATAATACCGAAAAGTGTATACAATCCCCTTAAACTCTACACCACCGATCAACTTTAATTTCATGTCAATCAAGCCTGAAGTTTCTTTCATTCATAAAATAGGTCTTTCCGTTTAAGTCTCAAGCCATTTCCTAACACTCAAGTATATATATATATGTGTGTGTGTACATATATATTCACACACACTTTACCTCTGTTCCTATGATGAAACCTATTAGGGGGTGGAAGAGCATAAGGATTTCCTCGCTTTTTGTTGCGCCTGCATACTAAAATGAGAATTAGAGCAAGAACGGCAAGAATTGCAACCCCACCAATGGTAAGGCCAACAATTTTTCCTGTATTATTGTCACCGGCATCATGCGAAGACGGCGGGGAGGGGCTATTAGAAGGAGTAACACCTGGTTTTGGACGTGGGGTAGGGGGAGAAAACGGTGGAGATTTTGGCACCGGTCCAGGTGGCGGCGTCTTAGCCGGAGTAACATTTGAACCGGGTGCTGGTGGAGTTGGAGGAGAAAATGTTTTATTAGGAGGAGGAGGAGGAGGGGTTTGAGGTTGCGGTGGAGATGACTGCTGAGAGGGGCTAGGAGGTGGAGAATCACCATTGGACGGTGGTGGTGTTGGTGTTGAAGGTGGTGGTGCCGCCGGTGGTGGTGTTGGGGGTGGTTGAGCGGGGGGAGTAGGTGAAGTATTTTGTGGCGGTGGACTCTTAGGAGGTGGTGAAATGTTAGAAGGTGGTGGTGGTGATAATTTCGGCGCAGGAGGTGGAGACTGTGACGGTGGAGGCGGCGATGGTGGTGGCGGGGACGAGGAAGGTGGAGGAGATTTAGATGGGGGTGGCGGTGCAGATTGAGATGGAGGCGGCGGAGAATTCGGTGGTGGCGACGGTGGCGGAGAATTCGGCGGAGAAGGCGGGGGCGGAGACTTTGATGGCGAACTTTGAGGAGGCTCTGAATCATCGGAAGGCGGGGAAGGTGGCGTCGGAGGAGGCGAATCGTTGCCGGAATTAGACGGTGGTGACCCATTTGAGGAATTGTTGTCAGCCATTTCTGATTCTCTCAAAAATCTCAACTTGATTATCAGAAATGGCGAGAAAATTGTAAAGAAGCCAAATCCCCCGCCTTACAATATAGATTATTGGAATTGCAACTTTTTTTTCTGAAAATAAAAACCAAGGTTGAATTTTGAAGATCAAAACAGAAATAGCATCAAAATTAGCAAAATGGGATAGGTTTTGTTTAAAGTTTAAACAATGCAGCAGAATTTGGATAACGAAATGACCAGAGAATCAAGGAAACAGAAATAGCAGCATGTTTTTTATAGAGAGTGCTTTTGTGAAGAAAGAAAAAGGTGATTTTGAGAAATGTTGAGCAGTCCCAAATGCAAATCACTCATCAGCCCTCAACATCTTTGTTAGCATTGTTTGTTGCATGTTTTTGCATGGGATCGTGTTTTTTTTTTTTTAGGAGCAAGTGTTACTGTTTTTTCTCTCTCTAACTTCTCTCCTTCATTATCGGGTTACCGCGCAAACTGAACCGGTTTGAGATTCTTAGAAGTTAGAACAATTTGGAAATTGGAACTACGGCATTGCCCATGACGTTATCCGGGTCAGTTGTGTTTGACCCGAGTATATTTGACATCTGCTACCTTTCCTCTTCCATGTAAGACGGGCATCTCTTTTAGAATAAGTTTACAAAAATGAGGAAAGAAAATATTGAGTAATAAATGTAGTGATTTTTTAAGGGTGAGGGATATCCTTCACCGTAATAAAAAACAGAGAAATATGAAAGAAAAAAAAAGTATACATTGACTGTTGTATGAGTTTTATATACTGTTATTACATCATTTATCATTGATATTTAATTATCGTTGCTTTTTCAAAAAAATAATTAAATAAATGGTAAATGATAAAATACTTGTGTATAAATATTTAAACTAACATAATATGGATTTCTTAATCAAATATGAATAATGGAGTTAGCAATAGAAAAATGCATGGCTAATTTTTTTCACCTTTGTTTTTCTAAGAGAACAAAAATACATGGGTCCATGTATTGAATGGAGTCAAACTATTAAAAATATTTTTTCCTCGTTTCCTTTCTCTGGTTTGAAGAGTGTGAAATTATAAACTATATAAATTAAAAGTGATATCTAAAATTTTCATCCAAAAATGCATACATATCCTAAATATACTAGTAGTTCCAAATTAACAAGATAATTGTCAAACAAATAAAATAAACCCCAATAAGTTTTATTATGTAACATATAACATGCCTTCCCTTTAAAAGATAAATCAAATAAATATAAAATGGGCTCACAAGAAATGAGCTTTCATAGTGTTGGGAAAGGAAGAAGATGATTAAGAAGAAAATGAGAATGTATAGAGAGTATAAGTTAGATTTGGAGAGGCAAGTTGTGGGAAAATATACAAAAAAACCAAAAGACAATGACATTTATGACATTTAATTTTTATTGAAGTTACAATTTTGACTTTAAAATTACAATACAAAATATTACTTGTCTCTACATTAATGGAGATGAGTCTTACTCAGAGAGTATGAATAGTTTGTTATTCAAAAATTACTCTCTTACAAAGAGATCGTATATTTTCCTTTTATAGCAATGACTTGGTTAACAACCATAACAGAATTTAAAAAACTAACTAATTATGGCAAGTTGCTCTTTCTTATACTACACTTAACAACTAACAACTTAATTGCCTAGACTTGAATTACATCACGTTTAACATCCTCTCCTAAGTCAGGTCCTTAAAGGAGACAACACATATTCTTTTCCTTAAGTCTTCAAATCTTTCAGCCTTTAGTGCCTTTGTAAACACATCAGCTAGTTGTACTTCTGTTCTGCATGCACTACTTTAAGCATTTCTTTGTTCACCTAGAGAAATCTCACTTCTATGTGTTTACTCCTACCACGGCTCACTGGATTTCTTGACACGCTTATGGCTGAAACATTGTCAATTTTGAGTTGCAATGGTGTTTTCACTTCAACCTTCATCTCCTTTAGCAATTCTTCGAGCCACACAGCTTGACAGGCAGCATTACAACCTGAGATGTATTCGACTTCACAACTTGAGAGTGAAACCACCTTTTGCTTAGTAGAACACCAGGAGATAAGGGCGTTATTTAGTAGGAACGAATATCCATAAGTAATCTTTCTCTCTACTAGATCTCCACCATAGTCAGAGTCTACAAAGTCAACCAGTTCAAGCTCTAACTTATGTTTTTCAGTGGGAAATAGGATTTCGTGATTTGTAGTGCCTTGTATGTATCTCATCACCCTTTTAGCTGCAAGCATATGAGTCTTCTTTGGTTTGCACATGAACCTACTTACCAATCCCACCTCATAAGATAAGTTTGGCCTGCTATTACGCAGAAATCTTAATGAACCCACAATCTGATTGAATGTTGTTTCATCCACTGATTCACCTTCCTCATCTCTTGTTAATTTCAGATTCACTTCAACAGGGCTTGTTACTGAATTACACAAGTTCATGTTGAATTTTTTCAATACATCTCTAGCATACTTCTTTTGGTGCATGATGATCCCTACCGCGGTGTATGTAAATTACATCCCTAGAAAGTAACACAATTTTCCTAGATCATTCATTTCAAATTCGGCTTTCATCACTCTTTTTAATTCTTCAATACCTTTTAAATTTGAGCCTGTTACTAGCAAGTCATCAACATAAAGGCATATGATGAGTAATTCTCCAATTCCTTCTTCTTTGACATAGACTTCATGTTCAACAGTGCATTTGTGGAAGTTGAGTTTAAACAAGAATGAGTCAATTCTTTTGTTCCATGCCCTCAGGGCTTGTTTTAGTCCATATAGGGCTTTGTTTAGTTTGTAAACCATATGTTCTTTTCCTTTGAATATAAAGTCATGTGGTTGCTGCACATACACATCTTCAATTAGTAGTCCATGGGGGAAGCTAACTTTACTTCTAGCTGAAATAGTGATCAGTTTCTTGCACAAGCAATTGCAACCACCAATCTTATGGTTTCAATTCTAGCCACATGAGCAAACACTTATGTGTAGTCCAACCCTTGTTTTTCTAGAAACCCTTTAGCCACCAATATAACCTTTTATTTGGAGATTGATACATCAGGATTTAGCTTTTGTTTGAAGATTCATTTTACATCTATTTGGTGTTTGCCATATGGTAGTTCAAGCAGATTCCAAGTCTCATTTTTCTCAATAGACTTGATTTTCTCAATCCATATTGTTTGCTTCATGGCTTCAGTTTCATCAATAGGTCTTGCTTCAACCATAAGTGCTAGAGGAATCAGTTCACCTTCTTCATTGATCTAATTATCAGAGTGAATTTCATAATCACAAAGTCTGCTAGGTAATGCCCTAATCATTTTGAGATCTCTGAGTTGCCTGGCTTTCGGTAGTTCTTTCAACCAAATTTTCTGAGACAGGTCCATTGTCCATCACCTTTGGGATTGGTTTCCTCAAGCTACATTGGCTTTGTTTCCAGTCCAATTTTTCATGCTCCAAAATCAACACATCTCTACTTATGAGTACCCTATCTTTTACTGCATCATACAATTTATAGGCTCATGTGGGATGATAGCCTATAAACACCATTGTTTCACTCTTGTCCTGAAGTTTGGTCCTTCTTTGATCTAGTACATGCTTGAATGCCAATGAACCAAAGAATTTGAGATGTCCAACAATTGATTTCTGTCCAAACCATACTTCAAGTGGAACTTTTCCTTCTAAGTTTCTTTGTAGGGCATTTATTCAATATATAGACTGAGGTTAACACTGCATCAGCCCATAGCTTTTGTGGAAACTCTTTCTCTTTGATCAGACTTCTGGCCATGTCCATAATGATCATGTTTCTTCTTTCTGCAAGGCCATTATGCTATGAAGTGTATGGTGCAGTGACCTCATGCTTGATTCCATTCTTTCTGCAATAAGCCTCAAATTCATTTGAGGTATACTCTCCTCCTCCATCTGTCCTCAGCAGCTTTAATTGTTTTCCACTTTCCTTTTCTGCAACAGCTTTAAAGTTCAAGAATGCTTCAAATGCATCATTATTGGCTTTTATCACATCTAACCAGATCATTCTGTTGAATTCCTCTACAAAGATTATGAAGTACATGTTTCCTACTAAAGAGGATGTTTCAAAGGGACCACAAACATTAGAGTGAACCATTTGATCTCATGTGTACCTCTAATTTAAATGAACTTCTCGTTTGTTTGCCAATTAAGCAGACCTCATATGCCTTTTCTGGTAGATTTGTGATAGGAATTCCCTTGACCATTTGTTTTCATCATTGATTTCCATTGATGCCAAGCATTGAACTTCAACAGCTTGTATGTTTACTTGGAATGTCATGTTCTTGGTCAATTTGCTTCTTAGTATTGGTTTGTTCTTATGGCCAAAGAGTTTAAGTTGTCCATCCTTCATTAACACGTTGAATCCCTTCTCCACTAGTTGACCTATATTCAGCATATTACACTTCATTTTTGGCACAAGGAGCACATTTGAGATTATGGCTTTCGATCCATTATGTCTTGTGATCACCACATTTCCTGCTCCTTCTACTTCTAGTGAGCTATCATCAGCAAATTCCACCATGCTTTTTTTTATGGGTCAAAATCTACCAACAATTCTTTATGCATTGTCATATGGTTGGAGCAACCTGAATCTAGGTACCATGATTCAGTGTGTGGATTCTCTGTAGAGGTAGTCATCATCAGGTTCACAGGTTCTGAGTCTGATTCTTATTGTACAACATATGCTTCTTCATGATTCTTCATTTGTTTTACCTTATCAGGCAAACATTCATAGGAATAATATCCTAATTTGTGGCAATTGAAGCACTTTACCTTCCTCTTATCAAATCTTTTTTGGGTTTGATTCTTTCTTGGCTTTCCTCTTCCATTAGAAGACTCAAGTCAATCATGAGTAAACTTGCTTCTTTATGAGTTTTGCGGCCACATTCTGTTATGCACTTGTCTACCTCTCCATTTCTTGTCTTTCTTATTGCCTTCCTCTTCAAAGTGACTTACCTTCAAACCTTGCTCTGTTCTCTTGCTTGGACATCTATCAAGCAATCTCATTTCATGAGCCTCAAGTGAACTTTGAAATTTCTCTATCTTCATTATGGTGATGTCTTTTTATTCTTCTATTGCTACCACAATGAAGTCAAATTTCTGAGGTAAAGATCTCATGATTTTTTCAATTATCATGAGATCTGTGATGAATTCTCCATAACCTTTCATCTAGTTTGTAATGGTTAGTATCCTGGTGAAGTATTCACCAATCTTATCACCCTTTTCCATGTTTAATAATTCATATTGCCTTCCAAGAGTCTGCAATTTTATCATGGCTTCGAATCAAGATATCCCAGGCTTATTTGACAGTGGTAGCATTTGGAATTTTCTCAAAATGGACATCATATACGCATTGATAGACCAGAAATAGTGCTTTGTTGTCCCTTTTCTTGGTTTCTTTGTGCATAGCTCTTTGTGCCTCTGTTGCATCAGGACCTGGTGTATGAGAACCATCTTCAACCACCTCACTAATTTCTTGAAAACAGAACAGGATCTTCATCTGTATTCTCCGTCTATCCCAATTTTTTTCTGTGAGAATAGGGAGTCTCATGGATGGTAGATTTGTGCCATTTCCCATCATCTTTGTCTTCAATTATCTACTTAATTCTTTCAAGCTTCCTCCGATTCCACCCACAGGTTGTGTTCCCTGATATCTTTCTAGCTAATTGATTCACACGCAGTGAATTTTCAGTTGTACATTCCTCTTTGGTTTAGCAACTGTTTGGGATATTCTTCCCTGCTGGATTTTTGCACACACACTCACACCACATAGATCCCTAGAAGTTTTCAAGCTCTTGATACCAAAGTTTGTTCGGAAAAGAAGAAGAAGATGATTAAGAAGAAAATGAGAATATATAGAGAGTATGAGTAGTTTGTTATTCGAAAATTGCTCTCTTACAAAGAGATCATATACTTTCCTTTTATAGCAATGACTTGGTTAACAACCATAACAGAATTTCAAAAACTAACGCTCTTTTCTTATACTACACTCAACAACTAACAAATTGATTGCCTAGACTTGAATTACATCATGTTTAACACATGGACGAACATCAGATCCAAAAGAGAAATGTAGATCATTTGTCATTTGTCTCATTTTTGTATCTTAATAGTATCTCAATCCAATTAGAAAGTAATATCTAATTAAAAAGAAAAATCATAAAAACAAAAAATAAAGTTTTTATATTATTTAGTGAAATATAATTAGCTTAAGATCTGACTATCATAGACACAATCAGCAAGATACTTAGAAGAAAATGAATCTTTGAATGACATCTAATAGGCTTAGGGCTATGTTAAATAAAACCCTAAAGAAAGCATTCCTAATCCTTTAGCTAGAGCAGACAAGGCCATACCATTTTTTATTGAAGGTTGGTTCATCCTTTATTCTCCACATGGTCCTCGTCATTGTTGGTATTGTGTGTTACTCAAAATATCCTGAAGAACAACTTTAGTGTGCAATGTAATGCCTGACCACACAAAGAGAACAAATGTTTGAATAAAGCCTGATGAGTTAGTATGAAGTTGAGTAGAAGCTATATACCGAACTTCTCAAAGAGATGGTCTTTTACATATACAAGGAGTTATGGTTGTCATCTTCCTCTGTTTGAGCATACTCGTTCATCTTACCCGAAATCTCCCAAATAAACATTGATCATGTTAACAAAGTTATACCAAGATGTAGGTACAATTTAATGTTTAAGATCGTGTGGTAAATTGGATTAGATGACTCTTCGTCAAGCTACCACCTATTATTTTAAAATATTATTTATATTTGAAAATCAATTTCGGTAAATGTCTTGTATTATTTAGTACCATTAAGTACTAGTTTCTATAAATTATCCAAATTTATGTTTCAAACTACCTCTCTACGTTCGAATAAGGATTACATGTTTCAAAAAATTCATGTCTTCATATTTCAAGCTAATCACATTACAACAAGTAATAAAAAGAATTACTTTCTGTTTTTATGATTTTTTTTGCTTAACTATTTGGTATTTTTTTTATAGAATTGATACAAAATGAGACACAAAATCTTGGGAGATATGATCTTCATTCCTCTATATTTGCCAAAAAACGACTACATTTATATCTTTCATTGCATTTACCTTCTATATTACATGTGGAAAAAGCTTTATTTAAATGTCGGGTAGATTCGTGTGGATCAGTGACGAATCTAGGACCCAGACGCAAGGTGTGCAAAATAGGTTAAAATTAAAATAATAAATATCTCAATTATAAAAAATGGAAATATTGTGTAAAAATTACAAAATTTAAATAATTTAATCAAATAAAATATATAATTCATAACTAATCTATGTGATTTCACATTTTGAAATTGTTGAAAGATATTTACTTTATTGTCAATATTGTTGAACACTTCTCACTAAATATAAATATAAGTCACTAGATAGTTATTCATTCATGCATCTTCCATTCCATTACACAATCTATTTTTTACAATTTTCATAATTGAAAAAACTCTTTTTAAAATTGTATTGTTAACTTTAAAAGAAGATAAATTAATGGGGAAACAATTTGTCTTCCACCTCCAACCAACTTATCTTAAGATTACTTATTCATTTCAAAGAAGCAAATTCAATAGTGTTATGCATATCGATATTGTAAGTCTCAAGTTGATTATCAAACATCATAAAATTAGTTGAACGAAAAATTATGTGGATAAAACTTTACAAATTCAGTCAATTTTATCATATCAAAACTAGATAAGAAGTTAGCTAGACTCAAACAAGACATACAAAGAAGCAATTGAGTATTTATCTTGGATATCCGATTATGAATTTCCTCGAGTTGCATATATATAATATTATAAAATATTTCAATACAATAATGATTATTTATTTTTCATGGAGCATGTCATTTTATTTACAAAAGAATAAATTTTGGGCTCGTAAAGTTATAAGTAAGAGTATAATATATATATACAATGCTTAAATATTTATATACAGTCACTAGATAACCTACCATTTATTTAAATTATTTTAATTTTAAGAATGAATGATAATTAAATATGAATGATACAATAACAATATATATTACTCACAATTTTTCTGTATAAATAATATAAATTTTTTCCAAAACGTTCCGGTGTGCTGGGGTGGATAAAGATAATTATTGGTCAAAGTTCTCCACAAGACAGGTCTATGGCGCAGAAGCTTGTCCATGTGATAAACTTGATTGTTAACGAAATTGCTCTGGGTCTATGGTCCATGGTAGTATAATAATGTTGAAATACCTTAGTCAAGCATGAGTTCAGACACCATTAAGTTTATTAGTTTAATTGGTCAGCGTAGTGCTTGGTTGACAAGGAATAGAACGGGAATCATAAAAGACCACTCTTTACTCTTTATTACTATTAAAATACTTGTCAACCAATCAAAATATCACCAAACAAAGAAATGCATACGTGCTTCTAGTACTCCAAAAATTAGACTAATGAATGCGTCACGTTGTGATGAACATTCAAAAACTCACTTGAAGAATTGAATGAGTCTATTCATATTCATGCATGCACTTGGATAAGCTCTGTGTATTTGCATGGTGGTGCTTAAATTTGTTAGCATACCTTGTCAGTCAAGGATGATATCTTAATTTTGAATTAATTATAGCTTACGTATCATATTGTCTTATGTGATATAATAATCATATTTTTCCTCCTTCTATAGTTTCTTAGCTATTTCTCTTACTAAAACTTCTTTAGTTATTTCTAAAAGCAAAACCAAACACATTAAAAAACAATTAATGATGAAAAAATTAAGCAACAACCACTACCCACTTAAGTGAAGTCATCACTGATATCAGCCCCGCCAATGCCAGTTCCAGTTTCATTAAGTAACCCGTGACCTCTGCACCGCAAAAAATGTAAAAGTCACGCCCTATCTGCCCAATTCTGTTCAAAAATAAAATTAATGCTCACCATTTTTGCATTAAAAAATTCGCAGTCAAGAATTCAAAAGCTGTCCCTTTAATGATATTATGTAGAGAAATGAAATAAGTACATTTTTTTTTTGTAGGATTAACATGTAAGTATTTTTTACACTCTGAGTAAATCATTAATCATTTATATGTTAACCATCATATAAATATCAAATAAAAGTAATATAAATTAAAAGTGTATAATGTACTAATAGTGTAAAAAACTTTTACATTAACTGTGTGTATTGATTTTAAACTGTTTTTTTTATATTGTTAAAAGTCAAACATGTTATAATAAGTTTTCAATGTTTATTTATTCATTCAATTTATATTACTAGTGTTTAAATAGTGTTTGTAATAGCATGAGTTAACTCAACCATTTTATTTTTTATTCCTCAATTAGTATTTTAAAGACAAGGATGGGGGCTTTTACTGTTGAGTACGACTCTTCTAAAGGTCAACTAATACTTTAGAAGTAAAATATCAGTTTGGACGATTTATGAATTATATATCTCAATTAATAAATTTGCACCCAAACTTAAATTAAATCGATACACTATCCTAATATAATGCAATGCATGTTAGAGCTAACCGATTATTATTAATCGAACCGACTATATTCCCATATTATAGACACTTACCACTTTATAGGAATAATAGAGAGATTAACATGCTTTAATGAGAGAATCTTCTAATTTTAAATTGAGATATTTATTTTCATGAGGTCCCCTTCGAGAAGGGACCAAGAAGGTGCCACGCAGTTACTACGTGAGGCTCCGCGTGTATAGGTAAACACGTGCAGCGTGTGAACTGAAAAATATTATATCAATTTTATATATTATCATTATCATTCATATTTAATTATTATCGACTTTCCAAAAAAGATTAATATTAAATGAAGAATATATAATGTTTTAATCGCCTTGATTATATATAAATTTTTATATTAACAATATATATTAAACTTATAATAAAAATATAAAATAAAAAATCAAAGGATCATAGTATTTTAATTTAAGTGTGTCCCCCAAGTATGAAAACCAAACCATTCTCAACTTCTTATTAAGATATTCAACTACTTTCCTTTAAAACCCAACCATAAGCTCCAAAACTTTACAAAACTCTACAAAACTCACACACATATAAACACAAACCATTAAAAAACAGAACCATAAGAACAAGAACAATGCAAAACGTTTCAGACGAGTTCGCTGAAGCTTCTGGAAAATTCGAACATGACTTTATGGCCAAACTCAGAGTTCAAGATGATAACGAAGACAGTGAGAATCGTGAACAAGAAGAAGAGGAAGACGAAGAAGAAGAGTTTACCTTCATGTTCACTAGTCCCGACGGTTCTCCAATCTCCGCCGATGATGCATTCGAGAACGGCCAGATTCGGCCGGTGTTCCCTGTCTTCAATCAAAATCTTCTCTTCACTGACGATTACGACTGTGCCTCCGGTAACCAATCACAGATCAAGAAAGTATTCGTTCAGAAAATGGATAGTTCTCCGTTGTCGACGGCGGCTGAGAGTTCAAAATCAGGATCGGAGCTACCAACGACGGCGAATTCATACTGCGAGTGGACGCCGAAATCGGCGGTGAAGAGCAACTCGACAGGATTCTCGAAGCTGTGGAGGTTCAAGGAACATATGCTACGAAGCAACAGCGACGGAAAGGATACTTTTGTATTTATCCATCCGCCGCCGGCAAAGGCTGAGAAGGCGAACTCCGGCGAGGTGAGAAATGTTATGGTGAAGAAGGTGAAGGGGAAAACGACGTCGTCGTCGGCGCATGAGAAAAATTACGTGATGTATAGAGCGAAGAAGGAAAATGAGAAACATAAGTCTTACTTGCCGTATAAGCAAGATTTGTTTGGGTTCTTCGCAAATGCCAATGGTTTCAGCCGAAATGTTCATCCTTATTGACATCTTCTGGTTCATACGACAGCGTCGTTTGATTGAACTACAAAATATTTTTCATTTTTTAATTATTCTACATGTTTGAAAAATACCTACCTAACTTGAGATTTTTGCTTGCTGTGATGTAAATACATCTTCTCATGTTTTCTTTGTTGGTTACAAATATCTAGTGATATTTAATTTTAGTCTTCCAGTTTTTGCAAGATCAAAACTTGGTTTTAATATCTAGTGATTTCTATGATTAAATAATAGTAGTCCATTCATGTGTTACATTATTCGAAGTAAAAAATGATAATATCTATAATTATATTATTAATAATAATATTATTATAATATTATAAAAACAATAGTCCATCTAATCAAAAGAAAATAAATAAAAGTCCATTCGTGTGTTACATTCTAAGCTAAGAAATTATGAATCCGTTGCAGTTATACATTACGGGTGATTAACAAAGAGATCAATTCTTCTTTTGGTGTTGTGACATTGGTTTATAATGAGATTATAATATTCTAAACCGTTTATAAATCTAGCTAGTGTCATACTTATTATTAGTATATGATCAGTACAATTTGTTATTAATATATTAACATGAGTACAATCCGAAAAAACAAAGGTTGCTGGTGAAAACATGTGATATTGTTTATTGTGATATTGTTTATTAGGGGCTTATTACTTGATTAGATCATGCCAAACTTTTTTGTGAATATGTTTGGACTTTTTATAAAAACATATTTAATTTAACAAAGGCATATTAAAATTAATATGTTATATAATAATGTTGAAATTATATTATTTTAAAATAAGTAATATTATTACGTATCTAATTTCAGAATAAAAATAAATATAAAAAATATATTTTAATTATTAGAGTTAAATGACCTAACCAAAACTATGTCTATTAGCTCATTTAAATATATATATATGGTTAACTATTTCATGAGTCATGACAATCTTATATATGAGAAAACCAACATGTTATGTTAGACTTTTAAACATATCAGATTGGGCTTCAAAATTTTTTAAACATGCTAACAAATGAAACCCAAACTCCACCATGCTATATATGTTTAACTTATTAAAGGTAAAATTTGATGCCAACGTTACTTGTCATAGACCAGAAATGTAACGTAGAAATAGGATGATTTTAAAATAATGGAGAATTTAATTATCCTGTATGCGGATGACAGATGTTGTGATATGAATACACAAGTTAAGTATATACACTAGCAAACATAAACAGAAGAGAAAAAATAATGCATATGAATTTTGTATACCAATAACGTATCATATATTATTCATATTTAATTATTATTAATAAATAAATGATAAATAATATATTAATAATATATATATTTTTAAATTAATAATACATAAATGTTACCATCAACTAAAAAATAAGATAAAAACACATTGTTAGGTTGTAAGAAAACAATTTTGATTTCCAAATCTCCTAACCACTTGACCTAGAAACAGAATTAATATGCATGTATGAGGTGTCCAAATCGTATGTGGATCCACTCTGTGTGGCGTGGTGTGATGGGAAACAACAATGATCGTGAAATGGACAAAACAATGAATGTTGCAGAACCAATCTCTTGTGGTGGAGAACATTTGTCATTTTTATACCATTCAAAATTTTGAAATTTTTCTGTATAGCTACCAGTGTAGTCCCATCGTACGTGAGTGTAATGATTAAGCTGTTCAATAATATCTCCAAATTCTTATACAAGCTACAAAGAAAATGGCTACAGAAGTTTTCCAAGTTTCAAACAATATGTTAATGTTATTCAATACTATGTACTATCAATAAATTCATACATTATTTATGTGCTAACCATTATTAATTATCAAACAAAATAAAAATATTATAAATTAATAATAATTATCAAACAAAATAAAAATATTATAAATCAATAATAAATAATATGTTGATAGCGTAAAAAAATTTATATTAACTATGCTACATTTTAAATCCTTATACTTTTGTATAATAATGTTTTCACATGTTAAATACTTATTTATTATTAAAAAATAGTTTAATCTAAATTCCAAGTATTATAATAGTTACTTATGCATGACTCACAGATGAAAAATATACAATTAACTATTAATCTTTAAAAAATTATTCTGGCCAGTAGAATTTTATAATATAATTTAAAGATTTTAAACAGTATTTCTTTAAATGAAAATTAATTTTAATGGAATATTAATCTTTAATTTTAATTAATTTTAAACAGTAGTTTGCTCACCATGCTCATCACCTGTCTTATTATTTTAATGGAATACAAATATGTCAAACATTTGATTATGATTAGTGTATAAAGAAAACTGACCATTCTTATTTTAATTATTGCAAACTATGAAACATCAATATCGATTCTCTTGTTGGATACAATATAATATTTCAAAAAATATACAAGACACGGTACCTTTGTAATACATAATATAGTAACACAAGCTTGTATTTAACACTTGTCTGGATGCATCACTTAGTTGGTAACACAATATACAACTGAAGTTACATAGGCCAACACAAAATGAGGTTGGGTTGTATTTGATTATTTATTTTGTCTTTTTAAAAAATAATCTTTCTTGGAAGCAATATAATTATGACTCATCATAAAAAGAATATAATACTTATGTAATGTCAGTATTTATACATACTCAATTCATTATTTAACATTTATTTATATTACTTATATTTAAAATTTAATTGCTTTGTTAGTATTTCTGATTAAATAGACATTAATATTGTCCTTTCATTTTGTTATTGATTAACGTTTTTCTTGGAAAATAATTTTTTTTAGTGGTGAATGAAATTTAAGACTTGTGTATAAAATATACAAAAAATTATAGAGTTGGGTTAGCCATGAGTGACTTCTAGGCATTATTTTAGAATGCTTGTAGAAGTTGGTTTTTTCTATACTGACTTCTGGTCATTGTCACCAAATTTATACCAAAGTTGTATTGGCAATCAAAGATGTATATCACTACCATGACTTCTATGCATGAAATTATTAACATTGTGAAGTTGTAAATCCACTCTAGTACTTCTAGGTATGAAATCTTTAACATTGTGGAGTCTTCTCTCTATTCCACAATTTTTGTGTTTAAAAAAACTCATTTACAAAAGTCGTACACAAACAAAAAGACTTCCTAATTTTATCAAGCGGGTTCCTCATATTCAAACTTTTTAATCTAACGAATTCACAAATTAGAATCCACCAAGAATTAATCCACATGAAGCTACTCACAAGAATAAATGGGTGATTGCATTAGTGATGGAAGGAGAATAGGAGAAGGATTTATGATGATGAAGAAGAGCAAGAAACAACAATATCTTCAATTTTCGAACACCTAAACAAAACCTTTTCCAAACTTTGGTATATTTCGGTGAATATTTAATATTGATATAGCATAAAGGTAAATTAACAAACATGGAACAATTAGAGGACTAAATTGCTATTTTTTATTCTTAAAAAGAAACAAATTAAAACCTAAAAAATCAAAAGTAATTTAACTTAAGTGGAAAAAAGCACCACGCTTAAAAGCCGATCTCGTTTGGCTTCGCGTTTTGATATCAGTTTCAACTTCAGATCTCTTTTCCTTTCAGCGTCTTTAGGCTCCATTTCGAGGTTGATTTCACGAATTCTTCTCCTTCTCACTCTTCGATTTATATGCATGCATTCGTACTTGTTCTTTTTTGTTGAATCAATTTGCCCTGGTTTGTTTTGTATTCGAAATTTTCTTAATTATGTTTGATGGAATGATAAGTTGGCAATAGTTTAGATCTCATGATAACCTTTCCCTTGTTGCTGTTTTTATTATCATTGTTGTTTATTTCTCTAATTTTGATATTGGGATAATGAAAAGCTCAAAACTTTTGTACCCCTTTAAGCTCAAAATTTTGTTTGCTTGTATTTTAGTTATATTGGTTAAAACGAGATTTTTATTGGCTGCATTTTTTTGCATAAATAATTCAAGGACATTGATGTGTATCCTTTTTTGTGTGGGTTCATTTTCCTTTCTGTGGTGCAAGGAGGAATGATGCATCAAGCTTTGATTTTGAGCTACACATTAAATTTTTATAATACGGGTTAGTGGTTCAGTGCTACTCTTTTGTCTGATGTTTTAGTGTCACTTCTTGTGGTTTTGTAGGATTTTAAATATGGCAGATTCAAATCAAGGATTGAGGAAGCCAGTGTTTACCAAGGTCGATCAGCTTCGACCCGGGACCAGTGGACACACTTTAACTGTGAAGGTTGTCAATGCTAAGATTGTGTTGCAGAAAGGTCGTCCTGATGGTCCTCAACCCCGTCAAATGCGACTTGCTGAATGTTTAGTTGGTGATGAGACTGGATTGATCATATTCACTGCGAGAAATGATCAAGGTATGCATGTTTTTGATAGTTTTGTGAAGCTGACCGGATACAAGTATTCCTTACTGTTTTTTTCATTCTTATTGGATTATTTTTTCTGGGGAAAAGGGTTCTAATGTTATTTTTCCACATGGAGGATTCACGTTTCATGTGTCGAGTGCATTGTTTCTCCATTGTGTGTGCATGTCATTTATTTTCTGATATGTGTTACTTCCCGTCTTTTGTTTGTCGATGTGTTATGATTTATGAATCAAGTGTTTTATTTTGTTAATAGTGTGGGTATCTGTAATTTATATTACAATGTCTGTCCATTTTGGTCTTTATATTATCCAGCTACCTTTCTGAATCATTTGATTCACTAAATGCTTATGAGATCTCTAGAACTGTAATGTATTTGATTCGCCAAATGCTTATGAGATCTCTATTTTGTTATTGGACCATTTGTCTTTATTGTGTGGTTTGGAGTGCTCAGAAAGTACTTAATGGATTAATCATGAATTCACTTAAATCAATACATATTTGTTAAAAAATTCCCAATAACTTGTATATTGTAATTCTCCCAACTTAATTATACTTTGAGTGCATTTGTTTATACACATGACCTCATTTTGTCTTATCGACTTATTGCCCATGGATGAGTTGAAAATTTATCTGTCCCAATGTCTAATGTTTAGCAGTATTGCTGAACATGCTGATATATACAGTTAAATGCTAAACAATGTCATGTGATTCCAATTTTGCTTCTGTTCAGTGGATTTGTTGAAAGATGGAACAACTGTTGTCCTGCGCAATGCCAAGATTGACATGTTCAAGGGATCAATGAGGCTTGCTGTGGACAAATGGGGTCGCGTTGAAGTCACTGAACCTGCTAGTTTCACTGTCAAGGAAGATAATAACTTGTCCCTGATCGAGTACGAACTAGTGAACGTTGTGGAATGAGTTACTGGGACTGTCTGGAATATGTGATGTGTTATAATGAGAATAAAAAACAAATCAAAGAAAGAAATCTAATCTTGTCAATGGGACATCTGGTTGTGGCAATTCACCTTAGGAATAGAGATTTGGGAAGCCAATAGTACCAACAGTTGCTTCTTACTTTGCAGCACACTTGGTGGATCTTGTAAGTGGAAGAAGAAATAAAAGAAATTGGCTTACAGATCATGTTTTTTGTTTTAGTATCTGTTTAGTTTTGGATGATGTGAATCTTCATTTACCATGTATTATATTTATCAGAATATTATATATGGAAGGTGAGTGTTCATACTTGATATGTTCCCATGTGTACTCTCAGTCTTTATCATGGTCTGATGTCTAGTACTAGTAGAATCTGAATCATTTTTAGCAAAAAGTATATTTATCTCAAAAGATAGGTATGGAAATAAAATCCTGCATTAACAATAACATCTTCAGTTAGTTTAGAAAAATTAATCTGTCAA
Source organism: Lupinus angustifolius (assembly GCF_001865875.1). NCBI lineage: Eukaryota > Viridiplantae > Streptophyta > Magnoliopsida > Fabales > Fabaceae > Lupinus > Lupinus angustifolius. The sequence goes on from NC_032025.1 coordinate 5,047,984, forward strand.
GTGCAAAAAGGAAGAATACCCTTCATAATAAATGAAAATATTATTTTTAGTTTTCATTTGACTGATGACTCAACTGATATTCTGTATTCCATCATTTGTTATGCACATGTGGATCAATTTTTAGACATCTCCAACACTATTGTTCACTAATAGTACTGTTTTATCGTATGTGTTTGTTTCATCAAGATTGATAGTGAGTGATACCCACTAATAGTGCCAAATTGAGTGAAGAGTGTAGAATTTCATTAACAGTGCAGTGTAGACTCTGAGGTAGTCTTTTGCTGTTGTCTCCATGAGACATTCTTTCAATACGATGACAAGAAAAAAGTAAGTCCCGCACAAAGTGATTGTTCTTGGGCTTGTGGTCTAAGCAAACCATGTCATGCCCTACTTCATACTGTCCCAAGATAAACCTGTTCATTTAAAGCATTGGCAACTTAGTTATACTAAGTGTGTTTTGGTGACCAAGATACAACAAAGATAGAAAAGGATAGCAAGCTAGATAGTATGTGTAGGATAAACTCTTATCATATCCGGTGCTTGGTGAGCATTCGATAATGAGTGCATTGATGTGGTGATGGTGGCGGTCGGGTAATATGTTGATAATGGCAGTGATGTTTACGTGTAAAAGCATGAAGGCAAAAATGTGTTATCCTTTCATGTTTTTCCCCTAACTCATCTGTCCGATAGGATAAAGAACCATTAGGTAAACATGATAAGTCAATGGAATATTAGTATCTTATCATGTTGGCTCACCAAACTCTAGATTGTAACAAGATATGATATATTACTATATTGTATCCACCAAACGAGGCTTAAATGTGTTAGTATGAAATGGCATGAAGCAATAGTTTGATTTTACCTATTGTAAAAAAAGGAACTACAACTCAATTGCAACATCAAAAAGCAAATGGTTTATACAAGGTTTTGTTGGTTTTATTTGATTTGTTTAACTGCTTCTTAAGACTCGCTGACCTTAACATTAAGGCCCATGAGACTTGTAAGAGTACAGTTTCTTAAGCTTCATACAGTTAAAGGAAACTACAAGAATCAGAAGCTTTAAGAAAAAGCTTATAAAAAAAGAAGCATTAAGAAAATAAAACTAAATCCTTCTAATTTCTAAGCGTTTGATCCTACAAATTTTCCATTATTCATTGATTTTTGCTTCAAAATGATCGTTTATTGCAACTCGCTAGTATGTTACTGAACTTGTGTAAGCTATGTATGAGTACTTGGCATAGCAATTGTTTAGCAAAATTAGCACAAAACTAGTCTTTGTTCAATGAATACTTCAAAAAAATTGTCTTTTGTTCATTCGTGAAGATTAATCAAACTCTCATATATTATGTTGACCATGCTGTATGAGCAGCCTGAATAACACAATATGCATGTTATTAACATAGTGTTTAAGTAGAGTGGAGCCTCGGTGATAGAGTTTAAGGTTCTTAATACAAACATTTCCGGATAAAAATAAAACCTCAAGTAGAAGAAATCATAGCTTTTCAATCTGCTCACCACACCTCCTACTAAAACTAAAACCACTTTTGTTTTTTTATCCCTGAAACCTTGTACTGATTTGTTTGCGAGTTGGACTTTAGACGGAAAGAAAAAAAATAAAAGGTTTAAGAGTCATGAAATATACTTGTAGCCTTCCCTTGCTATTTATTCAACTCGCAAACAAACCCTTAAACTCTATCACTCCTAGTAAATCTCAGGACAAGTGGTATTTTTCTATCTTGGAACCTTACACGGATTAATATTCTCTAAAACATTTAGCTTATTTTTAAAAGTTTTTCTGGGTCATGAAACTCTAAATATTTGAGGCCCAAATTAAGATTGCAAAAGGCCCTCTAGAATATATATCCATTTGCTTAAACCCAAACTCACAAAGAAGCCCTTGTTTGGTGATTCTCTTTCATCACTGCAACTTGCAAAGTGAGTGAGAGAGAGTTTTGTTGGGTTCTGAGAATTCAACAAAATGGTGACGGCTAATTGTGTTAGGAAAACTCTCCAAGCAGCTTCGTCTTCTACAAGAACCCTTTTCTCTCGTCAATCTTCACCTTCTGCTTCATATGCTTCTAAATTCAATTCCCTACCTTCTTCTCCTAAAGTTTCTACCCAGAAGCGTTCCCTCTCATTTTCATGGTAAAGTTCACTCCTTTTTCACTACATCACCATTTTCTCCCTCATTCCTTAACCCCTTTTCACGACACTCTATGTAGAAGTATAATACCAGTAAATGGTTCCTTCTGATTTGTTCTGCATTATTAAATTTGATAACTTTATTTTTATGCATCTGGGTAATTGTATGTTGTTGATTTTCTTAGGCTTCCGGTGCAATTGGCTAGTGTACAAGTGTCTTTGACACCATTGCATAGTGTTACTGCCTCTGCTTTGTTCACTTCTCTGCTGTCTTTACACAATAGCAATTGGGGTTGTCTCTCAGAAGGTTCCTTTCTTATTTCATCCTGATTTTTATGTACTCTATTGTTATTTGTTGAATTATCTTGTACATAAGTTTATCCAAATAAACTTGTATAAAGTGCCTATAAGGAACAACTAATCGAATAGTTTCATGTCATTAAAAATAGTTGTTATAAGGATTTTGTTATCTTTTTTTAAATGTTATTTTAATGAAGTGGAAGCATTCGATAGATTGTGTTTATTAGACAAGTGCCTATGCAAGTTTTTTCTTAAGTTTATAATAACTATCTTTTGCCCTTTTCATTTCAGTTATCAATACCCTATAATCTATAATTTTATGTTTTGGGATAAAAGGGGTCATAACTTCATCCCTTTTGTTGTTGTAGTATTTATTTTCTATCATTTGTAGCTTTTCCTTTTGCCTTAATATGGTTATAGTAGCTCTAATTGCTAAATAATAGAATTTTAATTCAATAATTGTCAGTGATAATGTTGTTTCCTCCCCCAACTAGATCATAGGCATGCCACATTCCTATACATATGTTAGTTTGGTGATTACAAACAAGGGAAACAAAATGTAGGCACAAGCCTATTGATACTTAGCGGTTTTGTTTGTGTTGCCCTTTGAGGTAATATAGGATTCTTGCACTTTGAAGTCTTCAATTGTAATCTTGCATGAAAAAAAATTCATTTTAAGTATCTTCATTGGATTTTGTCTATTCATCAGTATATTGATTGGTTTGTCCTGATTGCGTTGGGCGCATTCCACTTAATTCGCGTTGGGCGCATTCCACTCAATTCTACATCACTGTTACCCCTTCCTGGCTTGCAGTATTCTTGACCAATGAATAACTGTTGGATGAATTTGAATGCAGAATCTAATGATTAAATTCAAACTTGTCAACAAAAAGCTGTGGATACCTAAGAAACCCTTCTCTTTTAACGCTCACAAACCCTGATATTTTCTTTGTTTATATTGTGACAGGTTTTGCAACACCTCTATAGCATCATGCCTATCAGCCTATGGTATCTTGCATTTAGACCAACCAGATACCATTAGGTGTAGGTTTTGTTTCAATACTTGTTTCTAGTAGGTACTATGTTTAATAATGTAATTTGATTAATTTATCTTTATTCTCCGGTTACCGTTTACAAGGAGTTTCAGCTGTTGAGCTTTCGGAAAGATGAGTCTTTTCCCATTGGGTAATCCTTAAATGTGAGAAAAAATTTCATGTAAAATGTATGACATTTTTAAAAGTGATTTTATTTTTAATGAGTAAGGAAACTTTGAAGTTGAAATTGTTATCATGTGATGTGCTCTCCTGTTTTTGTCACTCCTATTATAAATCTCCATTGATTCTATATGGCTCATCACTTTTGTACACTCCTATAATTCGAGCACATTTTCCTCTGGGCTTATTATGAGCCAGATTATCTATCTCAATCCCAATCATTAAGCAAATCTTCTATACATAATACAGTGATTAGCTTTTTGGTATGAACAACTGGTTCTATAAAGATGAATCTAAAAATGTTTAATGTGTATTGTATTTCTTATATCACGTTGTTTATAATATGATATGATGCCATTTTTGGTCTTGCTCAACCATATTGGCTTATTGAACTTGTTGATGTTTACACGTTTTTTCATTTGTACACTTGAATTTTGGTATCTATTTATTAGTTGAGGTGATAGTAGTTGGCATCACACGTAGAAGAGTGATTAAAATCATCATTCAAATAAGAGCATATTTATTGTCCCACAATTTGTGTCATTGCATGTACCACCATTTTGTGATTGATTGAAAACTGTATTGTAGTTAAAAATTTAATAATTAACTATTTTTCTAATCAATCACACCGATAGCATATGACATAACTTGTAGGATAGCTTATATGGACACTCAAAGTAGAACCTATAGTTTATTTTCCATCTGCATGTTTCCCCGATCTTCAAATTTCAACCTCTCATCTACTATTCAACGATCATTGGGGCTAGTTAACCAATTTTACGTCCCAAGTTACTGTTAAACTCAAGGACTGAGCCCCATAATTTATTTTAAATCTGTTTAAAATCTTTTTAACGCAATCAAATTGAATGGAATCATCAATTATTTTGTGATTTATGTTATGATGCAATCATTAGGTTAGGACATCAATCATGTGTTCTATAAAAAAAATCATTAAATAATCTTTTATGTCATAATAATGACAAATTGAATAATGTCTTTTATTACAAAATCACGTATTGGTAGGAATAAAGGAGATCCTCATGTTGATTAAAAAGTTAAGGGTTTGATTCTTTTGAGCAGATGTTTGTTGAAAGACATAGCTATACATCTTGAACTAGATTAGTTCTTTACTCGTAAAGTAAAGGATACTCTTGGTGATAGTACCAAAAAAACATATAGTAGTATCACTTTGCTGATTCATCACTCCACTTAAGTACAACAATGAAACTTTGGAAGCAGATTGACACAGAAGCTGAAAACTGGCTTATGGAATTTATTGAGAAGGCCTTTGAAACATGTTTGTTGAAAACTAAGGGAGCATCAGATTGTGATGTTAGGAAAGTACTACTTCTAATTCGTTCACAAATAGGGGAATCTTACTTTTTGAAAGTGTCATCTAAGTGAAGTTGATAAAACTTGCATAGAATTGTTTTTCTCTATTTGGCCGATTAATTGTTGATCATTTATTTATGGAAAACCCAACTATCTTACTCATATTTACACACACCATGTTTTATAACTTATCTACACCTGCTCATTTCCTTCTATGCTCACCTACACTTAGTGGTGGATAAACTTGACGTATCAGTTTAAGTTGCAATAAATGCAGTGTTATTAAACTCGATTGGACCAACTATTTTTTTATGATAATACGCGTCGTCACTATAAGCAATAAGGACGCAGTGCTCATTCCTTATCCTAATTTCAAGAGCTGCATGCAAGGCTCCACAATGAAGGATTGTTGTTGTTCCTTCAATTTTCTCTGCTAGAACTGCAAGTAAATCTGTGACAAGCTCTTCCTTTTCACATCCTATTTATGATGTTAACCCACCAAGAATCTACATTATATTAGTTCTCATTGGATCAATAAGTACCATATTAAATCAAATATTCAGATAACAATATTTTGTTGGGAAGGGAAATATAATATATACATCAATAATCTTCTTTATAAAAAAAATGAAAACCTTCCATTAATAAATAGTACATCCACATAATGGGATGCTATGATATAGACAATTCTATTCAAGGTTGAAATAAAAAATGATGAAGTAAATGATTCTCCAATAATATTGTGAAAGTTAATGGTAAAGTAGTGGAGAAACTTTAGTTCAAATAATTGATTATATAAGCAAAAATCATTACAAACAATAAAATGATAACAAACTATGTTATGATATAAACTTAAATAAGAGTTAACTAGAGATAATTTAGATAAAATTAACTAACAAACTACAATCCTAGGGATGAGTATACCAGATCCTACATTCCCTCTTAGTACGGTCTGATCATGATTGAACACAAATAGAGTCAGGTCTCATTGGGTTTAAGACCGAGTTTGGGATTAAAAAAATAGACTCATACAATATTTATGGTCAGGTAGAGACCAACATCACCCATCATAACCCATCCCATGATCAATCACTCATCATGTTTGTATTGTCTCAACAATATATATATATATCAAATTAAATATTAATAATAAATAATATTAGGAATACTTTATCTAAAATAAATATGAATTATCTTTAATGGAATCTATATTCAGGTTTAATAGTTGACCTGATCGATATTTAAGGTCGATTTAACTTCTAATCTAAAACCAGTCCGAGTTAAAAAAAAAAAAAAAAGATACCATTAGGTGTAGGTTTTGTTTCAATACTTGTTTCTAGTAGGTACTATGTTTAATAATGTAATTTGATTAATTTATCTTTATTCTCCGGTTACCGTTTACAAGGAGTTTCAGCTGTTGAGCTTTCGGAAAGATGAGTCTTTTCCCATTGGGTAATCCTTAAATGTGAGAAAAAATTTCATGTAAAATGTATGACATTTTTAAAAGTGATTTTATTTTTAATGAGTAAGGAAACTTTGAAGTTGAAATTGTTATCATGTGATGTGCTCTCCTGTTTTTGTCACTCCTATTATAAATCTCCATTGATTCTATATGGCTCATCACTTTTGTACACTCCTATAATTCGAGCACATTTTCCTCTGGGCTTATTATGAGCCAGATTATCTATCTCAATCCCAATCATTAAGCAAATCTTCTATACATAATACAGTGATTAGCTTTTTGGTATGAACAACTGGTTCTATAAAGATGAATCTAAAAATGTTTAATGTGTATTGTATTTCTTATATCACGTTGTTTATAATATGATATGATGCCATTTTTGGTCTTGCTCAACCATATTGGCTTATTGAACTTGTTGATGTTTACACGTTTTTTCATTTGTACACTTGAATTTTGGTATCTATTTATTAGTTGAGGTGATAGTAGTTGGCATCACACGTAGAAGAGTGATTAAAATCATCATTCAAATAAGAGCATATTTATTGTCCCACAATTTGTGTCATTGCATGTACCACCATTTTGTGATTGATTGAAAACTGTATTGTAGTTAAAAATTTAATAATTAACTATTTTTCTAATCAATCACACCGATAGCATATGACATAACTTGTAGGATAGCTTATATGGACACTCAAAGTAGAACCTATAGTTTATTTTCCATCTGCATGTTTCCCCGATCTTCAAATTTCAACCTCTCATCTACTATTCAACGATCATTGGGGCTAGTTAACCAATTTTACGTCCCAAGTTACTGTTAAACTCAAGGACTGAGCCCCATAATTTATTTTAAATCTGTTTAAAATCTTTTTAACGCAATCAAATTGAATGGAATCATCAATTATTTTGTGATTTATGTTATGATGCAATCATTAGGTTAGGACATCAATCATGTGTTCTATAAAAAAAATCATTAAATAATCTTTTATGTCATAATAATGACAAATTGAATAATGTCTTTTATTACAAAATCACGTATTGGTAGGAATAAAGGAGATCCTCATGTTGATTAAAAAGTTAAGGGTTTGATTCTTTTGAGCAGATGTTTGTTGAAAGACATAGCTATACATCTTGAACTAGATTAGTTCTTTACTCGTAAAGTAAAGGATACTCTTGGTGATAGTACCAAAAAAACATATAGTAGTATCACTTTGCTGATTCATCACTCCACTTAAGTACAACAATGAAACTTTGGAAGCAGATTGACACAGAAGCTGAAAACTGGCTTATGGAATTTATTGAGAAGGCCTTTGAAACATGTTTGTTGAAAACTAAGGGAGCATCAGATTGTGATGTTAGGAAAGTACTACTTCTAATTCGTTCACAAATAGGGGAATCTTACTTTTTGAAAGTGTCATCTAAGTGAAGTTGATAAAACTTGCATAGAATTGTTTTTCTCTATTTGGCCGATTAATTGTTGATCATTTATTTATGGAAAACCCAACTATCTTACTCATATTTACACACACCATGTTTTATAACTTATCTACACCTGCTCATTTCCTTCTATGCTCACCTACACTTAGTGGTGGATAAACTTGACGTATCAGTTTAAGTTGCAATAAATGCAGTGTTATTAAACTCGATTGGACCAACTATTTTTTTATGATAATACGCGTCGTCACTATAAGCAATAAGGACGCAGTGCTCATTCCTTATCCTAATTTCAAGAGCTGCATGCAAGGCTCCACAATGAAGGATTGTTGTTGTTCCTTCAATTTTCTCTGCTAGAACTGCAAGTAAATCTGTGACAAGCTCTTCCTTTTCACATCCTATTTATGATGTTAACCCACCAAGAATCTACATTATATTAGTTCTCATTGGATCAATAAGTACCATATTAAATCAAATATTCAGATAACAATATTTTGTTGGGAAGGGAAATATAATATATACATCAATAATCTTCTTTATAAAAAAAATGAAAACCTTCCATTAATAAATAGTACATCCACATAATGGGATGCTATGATATAGACAATTCTATTCAAGGTTGAAATAAAAAATGATGAAGTAAATGATTCTCCAATAATATTGTGAAAGTTAATGGTAAAGTAGTGGAGAAACTTTAGTTCAAATAATTGATTATATAAGCAAAAATCATTACAAACAATAAAATGATAACAAACTATGTTATGATATAAACTTAAATAAGAGTTAACTAGAGATAATTTAGATAAAATTAACTAACAAACTACAATCCTAGGGATGAGTATACCAGATCCTACATTCCCTCTTAGTACGGTCTGATCATGATTGAACACAAATAGAGTCAGGTCTCATTGGGTTTAAGACCGAGTTTGGGATTAAAAAAATAGACTCATACAATATTTATGGTCAGGTAGAGACCAACATCACCCATCATAACCCATCCCATGATCAATCACTCATCATGTTTGTATTGTCTCAACAATATATATATATATCAAATTAAATATTAATAATAAATAATATTAGGAATACTTTATCTAAAATAAATATGAATTATCTTTAATGGAATCTATATTCAGGTTTAATAGTTGACCTGATCGATATTTAAGGTCGATTTAACTTCTAATCTAAAACCAGTCCGAGTTAAAAAAAAAAAAAAAAGACTCTACCAATACCTATAAGGTATGGGAATGACAAACTTAACTCATCCCAATGGGGCTCACCCCTAGCTAGAATGTTCTTGTCCTTAACAAATATAAATGAGTAAATAAATAGAGGGTGTAAAGGGCAAAGAGTGTGAGTTAGCCTCCTACTATACTCGAAATCAAAACCACACCGTTTGTTCAACGTTGCAGAGATGGCGGCAGAAGAGAACGTAGTTGAGTCCACTGATTTTCCAGTCAAAGAAAACAATGAAAATGGCATATCTTCTGTTATTCCTGGCTGGTTCTCTGAAATCAGCCCAATGTGGCCTGGTTCATTTTCTCTCTCAATACCCTTCTCCTTCTCTTTTCAAAAATCTATTCTTTTTCTTCTGTTTGGTCACTCACACACTAAAATCCTTAACTTGGTGTTTCTGTAGACTTAGGGAATCAAAAGCGTGTTCTTTTATCTGTTCCATTCCACCTATTCTGAAGAAACTTAGATTTGTTTATTCATTTTATATGATATAATATCAGTATGATTTTTTTGGAAATGTAGTTTTTAGGTGCTTGACTTGATTTCTGTCAAAAGTGTTTTTTGTTCATGGCTGAAATCATATAGTCTCTATGTCTTTCCAATGATTTTCATTGTAGTACTATTGGTTCCAGTGTTATTGACCTTGTTTTCATGGATTCAGTAAAGGTGACCCTAAACCTATGTAAAGTAATGTTTTTGAGCTCTGCAAGGGCTTTTACTGACTTTAACCTTACCCTTGGCCACCCATGGGATTCCATTTAATTATGCTAGAACTTAGAGTTGATGGTGGATTTTGTTAGAAAAATTCAGGCTTAGTTTTCTTGCACTGTTGTACTATTTTTTATTTTTGTTTTGTGGTTTGTTTGTATTTTGTAGTTTGGGGAACTAGTGGTTTCTAGATGACATATGTGTGTTTTTCAAATTTATATTAATCCCTTACTAGTCGAACATTTTAATGATAACATATTGTTCTTTGTTTGTTCTGCACTTACCTTTCAAATTTAATGAAATAGAGACACTTAAGATTTCATATGAAATGAGACATTGAATAGAGCCACTACAAAGTCTTCACATGATTTATGAGAGAAACATTGATCTCATATTGGCCGGAAGCGTCAAAGAGGGAATTGAACTCAGATTTATTTCCGTCTGTTCTTATGTAGCTCAATGGTAGAGCAGTTAGATTCTAACTGTCTGGTTTTAGAAATTCATCTGAGGCATCAAACACATTTGTTATCTTTGATGATGGAGCCTGTCCTGTCCTTTTTTGACGTCCCTTCTTATTTTTCTGATTTTATGAGAAATGATAACGTATTCTTAAATCAATGACATGCAATTTTGTAGCACATGTTTCCGCCCTTACACGTGCATGCACACAAAGAGAAAAATTCTTTTCAACTCTCCTATTTTCTATTATTTTGGATGTTAATACTCAGTCCAAGGACCATCACCTTTGCTCTATTTGTCCACTTGTTATAGTTTCATTCAAGATGGATCTGATGTCGGTAACAGAAGTATGCCTAATTTTTGTTGTCCTTTCAACAGATATCTTTGTCAACATTTTATGGCACTAATTTCTACAAAACAGAATAAATCATAATGTTGTTGGAAATATTTACACATTGTAATACAGCTTTTTGATTAACATTTATAACTGTCTTTTGTAATAATTTGGCAGGGGAGGCACACTCCTTGAAGGTGGAAAAGATTTTGTTTGAAGGAAAGTCTGAATACCAGAATGTCATGGTCTTCCAGGTACATCTAGCTCAAGTAAATTTTGAAGTATTATTTTGCCTATTTCGTGACCCTGATTTTATTTACTGTGTATGTTGGGATATCCTTTTGCAGTCATCAACATATGGAAAGGTTCTTGTTTTGGATGGAGTCATCCAGCTCACTGAAAGAGATGAATGTGCCTACCAAGAGATGATCACTCATCTTCCTCTTTGCTCGATTCCAAATCCCAAAAAGGTATTTTGATACGTTGAATCCCTCCATGAATTTAGTATATGCTACGTTGCCAGTTTTGTTGCTGATTTCTGTACTTTGACAAACTTTTCATGATAATTTTGAGTCTGTGTATAGTTTTTAATCATTGTATGTCGAGTGTCGCTTCGAATAATTTGTGAAAAACATGTCTGTCAACATGTTGATGTGGACTTCTACAGTTCTACTGCACCACTGGTTTATATTTAGCATAGATGATAGCTTCATTTTGGTTAAGGTTGTTTTGGCTTTTCTGAGAAGTCTGCAGAGTGGTAAATGTTGATTACAGTAGGAAGGATCACACCTGTGGAACTGGAAAAGGAATTTAAAATATGACTTACTCGAACCAATTTTGAGCATGAAATGTTAGACGATTAAAAGCTGAAACAATTCTAGAAATATTAGCATCTTCTCCCTGTTCTAACTTTCTAAGTGAATGGAATTAATTTTTTTTTTTCTCATTTTAACTTTATGCTAGGTTTTGGTCATTGGCGGAGGAGATGGTGGAGTTCTGCGGGAAGTAGCAAGACATAATTCAGTAGAAAAGATAGACATTTGCGAAATTGACAAGATGGTTGTTGATGTGAGTTGTGGCACTGGGATTTTTATTCTGTCTAACAAAAGCTAGATAATTTTGCAATTTTGCTTGTTAGTCTACATAATACTTTCATATAGTTAGTCATCTTTCGCAGTATTTTTTTTCTTAGTTGAGTTGGTTTCTCTAAACAAAATTGGTTATTGCCATACCGTTCTTTACACTTACCCAAAAAAAATAACAAAGGGTGACCATGATGGGTACCAGAAACAGAATATTAATAGAACAAGAAAAACAAAAGTAGATAGGTTTATATGCTGAAATTCTGTAACTCAGAATCAGCTTGAAGGAAAGAAAATTACAGAGATAATATATATAGATTTATGGCAAACAGTGAGGTTGCTAGATACTCCTAACTCCCAGTCCCACTAATTCCCCCTTTACTCTGTCTCCATTCTCAGGATATAATCCCCTTCATAATTGCTTAGTTAGTTATTTCCATAGTGGGAAGTTATGCTATTCCCCACTATGCCTCCTTTTCGTAAACTCTAGTGAACCTGGGTCTTTCACTATAGTTCTGTCTATTGGGCCTAATTAAGGGGTCTGCATCATCACTACCCCCCTCAACAACATCCTTGTCCTCAAGGATAAAAGCTGGAAATTGTGTTTTCAGCATGTCCACTTGTTCCCAAGAATTTTCGAACTTAGGCACGTCCTTCCATTTGATTAAGACTTCACGCTCACCATGTTGACCTTGCCTGTAACCTTGCACCTGTTCAGGTTCTGGCCTGAGCTCCCATTCTTCATTCAAAAAGGAGGTAGTGGCTGGCTCTGCATGGTAGGCTTCACTGACTTTTTAAGTAAGGAAATGTGGAATACCGGATGAACTCTGTTGGATTCTGGAAGCTGCAGTTTCTATGCCACTAGGTTGATTTTTGCAATCACCTCATAAGGACCATAATACCTAGGACTGAGTTTTTGATTCATTCTCTTGGCCAAGTTTCTGAGCTTGTATGGTTGGATCTTCAGATAGACCATGTCTCCCACTTCAAATTCAATGTCCCTTCTTTTCTTATTTGCTTGTTGTCTCATCAAATTCTGAGCCTTAACCAGTTGAGCCTTGAGTTCTTCAAGCCATACATTTCTATCAGTTGTGAGGCGAGCCACCTTATCAAGTACAGTCATTCCCACATCTCCCCTTATTACAATGGGGGGTTTCCTCCCATACAAGGCTTCGAAATGGGTAGATTTTATGGAAGAGTGATAATTAGTATTGTACCAAAATTCAGCCCATGCAATCCAAGTGGGCCATTTTTTTGGTTTTTGACCTGTAATGCATCTTAGGTAGATCTCAAGGCACCTATTAACAACTTCAGTTTGACCAACCGTTTGGGGATGGTATGCTGAACTAAACTTAAGCTTTGTACCTGCCAATTTGAACAATTCAGACCAAAAAGTGATCAAGAAAATTTTGTCTCGGTCGAACACTATAGTGGAGGGAAATCCATGGAGCTTGACCACCTCTTGGACAAAGATTTCAGCCACATCCTTGGCTGTGTAGGGATGTGCTAAAGGAATAAAGTGTGCGTACTTGGTCATCCTATCAACTACAACCAGGTTGGTGTCTTTCCCCATTGCCTTCGGAAGCCCTCCCACAAAATCCATGGAGATATCGGACCAGACCTGGGTTGGTATAGGCAGCGGTTCTAGCAACCCACCGGGGCTTAGAGCCTGGTACTTATTCCTCTGGCATACTTCACATTGTTGGACATATTGTTTTATGGAGGATTTCATTCCCTCCCAATAAAGTGTTGCTAAAATCCATTTCCAAGTTCTGAAATAACTTGAATGACCTCCTACGGTTGAATCATGAAACTCATGCAAAATTAAGGGAACCTGATGTGAACCCAAATGAGCCAAAATTGGATCATGATGAATGCTCCACGTTCAATTCAAGGGAGTCCTCACTTCATTCATTATGTGACTTTGCATATGGGCCAAAGTGGGGAAAATAATTCCCAACCCTTTTAAGTAGGGCACGACCATGTTCTAAGGATGGCTAGGACATATTTATTACGTCCTAAGAGGGTTCAATCAAGCTTTTAATTTGTCTTGGTCTTATTTGAATTTCAGAATAAATGATTCTTTGAAGAGCATTAATTACAGTCAACACCATTAAAGCTGGCATGGGAATTTCGTGCAACTCATTCAAGGCAAGTCAAGAGTAGTTAATTCCATGGAGTAATTCGTGCAAAGA
>NC_032025.1:5061978-5151356 GCF_001865875.1 Lupinus angustifolius
GAATTAATGCATTCATGAATCAAGCAAGTGAGAATTCGTGCAAGGCATTTAACATACACATTGATCATGGAAGCAATTACTTCATGGAAGACTCAAGTGACCGAATTAAGATCAAAGACAATGATTCTAAGACTTAGAAATTAAGGCTTTGTCATGGAAATTCAAAATATCATCTATGTGTAATTTGAAATACATAGAATTTCGGTTGGAACTAATTGGCTAACCATGAAATGGCCTATAAGTGTAATACTCACGTATTGAAAATAAAAACTAAGTTTGATTTTGAGTAAAAATTAAGGATTCTTCCTTTTGTGTGAGAGTGTTTCTTCTCCAAACTTCTTGGCTGAACCAAGATTATAATTCTTATCAAGAACCACGTTCTTGTGGCGAATATCACCCGGCTTATCAACACCTTGTGTTGTGGCGCCATCCACCCTTCAATCTTCACCATCTTCTTTTATCCAACACATTTCCATTCGGCCTAAACATTCACCATCAAAAGAACCACTCAAACCGTGGGTTCATTGCACCAAACAAGATAGATTGTTGAAGAAAAGGATCTCCTGAAGAGGTTCTCATCAGAACCTTAGAGGAGTGGTTGGAAATTACCATTCTGTTTTTGTAGTATAGTCTGCCCTTGATGAGATGAAATCCAACATGTGTGTTTGGGTCCTGCATCAAGTCTTGCATGATTTTCTTTAATTTAGGATCCTGCAAAACTTCTTCTATATCCTCCCACATAATGCACTGGATTGAGAGCATCAGCAACTTTATTCTCAGTTCCTGGTTTGTATTTGATCTCAAAATCATATCCAAGTAACTTTGCCATCCATTTTTGTTGACCTTCATTGATTATATTTTGTTCTGTCATATATCTAAGGCTTTTTTTATCATAATGTACCTTAAAATGCCTACCTAGAAGGTAGTGGCGCCATTTTTTTACTGCAAAGACAATGGCCATTAATTCCTTCTCATATATGGATTTCCGCTGTGCAGTTTCTGATAGTGCTTGGCTCATGTATGCTAGGGGCTTTCCATCTTGCATGAGAACAGCCTTTATGCCACTTCCCGATGCGTCTGTTTCAATCACAAACTCCTTTTTAAAATCCGGAACAGCCAAAATAGAAATTTGAGTCATGGCTTCCTTCAAATTGTCAAAAGCATGTTAGCTTCCTCACTCTAAAGAAAAGCATCTTTCTTTAAAAGTTGAGTGAGGGGTCCAACAATCTTCCCATAATTTTTAACGAACTTTCTGTGATATCCTGTAAGGCCAAGGAAACCTCTAAGCCCTTTTATCTCTTTTGGAGGAGGCCAATCCACTATGGTCTTGATTTTCATGGGGTTTGCAGCCACCCCATTTCCAGTAATAACATGGCCTAAATATTCAATGCTAGTGTGACCAAAAGCACACTTCTTCCTATTGGCATAATGTTTGTTTTCTTTGAGTAATTTCAGCACCTCCCTCAAATGAAACCTATGCAACTCTTCATTCTCACTATAAACAAGGATATCATCAAAGAATACAAGAAGAAATTTTCTGAGATAAGGTCTTAGCACCTTATTCATAAGTGCTTGGAAGGTGGATGGTGCATTGGTTAAACCAAAAGGCATCACTAAATATTCATAGTGACCCTTATGGGTTCTAAAAGCAGTTTTAGGTATGTCTTCCTCTCTCATTCAGATTTGGTTGTACCCGGACTTGAGATCAAGCTTGGAAAAAACTTTTGATGTGCCCAATTCGTCCAAAAGCTCTTCTATTACAGGTATGGGAAATTTATCTGGTACCGTGAACTTGTTTAGTGCCCGATAATCCACACAAAATCTCCACCCCTAATCCTTCTTCTTCACAAGAATAACCGGGTTGCTATAGGGACTAGTGCTAGGCTTGATGATCCCTGCTTGAAGCATCTCCTTTATCAACTTCTCAATTTCATTTTTCTGATAATAAGGACACTTATAGGGTATAATATTTGGAATTATTGCTCCTTCTTTAAGGATTATAGCATGGTCTTGAGGTCTCTTTGGGGGCAGCCCTTGAGGTTCCTGAAAAAACAATAGGAAATTCAGCTATAACATCCTCCATCTGGAAATTACTTCCTACGTCCCGTTCTGATTCCCCTCCCCCATTCTCATAAGCTAAGAAATACCCTTTTCCTTCATTTTGTAAAGCTTTTCTCATGGCCTTCCAAGAGGCTTGATTTTTGCATAAGGAAGGATCTCCTCTCAATGTGAAGGTTTGTCCATCTTTCTCCCATTTGATGGCCAGATTTATGAAATTGGCTTCTATGTCACCCAGGCTTGCAAGCTAGTCCATGTCAAGTACCACCTCGGTTTCACCTAGCCCCAAAATGAAAAAGTGTTGTTCCACCTCAATTCCCTGAATTTGTAACTTTACATTTTTGCAAACTCCCTTATTCCTTTCAATACTCCCATTCCCACCTCCATTGAGTATGTTGGAGTGTCTTCCATTTCAAGTTGTAATTCCTCCACTAAACTTCTTGAGATGAAGTTACTGGTTGCACCACAATCAACCAGAACTAATACATTCCCTCCATCAAGTTTCCCCATACCTTTAAGGATTGATTGGAAGTCAATCCTTCTCTGCTTTGGAGGGATAGTTGCAGAGTTTTTCCTTCCATGACCATTTCTCCTAAATTTTCCTCTTCAAAGAAGTCTAGGGATTCTTCCTCATCCTCATTAGGGTTTCCTTCTACCAACATGAGACTGTAATTTCTCATTTTACACACATGTTCACGCCCCCATTTCTGTCCGCATTTGAAGCACAGTCCCTTCCTACTTCTGTCCTGTAATTCAGCCTGGGAAAGTCTCCTTCCCCAACTTCCCTTTACATTGTCACATTCCTTCCCGGTGGTCAATGCTTATGTGTTTGCATCTGCGTTGATATTTCCAAAACTCTTTCCTTTACTAGGGTCTGTAGCAGTCACAAATTTTCCATAAGAATTACCCTTATCTATGTACCCCCTCTTCTCTTCTGTCCATCCCCTTCCCCTTCGAGCAGCAAAAATTTTCTCCTCCAACAATAGTGCCTTGTCCATCAATTCTGTCAAGGATTCAGTGGGAAATAACTTCAGTTTACTTCTTACCTCTTCCTTGAGCCCATTTAGGAACACCCCCTTTAACATTGCTCTATCTGTACCCCTTAATGGGACAGCCACCAACTCAAATTGCTCCCGATACTCCATAACACTGCTAGTTTGTCGAATACTCAGCAAAGGGCCAAAAGGATTTTGAAATAAACCTCGTTGGGATCTCCTGATCACCGCCTCCTTGAAACTGATCCAATTTTTTTCCACTGTTTGCTCATCCCACCATTGAAACCAGTTTAAGGCTCTATTCTCCATAGCTACAACAATGATCTCCATTTTCTCTTCCTCATCAACGTGATTCAGTGAGAAGTATCGCTCCCCCCTCCCAATCCAACCATAAGCATCGTTCCCATTGAAGATAGGCATCTCCACCTTGCGTCCAGTGAGGATTCTCCTATGATACATGGCTTCATGAGCAGATTTGGAAGAGTTGTGTGAATGAGTAGACCGTGATCTTGAATCCTTATATTCATCCCTCCTTGGTGTTCGTCCTCTGTTCCTCCTTCGGTTCTGGGTTTCCAATAGTTGACGAAGTTCACTGAATTGTAGTTGGTTTTCAGCGCGCAATTCTTGTACACAACGTTCCAAGTTATCCACACGTTGATCCATTTGTGCGCAAGTAATTACCATAAGCTCCCAAGATCGGGAGCTCTGATACCAAAGATGATGGGTACCAGAAATAGAATATTAATAGAACAAGAAAAACAGAAGAATATAGGTTTATATGCTGAAATTCTGTAACTCATAATCAGCTTGAAGGAAAGAAAATTACAGAGATAATATATATATAGACTAATGACAAACAGTGAAATTGCCAAATCCTCCTAACTCCCCGTCCCACTAATTCCCCCTCTACCCTGTCTCCATTCTCAGGATATAATCTCATTCATAACTGCTTAGTTAGTTATTTCCATAGTGGGAAGTTATGCTATTCCCCACTCTGCCCCTCCTTTCATAAACTCTAGTGAACCTGAGTCTTTCACTATAGTTCTATCTATTGGGCCTAATTAAGGGGTCTCTATCAGACAGATGCATGAGACTCCCACATATTGGGGTGTGAGAAGGGTAAATATATGATCTCAATCAGAGAGGTTGTTTCCAAGATTTGAACCCTTAAACTATTGGTCACTAAGCAGTTAGCAGCAATCTTACCGTTGTGTTGAGGCCCACCCTCAACCAAAAAATTATTTTTTCAACAATTTCTAGTGTAACAACATATGTTCAGTGTCAATTTTTTGGGGGCCAAATTCGACATCAAAACTTAAGTCCTCTTTCTTTGCAGGTGTCCAAGCAATTTTTTCCTGATGTAGCAGTAGGGTATGAAGACAAACGTGTGACACTCCATATTGGTGATGGTATGATCGACTATAATTATTTTTCATTGTTTCTTAAATACTACACAACTTCAGGACGAGTTTTCTCATGATCTATTGTCTCTTACTGGTCTAGGAGTTGCATTCTTGAAGGCAGTTCCAGAAGGAACTTATGATGCAGTTATCGTGGATTCGTCTGACCCAATTGGTAGGGTATATTTGTGATGCCTGTGCCTTGTAAATTTTTGGCCTTCTCTAGTTATTTTAAAATTGTCCTATTAAAACCGAGGTTCATTTGATATCCTTAAGGTCCTGCTCAAGAGCTATTTGAAAAGCCTTTTTTTGAGTCGATTGCAAGGGCTCTTATTCCTGGAGGAGTGGTGTGTACTCAAGCAGAAAGTATATGGCTTCATATGCATATCATTGAGGATATTGTGGCAAATTGTCGCCAGATATTCAAAGGTTCTGTCAACTATGCTTGGACCACGGTTCCTACATACCCAAGGTATATTTTTCCAAATTTCTCCCCTATCTATCGATTAATGTTTTACCCTATATTTACTCTTCCGGAGAATGGTTATTTGAAACTTAAATGGTCTTAGTCATTATGGCAATTCAAAAATCGTCTCATAATAATACACCGGCTGGTTTTCAGTGGGATGATTGGTTTTATGCTTTGCTCAACCGAGGGGCCTCCAGTTGATTTCAAGCATCCGGTGAACCCCATTGACGAAAATGATAGTCAGAGTTCAGCAAGGCCACTGAAATTCTACAACTCTGAGGTGTGATTCTCCTCCAACAACCATGTTCTCCCTTTTTTCTTCGCTGAACTGCTAATTCTTATCTTAGATTTCGGTTATAACATAATCCGTTTTTCGTTCCAGCTTCATACAGCAGCTTTCTGTTTGCCATCTTTCGCTAAGAAGGCGATTGGTTCTAAAGCAAATTGACAATATTTTCCAGAGATTGAGGGACACATGTGGCATTCATCCTTAAAGGATTGTTCTATCTATCAATGAATGGTGGAATAAGTTAGAGCTTCAAGTTGACATTGAAGTGTAACTTTTATTTCATGAAAATGTGTTGTAGATAGTGGATTTTGTTGCTAGTAACTTCCCTCACAAACTTTATTACCTATGTGGAACTTTGATTACCAGTTAAGAAAACTTTTACTTAGTGCATATCATCAGCATATGATCACATTTTATCTCTTTGAAAATTGAAACTTGTTCTTATGCTTTGGGATCTATTATCTTTCATGCATTTGGCATAAGAAAAAAATGCCTCTTTTTTGTAGTGTTTAAGGCTTCAAGTTTATTCTGTTTAAAAATATTGGGACATTAATAATAAAATGTTTTTTTATAAGACTAAGATGATGTGGTGCTTGATAAGTGAAGGAAAATGAGAACAAACTCCATAAAAGTCTTACATTTGAGTCTCTTGATTTTCATCAGATTTTATATGAATAATGTTAACAAGTACAAGAAATGGAAAAATTATTTATATAAAAATGTGAAGTTTAATGGGAGTGTACTTGCTATTGTTATAAGGTCAAAAAAATATTTAATTATTAAATTTTTAACTTAAATAAAATAATTTATCTAAACTAGAGCAAGTGTCACGTAAAGAACACTTTTGGTATAATAGATACTAGTGTGTACAAGCACTTTGTGCCTGCCAGCGAATATTGTGTGATACTATATATTCAATTTTATATGTTATATTTTTTTTTGTTTATGATAATGTTTAATTTAAAATGAGATATGTGATTAATTAATGTGTTGGTGGTAGTTGCTTAGGATTATATAGTTTTTTTGTAAAAATTAAATAATATTAAGGACAATATAGGAAATGAAAATTACACAATATGAAAAAAATGATTTCAAGTTTTTGCTTTAGATATCCCAAGTTTAATATATGATACCCTTATAATATTAACATAAGTCTATTAAAAAGCTAATGGAAATTTGAACTGAGTCTGATATTAATGTTCTTTTTAATGATTTTACTTATTTTGACAACATTTTATTATTAATATTTATTGATTTATTATTTCTCTTTTTTGGTGTTTGATGGAGGAACGATTATAGAAGAGAAAATGATTTAGGTGATGATTTTAAAACAGATTGGAAAGAAAATCATAAGACAAAAAATATAATACAATAAAAAGGGAAGCAAATAATTGATAGTAATTTTAAGGGAGAATTCGCAATTAATCATATAAATTGATAATGTTACAGTAAAAATGAACCAAATAATTGATAACTTTATCATTTTGTTAGAATACAAAAAAGGAATGAAGTAATCATTTCATTACGTAATTACAACTAATAAATATATTTTATTACGTTAGGAGTTATAATAACGTTAATTCAATTATTTGAATTTGATGTTTATTTTGTTGTGTGCAGTCAAACCTCAATTGTCTATGTTGAGATTTTTAATCAAATAATAATGAATTATAAAAAAACGTAATTTATAATTTTTTACGGAAAAGAATTGCATTCAATCATGTAATTGAAAATATAATGCGTAATGAATACATTTTTTATTTTTCTTCCTATATTTATAATGTTTTTACCTACTTGACAAGATTTTATTATTAATATCTAATTTTTTATTATTTCTCTTTTGTATTGATTGATGTTTGATGGAGTAATAATAATAGAAGAGAAAATGATTCATGTGATGTTTTCAAAAAACAAATAGAGAGAAAATCATAATGCAAAAAAACGTAATACAATAAAAAATGAAAGAAATAATTGTTACATTTTTAAGATAAAGAATTCCATTTGATCATGTGAATTGATAACATTATAGTAAAAAGGAATAAAAAATATTTGATATCATTTTAAGGGGGGAAATTGGACTCAATCATGTAAATTGATAATACTTTTAAAATAAATTGTTACATATATTTAACATTTAAATTTCAAATACATAATTAATATATATTCTATTTGACGTTTTAAAATATATATTTTAAGTTTTATAACAATTCTGGAAAAAGATTTCTCATCCATAAATATATCAAATATCCATACTTTGTGAATAGTCTTTCATATGATGATTAGTGAGTATATTACGTCTATTGGTTAAACATTGATCATTAAATTGTTTATATCATTACTCTAACTTTGATGGTTCTCAATCTTGAATATTCAATTATTAGTTGAAGGATTATTCACGATTTAATTTTTCATAGTTAAGTTTTTCACGAACTCAGGAGTAAAACTTATATGACATTTTTCCACAGAGAATAATATATCTCCTCATAGATAACTTATCTTCTCTAGCCAATAAAAATGTGATATGTGTACTATTTTATTTATTT
Source organism: Lupinus angustifolius (assembly GCF_001865875.1). Taxonomy (NCBI): domain Eukaryota; kingdom Viridiplantae; phylum Streptophyta; class Magnoliopsida; order Fabales; family Fabaceae; genus Lupinus; species Lupinus angustifolius. Next base: position 5,069,733 of record NC_032025.1, read on the forward strand.
TAAAAAATATTTTTATAGAGAATGATGAAACATAACATATATCATGATTTAACTGGTAAGAAGATATAATTTATCTCTTTATATCAAGAGATACTACATTCCCATTTTGTCTACCTTTTTCGTAACCTCTACATTTTTTCCACATGTAATTTTTGCATACATCTAATAACCTAATACATGTTTAGTTTTTCTTAATTGTAATAGTGTGGTCGCCATCGCCGATAACTATCACAAGATGCTTTAAGAAAATGGCACACCAATTTTATCATTAATAATAATGAGATTCAACATAAAAATTTGACTCATACCAACATAGGGATATACTACTACCTATTTTAAAAAAAAGTAGAAACTTTATATGAAAAAATGATATTTGGATAAGTATTGACATAACTCATTAATAAAAAATAAGTGCTTTTAATTTAATGATATTGGGACAAATCTTTAATAACCTTTTTCTAGTAGGGAAATATTTAATGTGTTATTAAAATAACAAGATATATTTATTGTGAATAAGTTTAACATGTATGAGGGTAAGAGTTTTTATAAATGGAGAAAAATGCATATATTTATATTGTATGAGTTATATATTGTTTTTATTCATATTTAATTATTATTGACTTTTAATAAAAAATAATTTAAATTAATGATAAGTAGTATAATAACTTGAAATGAAATTTTACATCAATGCATAAATATTATTATTAATTTGTTATTCATATTTAGCTATTATTTAATTTTAAATAAATATAATTGATACACATGATAACCTAAAAGTAATGCGCATAAATATTAAAGTACCAAAACATGTATATAACCGTGAATTGTTATGCTGTCTAAAATTATTACTTACATATAAAATAAAAAAATTATTGATTTAATAATATAAAACTTTACTAAATTAAAAAAAATTAAAAAAAGTATAATATTTGATTTTTAAGAGAGATAATTGTTCTCTGAAGGGTAGAGCAAAATATTATGGTATTTATTTTCTGCAGCAAATTCATTTGGACAAGCAACTCCTATGATTGTCTTGTCTTGTCTTGTTTTGCGCCAGTAATATGTTTTAACTTTTAACCACCAACACCTTAAACTTCTTTATTCAATCCTCCTATGATTGCTAAAAGGGTTGAACTTTGTCTCTGAAAAGGTAACCCCATTTACATTTGCTGACAAAGTTTCAAACTTTCATAAGCTTGTGACACTGACACACTTCACAAGAGCAATGGAAAATGGTGGGATTGAAGAGTGCAGTGTGAAGTTGTTGGATAGTTTTTGCAATTATGGGAGCAGTGAGTCAAGGTGGGTTGATGGCAGTGAAGTTGATTCAATGGAGCATGAGCCTCCTCCATCACGGTCTAATGAAGGTAGAGAAGGATATGACTCACTCAGGAGGAGGCTTGTGAAGAAGCCCAAGAGGGTTGATTCATTTGATGTTGAAGCCATGGAGATTTCTAGAACTCAGGACCACCACTCCAAGGTAAAATTATATCCTGTGTTACCATCATTTTATTCCAAGCAATATGATTTAGCATTTTGAGCATAGTCACAGAATTCGATCATACCCCTGCGTACCACAAGCCAGTTCGCGAGAACTGATTCGCGGTTCTTCTGCATTCAGAAATGTGGTGGGTTGCGAACTAGTATGATAAGGTATGACTCAGAAGAAACAGAACACATAGAAGAGAACAAAAGGAGGTGGCTAATAAGAAATGATAGCTGTTTAGAAGTGGGGAAAAAAGAAATATGTCATTTAAAAATATGGGCTTTATTTAAGTTGCTTATATAAAATAAGTATTTTTAGTTAGATATATGTCATTTAAATTTTAAAATGTTGTTTTAAATATATTTAGTTTAATCTATATAATTATTCACAAAAACATAAATAAGTTTAAAAAATTAAAGTGTACCCACTAAAATCTAAAAAAAATATACCAACTTAATAAACCCCAGCATACCCTATATTTCATAGGACAGTGTATTGCGTATCACGTATCATGTATCCGTACCGAAGAGAGTATTATGTTACTATGATTTTGAGGATCCCTTTTGATCTGTTTTTTGTTGTTTAGTTTGCTGTGTGAATGTTTTCATTGTAGGACAAGACAACATCTGTTTTCTCACAAAGGGAGCTACAATCTGTGCCATGGATTCTGTGGTCAACTTATTTAAATATCCAATAGTTATTAATAACGAGATATGTTTGATAAATAATGTTTCTTGGCAAATTGGAATCCATGGTATCTGGTTGTGTCTCATTTTGATGTATTTTTAAGGACTAACTTGGTAACAAAAAATGTGACTTTGAAGGAGGGATTGAGTGTTGCATATATATTCCGAAGGTTAATTTGGTGTATAAATGGAGGACCAATGTGATGGTGAACATATCAATAAATGACCAATTTGTACATTCACTTTACGTACCACATGCCGAATTCGTCATAAAGGGAGTTTTATAATAATAATGTAAAAATTAACGAATCACAAGAGTATCACGCACTGAAACGGGTACTGTGTACCATGTAACTAGGATTTGCACATCCTCGCTTAACCATTTTCAATAGACACTGAACAGTACTAACTTCCACTTTTTTTATTTAATAGTGCTCATAAAGATTCATCTTATTCATTTTAATCCATAGTACTTAATGTGAATCAGGATGCTTCCCTTTTGCCTACTCTTGCATTAGCATTTCAGACTCTTGGTGTGGTATATGGTGACATGGGAACAAGTCCTCTCTATGTTTTCGCTGATGTCTTCAGTAAGGTTCCAATTGAATCAGATGTTGATATCTTGGGGGCATTATCATTGGTGATGTACACAATAACACTTATTCCATTAGCAAAGTATGTTTTTATAGTCCTCAAAGCAAATGACAATGGAGAAGGTAAGAGATTCTCTTTCCCACTAAAAGTTATCTTATATGGTTCATTTAAGACAATAAGACATATTGTAAGTCCCAATTTTTATACATTAATGCTTCAACTGTAGGAGGAACGTTTGCACTATACTCCTTGATTTGCCGATTCGCAAATGTGGGTCTGCTTCCAAATCGTCAACAAGCTGATGAGCATATCTCTAGTTTTAGGCTTAAAGTCCCCAGTTTAGAGATGAAAAGGGCTTTAAAAATAAAGGACACTTTGGAAAAGAATAAGTCTTTGAAAACACTTTTGTTGCTGTTGGTTCTGCTGGGAACTTCCATGGTTATTGGAGATGGTATTCTAACCCCAGCAATGTCAGGTACATCAACTTACAATTTTTAATAAGTCCTGTTGACACTTGGTAAGCACAAAGGTTTTGTTGAATTGAATGAACTGCAGCGTACTTCTACCGTCCCGGTAGATAAGAAATCATACTCCATCCTACTTGAAATTTTTATTGTTTGTTTGTATAACAATGATGCTTCTTTGCTGCAGTGCTATCTGCTGTAAGTGGGCTTCAGGGCGAAATAGAAAGTTTTGGTACAGGTGGGTGTACTTTCCTTTCCTTTCCACAAATTTTACCCTTTTTTCCTGTTTGAAAGAAGAAATAGTATGCATATAATAGAAGTAGTACGAAAGTTATTGTGGATGCTTCTTTCTTGCTTTTCGGAAGATTTACCTTACTGATTGAAGGGTAAATATGACTTCATAAGATTTAGTTTTACAACTCTGTAGTTTACTCCAAATAAGATGATTGCAAGATATTAATCCTATAATTTCCGGAAGCAAATGTCCATGAGATCTGAGTCTCTGCTAGAATGATGGTGCACAAATGAGCTTAAATTCTTTTCTTTTTATACGTTTCTTACTTGCAGAGGAAGTGGTTATTATTTCAATTGTAGTCCTGGTGGCATTGTTCAGCATCCAACAGTTTGGTACCGGTAAAGTGGGTTTCATGTTTTCCCCTATACTTGCTCTGTGGTTCTTTTCTCTGGGTTCCATTGGAGCTTATAATATGGTTAAGCATGACATCACTGTTCTGAGAGCAATCAATCCAGCTTATATTTATTATTTCTTTAAGAAGAACGGGAAACATGCTTGGTCAGCTCTTGGTGGTTGTGTTCTGTGTATTACAGGTAAATCATTTTATCACCTTCATGGGTTCAAACCACGAGCATTGCAGTTTTTTGGGCATATTTCTTATACATTTTTACTTGTGAACATAAATTTGAACTTTCTTTCTTATCCTAGGGAACACGACATTTGCTGCTTCACTCATCTCATTAGTCTTTTTGCAGTGTTGTTCGGATTTGTTGTTAATGTCTTAGAATTGTTCTTGAAGTTGTAGATGTGATCATAGGTATAATATGTTAATGACATTCTATGAGGATAATCACTGGTATACAGGACACAAGTAAAACTAATTGAAATCAACATAGGATCCTCACACACCTACACAAGTAGAAGAAAAGTATGGCTATCATGTTGATTTTACCTAGTTTATAGCAAACATTTATGAGGCTTTGTTCTTTGAAGATAATTTGCTCAATATCAAAATTAGAATTTCTGTTGTTTCTTTCTGCATGCTTTTTTATGTAACACCAAACCATATATGCTAGAAAACATCATAAACACATGATTTAGAAGTTATTTTAATCTCTTATAAAGTAGATAATGCATGTTTGTCCATCTAAATGAGAAATTTGTGATACATAGAACTATCACTTTAGGAAAAGGAATCAGCAACTTACACAACTTGCTTGTATATTCCTCTGCAGGTGCAGAAGCAATGTTTGCTGATCTGGGTCATTTTTCTGTGCAAGCAATTCAGGTTTGTGAAACCTCAAAGTGTTTCTTTTTGAAGAGTAAACAATGAGTTTACTTTACCAAGTCTTCAATATTTTTTTTAATTTGGTTCAACTGTTTTGTATATTAATTGATTATACAGATTGCCTTCACTTGTGTGGTATTTCCTTGTCTCCTCCTTGCTTATATGGGCCAAGCTGCTTATTTGATGAAGAACCCGGCTTCTTACGTAAATATATTCTACGATTCTGTTCCAGGTGATATTTGCTGACATAATGACTGCTTGTATCTGTATATACGAGTCACTCTCCTTAATACTATAATTATGATATATTCATTCTGTATAGTAATCGAAGTCGTTACTTTCTATTTGTGCTTTGTGTAAAACAGATAGTCTCTTCTGGCCAGTGTTTGTGATAGCAACACTTGCTGCTATGATTGCTAGCCAAGCAATGATATCTGCTACCTTTTCATGCATAAAGCAATCTATGGCTTTGGGATGCTTTCCCAGGATCAAGATAATTCACACCTCAAGAAAGTTCATTGGTCAAATTTACATCCCAGTCATTAATTGGTTTCTGATGGTCATGTGCATAATTATCGTTGCCATCTTCCAACACACTACTGATATTGCAAATGCATATGGTAATATGTCCCCTATCTCCATTTTCTAGGACTATTCTTTTTCCCTTTTGGTTTTAAGGTGACATAATTTTTTTTCTCCTTTTCTTATTCATATTGTACTTATGGTCCATTTCTATTCAATTCTCAATTGTATGCTTTATGTGTTGAAATAAATTCAAAGCACTGACCTTGGATCCTTCATGATCGTAGTGTTTCTGGTATTAACGTCTGTTTTTACGTAATTGATGGTGCTCAAGATTTAAGACTTATACTTTATGGCTTGAATCCATAGAATGCAATAAACAACTGGAAGGGTCCTTGTTCTGAAGACCATTTGTGGTATATTTGTACTGATGTGATTCATATTTTGCAGGCATTGCTGAAGTTGTTGTCATGTTGGTTAGTACATCTTTGGTGACACTTGTAATGGTTTTAATTTGGCAGACCAATTTTTTTTTGGCATTCTGTTTCCTACTCGTATTCGGATCGGTGGAGCTTATTTACATGTCTTCTGTACTAGCAAAAATAGCTGAGGGTGGCTGGCTTCCACTTGCCTTTGCTACCTTCTTCCTTTCTGTGATGTACACATGGAACTACGGGAGCGTATTGAAGTACCAAAGCGAAGTTAGGGAGAAGATTTCGTCGAACTTAATGCTCGACCTTGGTTCCAATCTTGGAACAGTAAGAGTGTCAGGAATAGGATTGCTATATAATGAGCTTGTCCAGGGCGTTCCCTCCATTTTCGCGCAGTTTCTGCTGACCCTTCCAGCTCTTCACTCTACCATAATTTTTGTCTGCATTAAATATGTCCCAGTCCCGGTCGTTCCTCAAGAGGAAAGGTTTCTATTCCGAAGAGTGTGCCCAAAAGATTACCATATGTTCCGCTGTGTTGCCAGGTATGGTTACAAAGATGTAAGGAAGGAAGATCACCATGCATTTGAGCAGCTTCTTATCGAAAGTCTCGATAAATTCTTGAAAAAGGAGGCTCGAGAATCTGCCTTGGAGAGCAACATTGTTGAAGACATCGACAGTGTCTCGACGAAATCCAAGTATTCCGATCTTCCTGCTGATAACGTGACCGATGAACTCAGGATTCCACTAATGCTTGGTCGAAATTCCGAAGAAACAGGAACTTCTACCTCTCGGAAACCTGCAGCAGCATTACCATCAAGTTATCTGTCATCAGATGAAGATCATAGTCTTGAATATGAGCTTTCAGCCCTTAGAGAAGCAATGGCATCAGGATGCACTTATTTGCTTGGACATGGTGATGTGAGAGCAAATAAAAACTCATTTTTCATTAAGAAATTGGTGATCAATTATTTCTATGCATTTCTGAGAAAGAACTGTAGAGGAGGCACTGCAAACATGAGAGTACCTCACACCAATATCATTCAAGTTGGTATGACATATATGGTATGATTGCCCCTACTACTTCTATATCATAATTCTGAAAATTTGTTCTTGTTGTAATAATGATTAGTGAAAATTCGTTTGCGACTTAATTTTTGAGGGTATTAAAGGGAAGAGAAAGACTTAAGACCCATGAAATGGTCTCAAGTTCCATGTTAATTTTTAAATGTGATTTATGTTCAGAATTCTTGTGTTAAATGTTAATTGAGAAGACTTAGTTCATGTGTGATTTTTTTTATTTCTCTTTTCCTTCTTTTAATCTATTTTGGCAAATAAAAATTCATAAAAGATGCATGTGGTCCATATTCTTTAATGATGAATGTCGATGATACTGAAGTTCTATGTATATTCATATTGATGTACCAAGGTATTGAAAGGTGTGTTACACCCCTTTTAGGTACGTTGTCTCATTTTTTTGTGCTGCCAGAATACATGATTGATCAAAAAATATATTTAATAATTACAATTTTAACTTAAATAAATTTTTTTCGATCAATCAAAAGTAATGACACATAGAGTGAGACAACAATGCTCCCAAAGTTTGGGTTGATAGGCCAAAATATGTATTGGGTCCTTGTTTGTGTTATTTGATTATTAAAAATGGGTTTTAATTTTGATACTAGGAAATTTCACACCCACTTACAACAGAAAAGAAAAATAATATTTTTTTGTTCTTTTGTGAGGAAATGCAAAGAATATTTTTTCCTCCATAAGCTTACTCACAAATACAGGATAAGATAAATATATTTTGGGACTTAACAAAAAAATAGTAGTTGTGAAATTTAAATTGTTGCATATGAAAATTAAAGCCATTAGTGTAGTCCAAGATTTTATGATCTGTGTTACTAAGTTGTACAAAGATCTTATTTTACATGACTTTTACCTATTTAATTTTTTTTATATCATAGTTACATGATTTATTTATCTATCATCTACCAATTCAATATATCATGCAATATATACAAAGTTATCATAAAGGGAATCTTATAACACTTATGTAGCATCAAACCATTTACCACATATCAAAACTGATATTACTTATCATGTTTATATATTCACTCTCAAATTTTGAGACATATCACTATTCAATAATCTGAGATGTTACATCAGTTTCTACGATTCATATATCGAATGGAGATGTTGTTGCTAGTTCTATTGCTGAAATGGAGACATCAAAGAAAGCTGTGACATGAGAAACCATTGACCAGCAGAAATTTAATGAACTGCTTAATGAGTAATAACCAATGACAATGTTGGAAGGGAAACAAATCTTTTATCCCAAGAAGTATATCACTTCATGTATCCCTTGTTGTTATTAAACTAAAAATATTTAATTATTAAATTTTTAACTTAAATATATTATTTCAAACTGATTCATTCTGTCGAAGTGTAGCACACTTTGTGACGGTGAGAAGAATGAAGATGATTACTTTTCTCATGATTTGCATAATATGGTTGGGCATATTGGAAGTGATGTAGGTAGGTATAGGGTTGTAGAAACAAAGCTAAGTAGATATCACTACTCACACTTCATTTGTGGATTAGTCAAACTCTTCCTTGGATAATCATTATTTACTTGAAAACAAATTGTATAGTACACTAATATAGATATTAAACGAAATAATAAAATATATTAATGTTGAATTAGATTAACAACTTGAAAACAATTTAATATCCCCAATGAATAGTGAGTAGAAATAAAGTTGGGAGTGGGAACTAGGTGTAAAGTTAATAAGGAAATTCCGTTTGAGTAAGTGGGAAAATATTTCAGTGGCTATGTCAAATGGCGTATGGTACACGGGCATAAAATATGCTTATCCAAATCACACTCACGAATGGTGCATTTTGGGTAAAGCAAATCAAATATTCTTAAACTATTATACTTTGGTTTTTATTTATTTATTTCCGTTGATAATGGTTATTTTTTAATTTAACTACGTGTACTTATTAATAATATATAGTAACTTTTCGCATATTTTGGGGGTCAGTGGCGTGCTCTTTAGGAGCTGAGTCAACCTCTCACCATTTGGTTTTCTTGCCTTCTTTTTCTTTCAAAGAGCTTTCAAGTTTTTGTCATTCTTAAAGGTGAAAATTTGATTTGTGTCATGTGTTGTAATCTTTATCGAGTACATCTTTAACATGCAGTTACATTTAATTCGAGTGTAACAAGCAGTTAAAAAAAATTAAAGTATGAGGATTTTAAATTTTGATATAAATTTATTAGATAAAGTACTTAAAATTCCATTTGGTTTCCCAAATTCTCTTCCCTTCTCTAAGGCCAATAATTTAATGACAATTTCTGTGATATAGTTGGAGTAAGAATTGTACTTACTACTGTAAGAAGAATCTTCACTATTTGTAGTTTTAATTTGTTTGACTTTCTTCTTAACTTTTTAAAAGGAACGGTGAGGGGGAATTTTATTCCTAGAGAAGCTCCTATCCATTAGTTTTTGTTACTACTCTCTTCCTTTATATGAATTATGAATTCTACACTTACACGACTACCCTTTTTCCATATAGACTTCTCACTTGTAAGCCATCTAATTTAACCTACTACAATAATATACTAATCAAATATAAATGATGTATGATATAATGATAGTTTATAAAACTTATATATTGTTAATATATATATTTTATCTCGTAACTAGTAGGAGACACGTGCATTCGTGCGAGAATATAGTTTGTAAGAATGTATATAAACAAACAAAGAATAACTTGTTAATTTAAAAGTTATTGATGATTATCTTTTATTGGTACTAACAATGGTATCTTGTCGTCTTTTTAAGTAAAAAACTAATTTCTTCTGATGTTTGTGGCTGCCCCTCTCAACAACTGTCGCTATCAGAAATTGAACTATCGATCTTGAGGATTCAGTGATGTCTTATACAAGAGATAATAAATTTGTAAATTTAAAAAAATAGCAAGATTTCTCATAAGAGGAGGACCTCCATAAAATGTTTTTAATGTCCATAATTACACAATAATATAATCAACCAACAATATATAATAATAAAACCATTATAAGATTTGTAAAAATAAACATAGTAAAAAATAAGAACTCAAATAGCTTTTTTAGGATGAGCCCGGGACACCCTGCATCCTGGACGATCATACTATCATGGGATGGAGATCTGATGTACCCATTCATGTCTCACTTGATATCTAAACTAATGAGAAAACTCTATTTATTTAAAAATAAAAATGATAAAAATAAAAATTAATATTTTAATATTATTTTATAAAATTTAATTGATTTGGGACATGGAGATAGGAAAATTATGGTAGGTGATTTTTGTACCTACTATGTTACCCCTAACCAAAGTCAGGCTCTCTTATAATTACTATTACAAATGGAAGAATTAAATAATAATTTGATTTACATAAATTTAAAAGGCTTTAGATTAATTTTTAAAAGTATAATTTTTTAATATTAGTGAAACGGTTTTGTAATGCAGAATATTAGGAACAGATAATCGGATCTAAGAAAACAATGAATAGAAGAATATATTTTATATTTTATTTTATTTTATAGATGAATTTTATACATTATAATTTCATCATTAACTATTCATTTTTTAATTATCATCAACTCTTAAAAATAAACATAAATAAATAATAAATGATGTAATAAATATGCTAAATTTTATACCGACCTTACATAATTATTACATTATGTTTTAAAGAGTATGGATTCACTTACTTCAACTTACTGCTCATCATTGTCATCAATTATAGAGAAATATGATAGTTTGAATTAATAAATAGATCTAAATCATTAAATATTCATAGAATTGATGGCTAGAATGAGTTGAAGTAAGTAGATCCTCACATATTTTAAATGCTTACACCCACAGTCATGATTGAAGTTAGAAAAACCATTTATTTTACTAACTTCTTTTTCTTTTTAAAAAAAAATTTAAGACAATAATTTAATACCTTTAAGGAACATGGAAAAATAAATGAATTAAATATTAGGTGGTGTTTCGTAAATAGTTGTAGTGTTGTTGTTCTGCATTCTATCTATTTACTATTTAACAAAAGAAAGTCCTCTATGTCACATGTTAATTGTTTAGCATAAAAAAATGTCATCTATGTCACATGTCAATTGCTCACCCAAAAATTTCCCTCCTAAAAGCTTCACTTCCTAACATACACTCTATCACACATGATCAAAGTCAACCCATACATTTGACCCTTCTTATCCTCTTGTTATTTACTCACATATATAATATTTAGCATTTAATAATTTATTAAGACTCATGGCCCACCTCTAACAATTCCTATCAATCCATCAAACACCTCAATAAACTCTATTTCATTTTTATTTCAAATCTGGTTCAGTCAAACTTTCATGATGTGCCTTTCATCTTCTCAATTGTCGTTTTGTTCGCTTCCCTTAAACGTGGTAGCATTTGTTTGATGTTCATCTCATGGATTTTATTTTCATCTCTTATTTTTTCATCATTATTACACCATATTTTTTCACTCTCAAAAGATTGTGTCCTCATTGTATTTCTTTATGTATGAAGCCTTGCTTTGTGATGTACCTACTACATTTACCAATACTTGGAGAAGTCCTTTTATTGGGTAAAAATATATTGGGGTAAGTATATTGGATACAATATTTTTCACCTTCATTTTTTCATCATTTTGAGTTTGGAAGGTATAACTCTTTCCTTTTGTTGGTTTGTGTAACTATTATACTTCCACTTTACCATAACACTTTATTTGATGTCATTTTTACCTCTAACTTTGTTTTAGTTGCATTGTTCTTACAGAGTTTCGAAAATAATTTTTCTCCTTTCCCTTCGTTGGTTTTTGTAACTATTTTACTCTATCTATTTTGTTCTTTTACTCTTGCTTTACTATTACTTATTATATTTGATATTATGTTTACTATTACTTATTATCTTTGATATTATGCCAGTGTGAGTATGCTATTCAATGAGTTTAATAAGTACCATTTTTTCCACTTTTATTGCTATGTCAATTTGGAAGGTAATGTTTACTTTTGTGGCTTTACTATTATTATTTAGTTATAAGCTTCATATCCTCTTGTGTTTTTTAACCTTTTATTACTTTTGTTTTTGTTGTGTCTCTAGGTTTCATATCCTCATAAGATTATTATTATTGTTATTATTATTATTATTATTATTATTATTATTATTATTATTATTATTATTATTATTATTATTATTATTATTATTATTATTATTATTATTATTATTATTATTATTATTATTATATTTTTGTTTCTGTTTTGTTACTTTTTGTGTTCCATTGTGTTTATTTGTTGTGTGTATTCAATGAATGTGGAAATGAGTTATGATATTACAATTAATAAGGAAATATGTTGATATTCTAACTCCCTTAAAAAACATCTGACAATGAATTGATTTCAAAATAATGATTTTAATACTAATTATTAAAAAAGATCTTAAAACGTTTGCAATTAATATTAACATATTAAGTTTCATATTATGTATGATTATGATAATTTATTGATTTGATTTATATTTTGATTAAATTATTTATGATTCGCTAATTTTAAGCAATGCTCATTATGGATATAAATTTGCATAACTGTAAATAATAAATTTGCGAAACCTTAATAATGAGGCTACAAATATATGGTCGAAACTGTATTCCTCTTTTCAATTAGTCATATAATGAGTTATGATATTACAATTAATGAAAAAATATGTTGATATTCTAACTCCCTTAAAAATAACTGACAATGAATTTATTTTAAAATAATGATTTTAATATTAATTATTAAAAAATATCTTAAAATGTTTGCAATTAATATTAACATATTAAATTTCATATTATGTATAATTGATTATGATAATTAATTGATTTGATTTATATTTTGATTAAATTATTTATGATTTGCTAATTTTAAGCAATGCTCATTATGGATATAAATTTGCATTGCTGTAAATAATAAATTTACGAAAAATTAATAATGATGCTACAAATATATAGTCAAAACTGTCTTCCTTTTTTCAATTAGTCATATAATGAGTTATGCTATTACAATTAATAAAGAAATATGTTGATATTCTAACTCCCTTAAAAAACATCTGACAATGAATTGATTTCAAAATAATGATTTTAATACTAATTATTAAAAAAGATCTTAAAACGTTTGCAATTAATATATATTATGTATAATTGATTATGATACAAATCTATTAATGTTTATCTTCTTATATACTTTAATTGATACATATATTTTTTAAATTTATTTTAAACATAATTGATCTTAACCATGCGTAAGAGTGAATTGCCCTGTGCGAATGCACGAGTAACTTACTAGTTATTAATAAAAAAATAATATTTATGTTAGAATTTTTTATCTTATCAATATGTTATTGTTTACTCTTAAAATAACATGGTGATAAATATAAAATCTTTTACATGCTTAGTTGACATGGATGATTTGATAAAATCATATCAAAATATAAATCAATCGACTTAACGTGAAGTAGAATGCATGAATCATAATTTTTTATTATTAGTGATTTAATATTATATTTATACATTAACTAATTTAATCAAGAATTATTAAAGGGATAATAATGAATACAAATATTTATATATTTATGATATAAGGTTATATAAATTTGAAAGTATTATAAAAAAACTATAAGATATATAAAGATGAGTGGAGATCCATTTACTTCAGGAGATAGTTTTTTAAAACTTAGTCTTCATCCTAACTATCAATTTTAGAGAAATTCAACGATTTAAATTAATGAATAGATCTAAACCATTAAATATCCCTAGAATTGATGGATATGATGAGAAGTAAGTTTGGAGCAAACAAATCTCATATATATAAAGATTTATATATAATTACTATATCATATATTACTTATTTATATTAACTTCTTAGAAAAATCAGTAATAATTAAAAATGAATTATAAAACTCATTTTCCTCTATAAAAGCAAGAAGTTTTCCAAAAGCCAGCAAATTCCAAAAGAATTAATTTGTTAGTAAAAAGGTGATAAGATACTTTTATAATATAAAAAATAATGTTGGAAGGAGAGAGAGTTTCCGCAAACTGTAATGCCAGTTAAGCATTGTAATTGACATCGAGTTTATCTTAGAAAGAAAAAAAAAAGTAGAAAAGGAAAAAAGAAGTCTATCCACTTGTGTTGATAGATATATATAAAATAAAGTACTCTTCAAAACCATGTCTCCTTTTAAGTCAATCCATTTTCCTTTTCATTTCTCTCAGATCACTTCTTCCTTCACTATTCTCTCTTTCTATCTCACCGGATTTTCTTCGCCACCACAGTTAGTCTCTCATCTCTTCTTTATTTCTTTATTTATTTATTGTCTATAGCGCCGTTAATTACTTATTCTTCTTCCCCGATCCTTCACGTGTTTTTTAAGTTCCTATTTATTTGTGAGGGAGGAATCACTCTCCAAGTTTTTTAATCTTTTCTCCACTTTCTATTTTCATTTCTCTTCTCTCTCTCTATTTTGTTTTTTTATTAAAAATGTTTGTTCATCTTGATCTGTTTAAACCAGTTTCATCTAAAATATATAGATATTTTTTGAGTAAGTATCTTTTTCAACTTATTTATTGTTTTTGTCTCTGAATATACAAATCGACTTAAGGAATTTTATGATAATTTCAAGGAATAATATGATATGATATGATAATTTCCTAAAGTTGATATTAATATAGCCGCTGGTATTTTTAATAATATTAGTGAATTTTAGTTTTTGGGTTTTGTTAATCTTCTTCAGAAGGGGATCAAGTTGGAGTGAGATTATTTTTATTTTTTTGCGTTGATGAGATTTTTATTGGTTAGAATTTTAGGGTTTAAGATATTATTTATTGTTTTTGTTTGACCCCTGCAACACTAAGATTCAACTTAAGGTTCTTTTATATTTCACGCAACTCTTAAACAATTCTTAGTTGTATTGTATGATTCAACTTGTAGTGGAGTATATGCCACTAACTAAGATGAGTGCGTATGCAACAGTGTCACCATAACATGTTTATGTATTAACTATTAAGGCATGCTTATAGATAAAGATAATATAACATCACTCTTTTGATTTGTGATTTTTGATGTACAATTAGAAAGCATAAATAATATGTCATTAACTGGATCTGAATTTATTGTTAAAAAACACTTTACTAATGTATTTTCTAAGGTTCTTTAATCTTTACTTGCCTTTACCAAATTCCTTGATTATATTGCTGAAATTTGTTTTTTCTGTCAATATGGGAGGTTCTAGGTTTACTTGATATCCAGTTGATTTAGGGAGGGATGAAGAACACATAAAACGAGTATATAAAAATATTTATGTAATAAATATCTTTGAATATGTGTTATTTTTATATATAAAAAAGTTAGATATGTATAACTATTTTTGAAAATATGTTCCCAAAGGGGAATGATTGAAAGTCATATCACAAGCCTGTTTCTCATGGCTCCCAAACATTTCTGGTCCATCATTTATTCTCCGAAAACCAACTCGCCAACATACCCTTAGATATTCAAAGTAAGGATTTGTCTCCATATAGTGGAAAATTTATATCATTACATGTAATAAACGCTGCCAGTGGTTCATTTTCTTTTTTGGGTTTTACTAATACAGTTAGTTATTTGTTCTTTTGCTTTTATTTTTATTTGGGAAGCCTACAGGAAACTAATATAGCAAGATGTAGCTAATTGCTTATACAACAATCATGTCTTATTTACAGCAATGATAATGACCTTTTTTCGTCTTCTTTTGTAAAAGATAATGACCCTTTTAATACTAGGCAGACAGTTTCTTCATATAATCCATTTGTCATAGCGATGGAATTTCTAGCTGAATTATTGTTAATCACGACATAATTTGTTTTTCATTTATTGTCAATTCATTTCCTTTTGGTGCTTAATGTTCAGAAGCCCACAATCTGAACTAACTTGCTTTTCATAGTTTGTGGTGAATATGTTTTGATCTGTTATGTAGGAATACTTGAAGCCAGGAAATCTAAGTTTCAAGTTTCAGATTAATAGTGTTGCGTTAGTGAATGGTTTGCTTATTGTTTTATTTCACTGATTGCAATTGCTAAATTAATTTGTCAAAGTGCCTTTATAACTATAAGATCCAAGCTAGCATGTGTCTGGAATAAATCACAGGTGATAGTAAGTGGTACATAATATCTGCTCAATTATCTGTTTATAGCTTGTATAATGTGTCATGGTCTTGTTTTAGTTGGAGATCAATGATATATTATTTGTAGCATTCTGGTTAGGTTATATTTTTTCTTCTCTTTATTTATTTGTTCCTAGACCCAGCTAGTGAAAGTCTCAGCACTGAACCACTATTTATTAATTTTCTAATTTTTTAATTTGAATTGATAGAAAGAAGTAAGACATTGAAGAGAAGGTCTCCCCATCAGTCATGGCATCAAGATCGTTTGCTAATCTCCTAGATTTACTTGGAGATTTGCCGGATATTCCTCACACCCCAAGAACACTTCCAAGGGTTATGACAGCTCCTGGAATTATTTCTGACCTAGATGTTTATGGTAGAAATGATGTGGGCTCAGATGTTAGCTCTTCTGGTTCTGGGTGTCGAGAACGGAAAATCATAGTAGCGAACATGTTGCCGTTGAAGGCTAAAAGAGATATAGACACTGGTAAATGGTGCTTCAGTTTGGACGAGGATTCGATTTTATTGCAATTAAAAGATGGGTTTTCTTTTGACAGTGAGGTGATCTATGTGGGGTCCCTCAAAGTTGAAATAGACGCCGGTGAGCAGGACGAAGTTGCTAAGAAATTACTGGAGGACTTCAATTGTGTGCCTACCTTTCTGCCCCATGACCTCCAGAAAAAATTCTATCTTGGATTTTGTAAGCAGCAGCTCTGGCCTCTCTTCCATTACATGCTACCTATGTGCCCTGATCATGGTGACCGGTTTGACCGCTCGCTATGGCAGGCTTATGTTTCTGCAAACAAAATATTTGCAGACATGGTTATGGAAATAATCAATCCCGATGATGATTTTGTTTGGGTTCATGACTATCACTTGATGGTATTGCCTACATTCTTGAGGAAGCGGTTTAATCGAGTTAAACTTGGATTCTTTCTTCACAGTCCTTTCCCTTCATCTGAAATTTACCGAACTTTGCCAGTAAGGGATGAAATTCTGAAGGGTTTATTGAATTCTGATTTAATAGGGTTTCATACATTTGATTATGCTCGCCACTTCCTCTCTTGTTGCAGCAGAATGCTAGGTCTGGACTATGAATCTAAACGAGGACATATAGGACTTGATTATTTCGGCCGTACTGTATTTATCAAAATTTTGCCTGTAGGCATTCACATGGGTAGGCTTGAATCTGTGTTAAATCTTCCTTCTACATCTGCTAAAGTTAAAGAGATTCAGGAAGAGTTTAAGGGTAGGAAGGTGATTCTTGGTGTTGATGACATGGATATTTTTAAAGGCATCAGTCTAAAGCTTCTAGCTGTGGAGCATTTGCTGCAGCAGAATCCAAATTTGCAGGGCAAAGTTGTCCTAATTCAAATTGTGAACCCTGCAAGGGGTTCAGGGAAGGATGTTCAGGAAGCAAAGAGGGAAACATATTTAATTGCCCAGAGGATCAACGATATTTATGGTACAAACCATTACAGGCCAGTTATTCTCATTGACCGTCCTGTTCCTCGTTTTGAGAAGAGTGCCTATTATGCTGTAGCAGAATGTTGCATTGTCAATGCTGTAAGGGATGGTATGAACTTAGTCCCATACAAATATATTGTTTGTAGGCAAGGAACTGCACAAATGGATAAAGCACTAGGAAGAACAAGTGATTCTCCTCGTACGGGCATGCTTGTTGTATCAGAGTTCATTGGTTGTTCTCCTTCTCTAAGTGGGGCAATCAGGGTCAATCCCTGGGATGTAGATGCTGTGGCTGATGCACTGTATTCAGCTATCACAATGAGTGATTCAGAGAAGCAATTGAGGCATGAAAAACACTTCCGATACGTCAGCTCTCATGATGTGGCGTATTGGGCTCACAGCTTTATGCAAGATTTGGAGAGAGCATGCAAAGATCATTACACCAAAAGGTGCTGGGGAATTGGTTTGGGCCTAGGGTTTAGAGTTGTTTCACTTTCTCCTGGTTTTAGGAAGTTGTCCATGGACCACATTGTTTCAGCATACAAAAGAACCAATAGAAGGGCCATATTTCTTGATTATGATGGTACTGTCGTACCACAATCTTCTATAAATAATATCCCCAGCCCTGAAGTGATATCTGTGCTAAATGCTCTGTGTAATGATACCAAAAATACTGTTTTTCTTGTTAGTGGAAGGGGAAGAGATTCTCTTAGTGATTGGTTTTCTTCATGCAAAAGGATGGGGCTTGTGGCTGAACATGGATACTTTTTAAGGTTTGTATTTTAGTGTTAGGAAGACTGTGCATCACGTATTTTGTATCCACTCTCCACCCCTAAAAAACCTGAGTATTTTTTTTCTTTTTTGTGAGTGCAGGTGGAGTGAAGATTCTGAATGGGAAACAACTCAGGTCTCTGCTGACCTTGATTGGAAAAACATAGTGGAACCTATCATGCAATTGTACACAGAAACAACTGATGGTTCCAATATGGAAATTAAGGAAAGTGCATTGGTGTGGCGTCATCAAGATGCAGACCCTGATTTTGGCAAGAGCCAAGCCAAAGAGTTGTTGAATCACTTGGAAAGCGTGCTTGCCAATGAACCCGCGGTTGCTAAGAAGGGCCAGCATATTGTTGAAGTTAATCCTCAGGTACAAGGTTTTTAAATTTCAATTCCTCCCTGTCATGTGAAATCTCATAAAAGTTGGAATGAACTTATCAAAAGTCTTGTTTTACTCTCTGCAGGGAATAAGTAAGGGTTTGGTTGCTGAAAAAGTTCTTTCGACTATGGTTAATGGCGGCAATCTACCAGATTTTGTAATGTGCATTGGAGATGATATTTCTGATGAAGACATGTTTGAGAGCATATTAAGGACTGTCTCATGTCCATCATTACCAATAGCCCCTGAAATATTTGCCTGCACTGTTGGCCAGAAGCCTAGCAAAGCCAAATATTATCTTGATGATCCTTCTGATGTCTTAAAGTTGCTTCAATGTCTTGGTGCTTCTTCTAACCCAAAACCCAGACATCTAGCCCAATTCCAAGTTTCTTTTGAGAGCAGAGTTTGAGTTAAGACATGGCAACGCATCATTATTGGTCTTGTGTGAATCAGGGAATGTTTGGTTATTATCACTTGACATTACACATGGTGGGACCATGATGTTGCAGATCTGGTTCTTTGCATGTGAACCATTTTGCATTGCCTCTGGAAAGTTTCCTTTTTGGGTTAAACAGTGTAGTTCATGGATGACATGTCAAATCTTCTCATGTACATGGTAACATTAATTGTTTGTATTTGCTGGTGCCTCATGTAGTCTTAGGTTAGGTGTGTTTAGTGTTTTAGACCTTATAATGTGGGACACCAATAACTTGTACAGTTACACTATCTTTGTTAACAATACAAAAATGTCAATCTGTTTTGACATATCTTGTTTTAGCCTAATGGGTAATCCGTGACCAAATAAAAACAAAATTCTTAAAAGGGTAACTTTAAGTCCCACCCAAGAAGCAAAATGCAATCATGTTTATATATACAAGGAAATCATTGATTTCCATACAACATTGAGGTAGGTCTTTTTGGCAATATCCATAGTTGATTTTCTAAGGGAAAATGAAATTTGTTTAGCTGATAAAGACCGGGTGAGTGATTGTTGCTAAATTGTAACAAAGAAATTTCAGTTTGTGTTCCAATACAACTTGGTAAACTTGAATAGAGATCTTCTTTTACAGATCTTATTTCATACGTTCTCCAAAATTTTATTATTGTTGTTTATGGTTTATTATTATTGGTGTGAGACAATATATGAGATCTAAGACAACAAATATCTGTTCTGTAAGGTTGTCATTAACCTTTCAATCACTTCATCTTTGAAATACAAGGACGGGATAAGGAATCACAAAAAGATAAAAAGGAACACCACACCATAGCACGAATGTATCGCACTTGTAGGGTGACTGTGTGTGTCACTTAGTTTAACTGATCACGTATTCAAGTAGCTGTATATATTCGCAAAAGGCCGTAATAAAAAAACAATGCCTAGTATTCAGTTATATAGGTTCATGGTAATTTTTAAGAATTAAAAATGAAACAGATATCTGCTGTTCCATGCGCTGTTGTGCACTATTGAAAATACATTATGTCAATTAAAATCTTTAAACTTTCATTATTATTATTGTTTTTGTTTTATTAGCTTTAGTGCAACAATGCATTAGAAAAGATATGGTACAACTTATATATATACATGTGAATTCATACACTAGAGACAATTAATTTTGGTGAGAGAAGAAAACATCATTATTTTTTGCTTGCAACGAATTCTTGTATTTTATATTCAGATACCCTTGGTTAATTAGCTTAATCATTTCTCAAAGTTAATTGTTTATTGAAAGAAATGTGCTATTGTTCGGTTAATAATACAATAAATGCATGAAACGAAAAATTGTATGCATCAATAACCAAGTATATTATGGAGTGTGAAATCTTGAGTGGAAGAATAACATTATCAAATAAGTATCCCAATATAGAATGAATGTACAAGAGATGATGAATGCTGATAGTGAAAATAATTTCATCCTTGTATCTGAGGCTGCATAAAATGTGTAATCATTCTTTTTTACTTTTATCTCTTGTTTTTATTTTTTACCTTCTACCTAGTTCAGTGAGATATCTCTGCTGTGCTTTCATGAAAAATGCTTTTTAGGAAAGGACACTGTTTTGTTGGTTGTGGAATGAGGGAAATCAAGGAATAGAAAATTGGCATTGTTTGTTTTGCATTGTCATTATTTGTTTTCTTCCTCTGTGGGAGGGACTATAATAATACTATATATATATAAAATGTCCAATTTCAATATGATATTCAATGCAATTGCAATGCTATATATCCAATAGCCTCATCATCACGTGTTGTCAGCTTGTTAAATATCCAATATTATTGAAGAAAACAGCTTCGTCTTCAAAACAATCATGATTCAATAATTGTGACCACTTGGCCTGTTCAAGAGCAATAACCTTGCATTTATATGATTGCACCTACAGAAAAAGATGGAAATGAATTTTCTATAATAACATGTATAATGAGTCTACAAATTAATCATAATTCTATCATTCTGTGGAAACTATAAACAGAAAAGAAAAAAGTAATGTGGGATAAGGGACTGACATCACATGTCTTTAAGGATATTTCATTTGGTTAATTAAATATTGTAATATAAATAAAAAGAAACTTTTTGAAAACAAAATATAATATTTTGATTGACTCAAGATAAAAAATGAGACATCATTGACAACATGTGTCATGTGATATCTATTAAGGGATAAGGACAACCATTTTCATTCACTAGTGCATGCTGGGAACCACTCATTTATGAAAAGAAATAAGAGAGGCTACAATTTAAGCCAGTACTTGGAAATCTAAGCTTGTAATTAGATTAGATTATGTTTGAGATATATGAGTTTGGAAAAATTAAGTGAAACTTATCCTGTCTTTGTTTTTATAGTACAAAACCTAGACATTTTTAAGTACTTTCCATATGTGGAGATGGGAAATACTATGATTTAAGTTTTCAAGTATCAAGGTTAAATTTAATGATTCTTCTGTTCATTGTGTATTTAATTACTATTTCACAATATTAGCCTACGTTTACACAAATAAATGCATTGTCTACTCATCTATTATCCATTTTATAAGAAATGATATTATATACACAGATTAATTTTAACTGTTTTTATTGGTAAATAACCCTGGCATATCTACAGCACAAAAATTTGTAATTTCAGTTTCTACTTTCTACAATTAAATTTCATACAAAATAAAATAAAAAACTTCTACAAGTAATCAAAATGTTGTTCTTGCCACTTAAATTGTTAACTAGAGTGTCCTTCCTTTCATATTTTTTGCAAAATTTGTTAACAGGTTTAGTTATCATTTTATTTCTATACTGTAACTTCACTTTTCTTTCTTCTTTTTTTGGGTGGAAGCTATGCTGTAATTTTTATACTGCGATAAATTTATGGTGCCTATAATATACATATATTTTTAGTAGTGTGGCATATATAGTTCGTTCACATTGAGATGAGAGAAAATTCACTTATTTTGCATGAGCAATAATATTTATGAACCCAATAAGATTAGTGAAGAGGTGGCAGTTCTTTGGAATTAATAATCCTTGCACATTGTGTGTATCTAATCATATCCTATGATTAAAAAACTAATCTCTTTTAAATATATGATCATCCTCCCAATAAATATTATTTGTAGAATCGAAAAGTTTTAACATTTTAACTAATGTGATATCTAAAAATCTAATAGAATCTATGTGTGACTATTAGATTTTGGTAAGATAATATATGTTGATAGTAGTTATTCACTTATTTGTTACCATAACAATAACATATACTAAATCAATCACTTTCTATTCTTAAAAAATGATCCTATAATTATAACAAATCAATTAAGATTAAGACACTACAATGGCGGTTCATGATCCACTAGTCCTACTTACTTTTCTCCCTTCTTTTCTATTCTCTCTTTTGCCTTTTCCCTTCTCTTTATGCATTCTTACTTCACTCTCACACTCACCTCACTCACCCATTCACTCACTAACTCAACATTAACAAAACCCAGTTTTTCTTTTGGTTTCTACTAACACTCAATATAATAAAAAATTTGGCCTTTCAGCTCCAACCTCCATGAATTAGTTATTTTTCTTCGTCATTTATGAGAGCTACCATTTCCATTTCAAGGTGCTCCATTCTCTTGCAAATGGGTAATTTTAAGCTCTATTCTGTGTTGGGTCTCATTCTCTTGCTTGTACTTGAAGGTGCTTCAGCTGCACCATCTACTACTTCCCCTGCAAGTAAGTACTAAGTACACCTTCTTTTCATTCACTTTAATTTGATCACAAGTTCTGTTTTTTATCTCAAATTTTCAAACTTTATGCAGAGATTGTTACTGGGTTTCTCTCAAATTCTGTGCCTGCTATTACCAAATGGGTTTGGTCACTCAAAGCCAGCACCAGAACAGGTATGGATCTGTTATCATCCTTCTTGCATTTTTGTTTATTGTTTTGAAGTTTCTTTTTGTTTTAATTTATGAAATTTGTAATGTTGACTTTGCAGCGGTTTCAGGGAAGCCGATGATGAAGTTTGAGAGTGGTTATAGTGTGGAAACAGTTTTTGATGGAAGCAAGCTTGGAATTGAACCTTATGCAGTTGAGGTGTTGCACAATGGGGAGCTTCTGATTTTGGATTCAGATAATAATAACATTTATAGGATCTCATCTTCACTTTCTTTATGTAAGTGTGCCAATGTGCTAGCTTATAATCTCACTCATTGCCCGAATTCGCTCTATTTATTGGTTATTGAATTGGTCAAATCATCATATTTTTTGGAGATTTTAGGAGTAGTTTTGTTGTAGAGAATTGCAATTCACCAGCTTCTGGCTTGATTTTAGATTTTTTACTCTTAATTAGCTTCTTGGCCTTTTGTCCTTTAACTGTGTCAAATCGAATAATGTTTAAAACTTGCTCTGACTTTGGAAATTATGAGCTACTCAATGATGTGTACTTACTATCTCAGGACATTCTCTTCAGCACTTCTTGCAAAAGTGTAATTGCAGTATTTTTAGACCAGTCATACCAGGTCACGATTCAAGATCATTTTGGTGTAATTGAAGTTCATTACTGTCTGAGACTGCAGCATATCGTTTTCATGTAATTTTGTTAGTAACTCCAATTTTCTTCTTTCC
This sequence comes from Lupinus angustifolius, assembly GCF_001865875.1. NCBI lineage: Eukaryota > Viridiplantae > Streptophyta > Magnoliopsida > Fabales > Fabaceae > Lupinus > Lupinus angustifolius. The sequence continues at coordinate 5,093,384 of NC_032025.1, forward strand.
ATCTGTTCTGAAAATCTTGAAGTGCTGAAACCATTAGAACATTTTATGATATTAACATTTCCTAGAATAACTAGAGTTCATGATAGTAGTGAAAATAGAAGTGGAGAAGCTCTGGAGCTACAGAACTTAGAATGATTTGCTTCTTATTTGCATGCTTTACAAATGAAGAGTGAATGCCAACTTGTACTATCTACATAATTATGGATTCCTCTAGAACATATCTAGATAGTTATGGATTTCTCTAGAAAATTACATCACAATTTTCAATAGTTCATAGATGGAAACTGTCATTTCTTATTCCTTATCCCCTCAGCTCAATTGGTTTTATAAATGTAGAATCAGAAACAATCATTTGGAGCATGTGCTTCTAAATTCTAATAGTTATGCATCCATTGGCAGTTTAATGTACTAATTAACAACAAGCACGATATTACACAACTCTTTTGTTGCTTACCCGGTGTTTCCGAGACTTCTCTTTTTAATATAATTTCTCCCCTTCAAAAATATCATGTGCATGCAATTCTGCAGATAGTAGACCGAAGCTGGTGACTGGATCTGCCGAAGGTTATTCTGGTCATGTTGATGGGAAGCTCAGGGAGGCTAGGATGAATCATCCAAAGGGAATAACGGTCGATGACAGGGGAAATGTCTATGTTGCAGATACTATGAATATGGCAATTAGGAAAATAAGCGACTCAGGTTGACATTATGTCGTGCTTTGAATGATATTTCATCCTCCTCTTCCACTGCTCCCATCCCTTTTCCTTTGTGTCAATGCATAGGATACCTATATGATAACATATAAGCTTTCCCTTGTTATAATTCTAGACGGTTTATGACTCTTGTGTTTGTTATGTATTCTTCTAGTGGTGTAGGTCAAGTAATCTTTGATTATAATTCCGTTCTACTCAGACGAGTCCGAGGTTGGAACATTCTATTGAACAACTATTCCTGTTTTCAGGGGTCACAACAATTGCCGGAGGAAAATGGAGCCACGGAGGGGGCCATGTTGATGGACCAAGTGAAGAAGCTAAATTTTCTAATGATTTCGATGTGCTTTATGTCAGTAGCAGTTGTTCCCTTCTTGTTATAGACAGAGGAAACCAAGCCATCAGGGAGATCCAACTCCACTTTGATGATTGTGCTTATCAATATGGAAGTGGATTTCCACTTGGTAAACAAAATCAATCCACACTTCTCTCTAGAAATTCTGTTAATTACAAATTAAGAGTGGTTGCCTTCAATGCGCAGGAATTGCAATGCTTGTTTCGGCTGGCTTCTTCGGTTATTTGTTGGCATTGCTGCAGCATAGACTTAGTACAATTGTAGCATCTCAGGATGTGAGTGCTCGGTCTTTTCTTCCGCCTTCTCATGAGTAATACGAAATGAGATGGACATACCTACTAGAACTTAATTCGTCATAAATAAATATGATTCTTCATCAACCAAACTTGAAAAAACTTAGATGCTGTAGATGTCCAGAATTATTTAGAGAAATGCAACTATTCTCCATCTTGCAATAGAATGAATCTATTGCTTCTTACTTCCATAAGTAGCAGTGACAAGGAAAATTGTCATTTCATGTTATGATATAATTTTCAAATTATTATCATTTTTTAAGTGTGCATTGCCTATATTACCACAGTGATGGAAACCATAGCACTACACTACAGCAGATGCATGCTCATAAATTAAACCCTTCCTCCATTCTCTAAAACTGCATAATCAATGGTTCCCAAAGTTAGACATTTTAATATATCAGAAAACTGCAGTAATTAATTTGTCTCGTTCTTTTGTAGGCTCAGGGTCCATCAATGTCTGATATTTCGCCAAGTCCGTATCAAAAGCCCTCAAAATCATACAGGCCAACTTTTATTCCATCAGAAGATGAACCTGATAAGCAAGATGAAGGTCTCTTTGGATCCATCGGGAAGCTTCTTGCCAATGCTGGGGCATCAGTGGTTGAGATCATGGGAGGTTTATTTCCTGGTTTCAGAAGTAAACCACAGAGCTACCAATTTCAAAGTGAACCACTATTCCGACAACCTCAAAAACAAGTAAAAGATTGGCCGGTGCAAGAAAGTTTTGTGATTCCAGACGAAGATGAGCTCCCTTCTATTGACACAAGAAGCCCACCCCCGTGCAAAATATATCCTTTCATGTCGAAGGATGCAGAAAAAATGCAAGAGCTGTGGCGAAGTCAAGCATTTTACACCGGATGGAATGGAAATCTTCAGCAGCAGCAACAGCAACAAAAACATCATCACCGCCATCAGTACCATTCATCGATATCTCACACTTACTACGAACAAAGCCATGAGGTAACCAATGAAATATTGTTCGGGGCAGTGCAGGAGCAGGATAGGAAGCAGGAATATGTGGTTGTTAAGCCTGTAAACTATGGCCATTCTCTCTACGATAATCACAACATCCGGTCCCGAATCAGTTCCACGGGTGACATCCACAAGTACTGAGTACATACAACCAGCAAGGTTAAGAGCAATGAATCCCACACCAGCTTTAATTAGAGAGGGGAGGGTGAAATCAAGCACATAAAGTGTAATGATTTCTTTTAAACCTTGTTATCTTAGTAAGGAGAAGCTGGTCATCAGGATATAAATTGTTCACTTAGTTGTAGGTAGCTCTAGTGTGTGTATAAGCAAATTGGCCATCATTTTGGGTAAGATCAAGAAATTTTGGCATGCTGATTCTTCTAATGATGTTTACTGTCCAATAGAAAGTTATCTCTGCAAAAAAATATATTATAAAGGAAAAAATATTTGTCTGACTGATCAGTGTTTTCTTAGGGACAAAGGTATTAGATAAAGTTCTTTTCAGTACTTTTAGTCAGTGTTGGATCTTCAGCATGATCAAGGGGAGCCATAGCTCCACCAGAAGTCTTGGAAACTTGTATAAGCATATCAAATACACAGAGTTCATGGCTCAGCATACACAGAGGTCATTCACTAGAATCATTTATGGGCTTGCCACTAATCCAATAAGACAATCTTCTTTCAACTTCTTTTACACAGCTTTAAAGACTAAGAAAATGTTAAAAGATTAAACACAATGTAATTATTACTTCAGTACATAATATGCATATATGCACTTTAGGTAGGGAGCACTGTCCTCTAGTACTTATTAGTTAGAAAATATAAAGGTAATATATTTTTAATTTATGTTTTATTTTTCTAACTAATGAGATACAAGGGGAGTAGTACAATGTTTGATACAGGAGATGTAGCTCCCTTTAGGTGGTATCTGATCTCTCCAGCCAAAATCTCAACCCCACATTACATTTAATGTTCCATTTGTGTGATTCTATCAGCGTGATCTGTAACAAGAAGTGAAAAGTATGAGATGATATTTTGCCTAGTGGTATGCTGAGTTTTTGGCTTAATTGCAATGCCATTATTTTCCATTATTTGCCTATGTTAGGAGTAGAGTAGCTAAGTCAATGATAGGACTTAAGCTATGAGGTTTTCCACCTAGGGATTGTAAAAGAAAAAGGACTACATGATCAATATCGATAGAGTGAAAGTCGTTATGTATACTGACCCTTAAAAAGGTGGCAATGCTAGAAGTCACATATGAAATAGATTAACAAACTCATGTGATAGTTAAGTTATGATGTTCTCTCACTTAATAAATTAGTGTTTTGGGTTATCTTAAGTCCTATAATACTATTCAGGTTATGGATGTTGTAAAGATTCACGTGTCTTAGTGGTTTGTGACTTTTGTAGACACTTCTGTTAATTTCTTGTATTGATATATGAGTCAATTACTTTGTATTAAAAATGTCACCTAATCTTTTGTAATAATAAGTTGAATATCATTGTATTCCTCATAATATATCTTTTGCCTATAAATAAAAAAAGACAATGGAGTTGAATCAAACATTGATCCATCACAAAACTCCACTTTTGAATATTACTTGTATCCTAAAAATTCTGAGTGGTGACAAGTATTATTAATGGAGTAGATTTTCAATAGTTCATAGATGGAAACTGTCATTTCTTATTCCTTATCCCCTCAGCTCAATTGGTTTTATAAATGTAGAATCAGAAACAATCATTTGGAGCATGTGCTTCTAAATTCTAATAGTTATGCATCCATTGGCAGTTTAATGTACTAATTAACAACAAGCACGATATTACACAACTCTTTTGTTGCTTACCCGGTGTTTCCGAGACTTCTCTTTTTAATATAATTTCTCCCCTTCAAAAATATCATGTGCATGCAATTCTGCAGATAGTAGACCGAAGCTGGTGACTGGATCTGCCGAAGGTTATTCTGGTCATGTTGATGGGAAGCTCAGGGAGGCTAGGATGAATCATCCAAAGGGAATAACGGTCGATGACAGGGGAAATGTCTATGTTGCAGATACTATGAATATGGCAATTAGGAAAATAAGCGACTCAGGTTGACATTATGTCGTGCTTTGAATGATATTTCATCCTCCTCTTCCACTGCTCCCATCCCTTTTCCTTTGTGTCAATGCATAGGATACCTATATGATAACATATAAGCTTTCCCTTGTTATAATTCTAGACGGTTTATGACTCTTGTGTTTGTTATGTATTCTTCTAGTGGTGTAGGTCAAGTAATCTTTGATTATAATTCCGTTCTACTCAGACGAGTCCGAGGTTGGAACATTCTATTGAACAACTATTCCTGTTTTCAGGGGTCACAACAATTGCCGGAGGAAAATGGAGCCACGGAGGGGGCCATGTTGATGGACCAAGTGAAGAAGCTAAATTTTCTAATGATTTCGATGTGCTTTATGTCAGTAGCAGTTGTTCCCTTCTTGTTATAGACAGAGGAAACCAAGCCATCAGGGAGATCCAACTCCACTTTGATGATTGTGCTTATCAATATGGAAGTGGATTTCCACTTGGTAAACAAAATCAATCCACACTTCTCTCTAGAAATTCTGTTAATTACAAATTAAGAGTGGTTGCCTTCAATGCGCAGGAATTGCAATGCTTGTTTCGGCTGGCTTCTTCGGTTATTTGTTGGCATTGCTGCAGCATAGACTTAGTACAATTGTAGCATCTCAGGATGTGAGTGCTCGGTCTTTTCTTCCGCCTTCTCATGAGTAATACGAAATGAGATGGACATACCTACTAGAACTTAATTCGTCATAAATAAATATGATTCTTCATCAACCAAACTTGAAAAAACTTAGATGCTGTAGATGTCCAGAATTATTTAGAGAAATGCAACTATTCTCCATCTTGCAATAGAATGAATCTATTGCTTCTTACTTCCATAAGTAGCAGTGACAAGGAAAATTGTCATTTCATGTTATGATATAATTTTCAAATTATTATCATTTTTTAAGTGTGCATTGCCTATATTACCACAGTGATGGAAACCATAGCACTACACTACAGCAGATGCATGCTCATAAATTAAACCCTTCCTCCATTCTCTAAAACTGCATAATCAATGGTTCCCAAAGTTAGACATTTTAATATATCAGAAAACTGCAGTAATTAATTTGTCTCGTTCTTTTGTAGGCTCAGGGTCCATCAATGTCTGATATTTCGCCAAGTCCGTATCAAAAGCCCTCAAAATCATACAGGCCAACTTTTATTCCATCAGAAGATGAACCTGATAAGCAAGATGAAGGTCTCTTTGGATCCATCGGGAAGCTTCTTGCCAATGCTGGGGCATCAGTGGTTGAGATCATGGGAGGTTTATTTCCTGGTTTCAGAAGTAAACCACAGAGCTACCAATTTCAAAGTGAACCACTATTCCGACAACCTCAAAAACAAGTAAAAGATTGGCCGGTGCAAGAAAGTTTTGTGATTCCAGACGAAGATGAGCTCCCTTCTATTGACACAAGAAGCCCACCCCCGTGCAAAATATATCCTTTCATGTCGAAGGATGCAGAAAAAATGCAAGAGCTGTGGCGAAGTCAAGCATTTTACACCGGATGGAATGGAAATCTTCAGCAGCAGCAACAGCAACAAAAACATCATCACCGCCATCAGTACCATTCATCGATATCTCACACTTACTACGAACAAAGCCATGAGGTAACCAATGAAATATTGTTCGGGGCAGTGCAGGAGCAGGATAGGAAGCAGGAATATGTGGTTGTTAAGCCTGTAAACTATGGCCATTCTCTCTACGATAATCACAACATCCGGTCCCGAATCAGTTCCACGGGTGACATCCACAAGTACTGAGTACATACAACCAGCAAGGTTAAGAGCAATGAATCCCACACCAGCTTTAATTAGAGAGGGGAGGGTGAAATCAAGCACATAAAGTGTAATGATTTCTTTTAAACCTTGTTATCTTAGTAAGGAGAAGCTGGTCATCAGGATATAAATTGTTCACTTAGTTGTAGGTAGCTCTAGTGTGTGTATAAGCAAATTGGCCATCATTTTGGGTAAGATCAAGAAATTTTGGCATGCTGATTCTTCTAATGATGTTTACTGTCCAATAGAAAGTTATCTCTGCAAAAAAATATATTATAAAGGAAAAAATATTTGTCTGACTGATCAGTGTTTTCTTAGGGACAAAGGTATTAGATAAAGTTCTTTTCAGTACTTTTAGTCAGTGTTGGATCTTCAGCATGATCAAGGGGAGCCATAGCTCCACCAGAAGTCTTGGAAACTTGTATAAGCATATCAAATACACAGAGTTCATGGCTCAGCATACACAGAGGTCATTCACTAGAATCATTTATGGGCTTGCCACTAATCCAATAAGACAATCTTCTTTCAACTTCTTTTACACAGCTTTAAAGACTAAGAAAATGTTAAAAGATTAAACACAATGTAATTATTACTTCAGTACATAATATGCATATATGCACTTTAGGTAGGGAGCACTGTCCTCTAGTACTTATTAGTTAGAAAATATAAAGGTAATATATTTTTAATTTATGTTTTATTTTTCTAACTAATGAGATACAAGGGGAGTAGTACAATGTTTGATACAGGAGATGTAGCTCCCTTTAGGTGGTATCTGATCTCTCCAGCCAAAATCTCAACCCCACATTACATTTAATGTTCCATTTGTGTGATTCTATCAGCGTGATCTGTAACAAGAAGTGAAAAGTATGAGATGATATTTTGCCTAGTGGTATGCTGAGTTTTTGGCTTAATTGCAATGCCATTATTTTCCATTATTTGCCTATGTTAGGAGTAGAGTAGCTAAGTCAATGATAGGACTTAAGCTATGAGGTTTTCCACCTAGGGATTGTAAAAGAAAAAGGACTACATGATCAATATCGATAGAGTGAAAGTCGTTATGTATACTGACCCTTAAAAAGGTGGCAATGCTAGAAGTCACATATGAAATAGATTAACAAACTCATGTGATAGTTAAGTTATGATGTTCTCTCACTTAATAAATTAGTGTTTTGGGTTATCTTAAGTCCTATAATACTATTCAGGTTATGGATGTTGTAAAGATTCACGTGTCTTAGTGGTTTGTGACTTTTGTAGACACTTCTGTTAATTTCTTGTATTGATATATGAGTCAATTACTTTGTATTAAAAATGTCACCTAATCTTTTGTAATAATAAGTTGAATATCATTGTATTCCTCATAATATATCTTTTGCCTATAAATAAAAAAAGACAATGGAGTTGAATCAAACATTGATCCATCACAAAACTCCACTTTTGAATATTACTTGTATCCTAAAAATTCTGAGTGGTGACAAGTATTATTAATGGAGTAGTACGATGAAGATGAATCTAATATCGAAAAATAAACTAGGATTTGTGGAAATAATCTTAATAGAAACATTAGTTTAAGTAATATAATACACACAAAAAATAAATAAAGAAATATAATTGGACACAAAAAACATCACATACAAAATATTAAGAAAATAAATATAAGCCTTTATAGAAATATTTATTAAAGAACACAACAAAATTCTATTTTGATATAACAAAACAGAACAAGAAAAATCATATATGGAAATAAAATCATTACGTCAAAGTTGTACACAAAATATAGGGAGGAGTGAAATATAGAGTGATAAAGAATTTATGAAAAGAAAATATAGAGTAAATGATAGTTGAGAGTAAAATGTGATAAAATGGGTGGAGATGATGTATTTATAGTGAAGATATGTTGACTTTCGACTAGGGATACTTGTGAGATTAAATTGGTGCATCATATATGTGAGGTGTTCTTGGGAGAAAAAGGAATATCGGGGAACAATATTGCAAATATTTATTGTTGGTCGGTGTAAGATCACACTAGATTCACAAGATGACTTAAATGTCAAATATTCAATTCATACAAACGACATTTGTTGGGAGGAGTAGCCATATAACTCAAAAGGGAAGTTCCTTACCAAAAAAATGTGAGAATATACCCTTAATAATAGCAAAAAAAAGTAAGTCAATTAAATATGAATGATGAATTGATTTTATCTAAGGAGAACTCAATAAATAGACTACATACAATAAATAATTTATTTTATTATCCACAAAGTCATATATAATTCCTAAACAACATTATTTAAGGAAATATCTTTTATAATTGCATTATTTAGGTAAAAAAAACTTTTTTAATTCCATTTCAAATTTTGGGAGAGATAAAAAAAAATTAAAAAGAATAAAATTGTAAAATGGTTGCAAAAAGGGAAAAGAGAAAGAGGAAGGTGGGTGTTGAGTTGTTTCACCCCAACACACATTTCTACAGAAAAATTCATCCTTTCACACTTTGAGACACCAACACTCGCTTCATCTCTCAGATCCGAATCTCATTTTCTCTTTCTTTCCATTTCTTCTTCTCATCAATTCGGATCTCACTTTCCAGTTTCGATTATCGCCTTCGATTCCTCCCCTTCACAATTGGATCCGATTGATTTGAAAGTCGCAACACACAGTCATCAATCATGAACCCTTTCTCTTCCGGCACGCGTTTGAGGTCAGCAATTCAACATATTTGTTTAATTCAAACATCAATTACCACACAATTTGCCAATGTGTTCAAAAACTTGTTCATTTATAGTTAAGAATCTTGATTAATGATATACACTGAGGATTTAGACGTAATGATTATTGCTTTATTGTTTATAAATGCTCAACTTAGTTATAGTTTCGGGAATTTTGACTTCTGTCAAGTGGGGTTAACTAAAAGTAGTATTTTTTTGTTTTGTGAAGAATTCATTTTGGTGGCTGATTTTGATGTGCTTAGCTTAGTTGGTGTAGTCACAGTATCTGAGTCGTATACCAAAATGTTAGCCTTCTACGCATACATACATTCCACTCTAGGCATCAAGCACCAACCTATGGCATGTTTGGTATTGATTATTGATCATTTCCTAGTTAAAATTTGCCAAAATACAGTAATTTATTTTGATGTGCTTAAGTCCCATGAAGTTATTTTAATGAATTCCCAGGCATGTTTGACGCGCTTAAGATTTTGATCATAAGCTATTTTGAATACAGTAAGTGAATTCAAAGACCAGCTAAAATAAACACTTCACATCTTCACCCAAGGATCTTTCCTATGTTTCTACAACCAATGGAACAATTTATAAACAATATATCTTCTGTCTATTTTAAGATAAAATCCTTTATACTAAGCTTAGGCATACAGACGTGTAGTTCCAATATTCTAAGCAACTGAACACAGTGGAAAAGTGATCATGAGGTTTAGGATCATAGCAGTGCACGACTTACAAATTATAAGGTAGATTTTGGTTTGGTCCCCTCATCTGCAGAGTGTCGCTGATGTTTGTCCATATTGAGTACCACAACCAACTTGATGAGACTTAATTCTGCAGTCAATTGTTGCATAGGCTGTTTATGTACAGCGTTGTTAAAAAATTAGAACACAAAAGATTAAGAATAAATAGAATGCACAATGTGTTAGTTGCATTATTCCTCAGGATAAGTAATGTATTCAGAGATTAATATCCTATGGTATTGGTTGCAATATTGGGCCTGTCTTGGTTGTCCTAATGAACGTAAGTCATTTTCTTTCACGGTGAGCAGGTTTTGGAAGGGGAGGAGAATGCTGTGTCTTAAGCTCTCAGCCTCTCACTTATACCAGTTTAATTTGTTTCTTAATAATGAGAGAATCTCTTGTCTTCCCCTTTTATACCAACTTGATATCCTTGAAATAACGTTAAATACATGATTTGGAACTGCAATCCTCCATAAAGTCACTAACTCAAGCAGGTTACATAAATGATTTGGAACTGCAATCCTCCATACAGTCACTAACTCAAGCAGTATTTTATTATCTACATATGCCTGTGGCAATGTGTGTTTTTGGTTGTGTATCTGTGATTGACTTTTTATTTCAAAATACCTTTGGGTTGCAAAATAATATACAGTTAGCATATTGTGAGTTCTTTTTCATGTTGCAAAACTGATAAACCTTTAATATATAGTTTCCATTTGAGTTTATTATAATCAATATATTTTATTTGCCCGGTTCGTACCTCAACTTGTAGGGACATGATTCGGGCCATACGTGCTTGCAAGACTGCTTCAGAAGAGCGTGCTGTTGTAAGAAAAGAATGTGCTGCCATTCGCGCTTCAATAAATGAAAATGATCAAGACTATAGGCATCGGAATCTGGCTAAGCTAATGTTCATCCACATGCTTGGCTATCCCACACATTTTGGTCAAATGGAGTGCCTCAAGTTGATAGCATCTCCCGGATTTCCAGAGAAGAGAATCGGCTACCTTGGCCTCATGTTGCTTCTTGATGAAAGGCAAGAAGTTCTAATGTTGGTGACCAATTCATTGAAACAGTATCCATTTTGTAGTCAAAGTTTCATTTTGTTTCTGCATTCCTTGATTTTTACTTTCCATTTCACAAACGTGATATTGACATTGATTTTCTAACAAAATGAGGGGAAAATATTGATAATGAGTTATAGTGGAGCCTTAACTAAATCACAGAGACCTTAATCACACAAACCAGTATATAGTGGGACTTGCACTTTGTGCTTTAGGAAACATTTGTTCAGCGGAAATGGCTCGTGATCTTGCACCAGAGGTTGAGAGATTACTGCATTTCCGTGATCCAAATATTCGGAAGAAGGTAACTTTTTCATTAAACCTCATGTATTTCACCAGAGTTCTATCTCTTCCCGAACATTTAAATTTAATATGCATATATATTTGGGACGTATAATCACTCATGATCAAATGATACCAAAACTTGGTCTTAGTTATAATATTGAATATGAAGGTTAGCTGGTCGCAGTTGTAGACATTATTTTGCTTTGACTACAAATACTATTTTGTTTAATGTTGTTTGCATGTTTCTTTTTCTTTCATTTTATTTATTTTGAGTGGAAGCCTGCCTATTAAAAATTTAACATTCTTAAGAACTTAACATCCAACAGGCTGGTCCCATCATCTAATGTTATTTGTCAGTGTTTTGTGATCTCCCAACTCCTGTTTTCTAAATAATTGTAACCATTTAATGCAATGCAGTGACTCTGTTATTTATGAAACATTCCCTGTTTAACTTCTTGATTTATTGTTGTTCATTCTCATAATTAACCACACTCACTGTTATATAGGCAGCATTATGTTCTATAAGGATCATAAAGAAGGTTCCAGACCTGGCAGAAAATTTTGTCGTTCCTGCTATTTCCTTACTCAGGGAGAAGCATCATGGAGTTTTGATCACTGCGGTTCAGCTTTGTACAGATCTGTGTAAAATTAGCACAGAAGCTCTTGAGCATATTAGAAAGGTAACTTCCCATCTTTCTTAGAATTATTTTGTCATCACACAGTGTATTTTCTAGAAAACACTTGATATTAATTGAAGTAAACTTATCTACAATAGGGATGACATCTTCTGTCTCAAAAAGTGCGTCACTTCATGTACCACCACTTGTGATTGGTAAAAAATACTTAATTATTAAAATTTTAACTTAAATATATCTTTTCAACCAATCACAAGTAAGTGGTGCATGGAGTGGTACATTTTTTGGACAGAAGATGTGCTCCCTCTACAATAGACTTAGCATGTCAAAATCACTCTGCACTGCAATATTAAATTATCGTTATATATGTGCAGTCTTCTTGGTGTTCTGAATTAAAATCTTCCATGAATTCTTGAACTTACAGATTCACAAGTGTTGTGAGAAATTTAATGAAGTTATTTTTCCTGGACTCCTAAGATTTGTTTAAATATATTTTGAAATTGCCTTGCAAAATTTGAAACACACATTAGTTCATTTTTTTTCTCTTTCTTTTGTTTTCTTCTGGAGGATATCTTAACCTTCTTTGTATTTCCCTTCTTTCTTAATGATTTTTTCTTATAGAAGTGTTTGATCTTTTCTTACGAGCTATTGTAGCGGTGTTTATAAACTCATGCTTTCATGGACTAGTTTACAAACCCCACAGATGTGTTAGTTTTTGCAAGCAAGTCTGGTAATTAAGTTTATGTAGTATATACTTGAGTAAGCTGCAAAGACATGTAAACAGGGTTCATAGATTTTACTTTTTTATCTCAAAGTTTACCACCAATGGCATTTTTATGTGAAGTTCCTTCTATAAATTTAGCTTTGATTGTGGCCAGCTTTAACAAAATATTCTTTGAACAATTATTGCAGAGATGCACAGATGGTTTGGTCAGAACTCTTAGGGATCTGGCAAACAGTCCTTATTCACCAGAATATGATATTGCTGGCATCACAGACCCTTTTCTCCATATCAGATTGCTTAAACTTTTGCGAGTGTTGGGTGAAGGTGATGCTGGTGCTAGTGACTCTATGAATGACATACTTGCCCAGGTGAGTTCTGTGTACGTATTGAATTTTATAGTATTATGTAATTAATTGCTCATGTGCAGAGTGATTGGGTTATTTGTCATTTTTGCATGGTTATGTTGATGACCTTGTATGTTCATTTGTGGAAAACTGTATATGCTTCTAGGATATCTTTTCCACTTGCATGCAATTTGATTAAGGGGAACCTTAGTACTGACACATTAATATGGTCATCCAAATTCCTTAGGATTGAAATTTTTTTTCTGGAATAAATTTTTTAATTATTGGGAGAAGATACAATAAGCAAGCCTTAATCCCACTAGTTAGGGTCGGCTATTTTATAGAGAGAAGATAAAAAAGTATTATAAGGGAGGATAGAATGTCCTCTAAAATAGGAAGAAAAAAAACTGGATACAACATGGGGAAGAAAAATTGAAGAATATCAGCTGGGATTCCTAGCATCTCGAAATATCTGAAATAGCAACTCCCTTGAAACTACTGTGCGCAGATATCCAAAGAGAAACCAAACCTTGAACATATCTCTATCCCACAAGGCCACAACAAAAGTAGGTGCAAAGAGAAATCCTATAGCTACAATTGCTCCAGCCAATTGTACCAAGGGCTATTCTGATGTAGATGGAAGAAAACACTATTAAGATTTTGGATGCTGATGTGTTTTGGTGGTACTGTTCCGAAGATGTTTATGTAATGGTTGGTCAGGTTCATCTTGTACTAAAGTCAGACAAAGTCAAAGTGTCAAACAAAGATCGTAAGCTGAACCATTCTTTATGTGTGAACTATAGAAAAATAAATTATTCATCTCCAATGAATTTCGTACTTTTTCGAGAAAGTTGGGGTATCAAAAAAATGGTCGGGTGGGTATAATAGCAATATGGCTATGAAAACAGACTTTTTATGGAAATGCATGAGTACTTCTTTTTTTATGAAAGTTAAAATAGGTGGCTATGATCTAGAGTTATAACTTATAAGTGTCTATGAGAGTTTGTTCAATTGTTGACATTAATCTGAATTGGTGTTAAAGTAACATGTTAAATTGTAAATTGTGCTTAGTGTTATGCTGATTTGCAAGATGTGTCTAAAGAAGTTTTTTTAATCTTAAAAGCTAAGTAAAATGATGATGAAAGTATACTTTTTAGAATATGCTTGAAATTTAATATTTTTTCACACATATATTTGCTTGTTGTGAGCCCACAATGGTAAGGTTGCTGCTTAGTGACCAATAGGTCACGGGTTCAAATTTGTGTGTATTCAGGGGAAGGGAGGGGTCATGTATTGTATGTAATCGCTGAAAATGGAAGCCTACTTAAAATCCTGGATTTCTTTTCTCTTCAAATGCAACTGTAGCTGTATATATATTCTATCTAATTCTTTAAAGAATTATGAGGAGGGTTGCAAGGGAAAAGAGGGGTTCTTAGTGTCTATGCTTAATTGTGTAACACTTTAGTAAATCAGGCTTATTTTTGGGTAGGGAGTAGTATGGCATATATGCTGTAATTAAATATGTATGATTTGGTCATTTTAGATGCTTCAGTATTTTAACTTTCTATCCTTTTTAGGTGGCCACGAAGACTGAGTCGAATAAAGTTGCAGGGAATGCCATTTTATACGAGTGTGTTCAAACAATAATGAGCGTTGAAGATAATGGTGGCTTACGTGTGCTTGCCATCAATATCTTGGGGAGATTCTTGTCAAACCGTGACAACAATATCAGGTTTACTTCTGGTCATTGTTTTCCCTTAATAATTAACTGAAAAACTTTGAAGGCTAACAAACACTATAAGTTCAGTGTTTGCTTCCCAAATTTCCACTTGTAAAAGCTGAAAGAATCACATAAAAATTAAGGATTATTAGAGATCTGTTAAGTATATAAAATCATTAATGTCCTTCACCCAACAGCTTAAGCTTTTGGGAGAATTGGTTCTTGAGATGGTATAGAGCCTATAGCCCATCTCTATCCTTCCTGAAATTCAGTCGTTCCCATTGTCTATCGCATAGTCTGATAGGCTCCTGTGTCAAGGGGTGTTGGGAGTCTCACATCACATGCCTCAATTTCTGGGATGTGGTTTATATACCTATTGGGCTACTGCACTTAATTTCAATTGGTTTTCAGATGGAACCTGACATGGTATAAGAGCCTTTATGACCAAGTGTTCAAGAGTTCAATCCTCGATGTCCCCAATCCTCTGAATAAATAAAAGAAGTTAAAATTTCAGCACAAGGTTTTTTAGGCTTATGCATCATCCGCACTTCAATCCTAAAGGGCTATTGCATGAGGAGACATATTAGATAGATAAAATCATTCACATGCCTTCACCCAACATTCTATGTTAGAATAATTAGGCCAGACTTCACCCCAAAAGCTCACTAATAGGAAGGGGGTTGCCCAAGTCATTATAAACGGTTCATCCCTCACATATTCAACTGGTGCAAGACTTCAATACTCTAAAACCCCCTTTACAGCCAGGATTGGACATCCGAAGTGTGATGTTCGCAGGACTGGACATCTACGGGTGACCCAATATCATGGCAAGGCTCTAATTCCATATTAGAATTATTGGGCCTATGCCCACCTCAGAAGCTAGTTCATAAGGGGAGGATTGCCCAAGAGGGCAAGACATTATAAGTGGCTCTTGGCTCATATTCTCAACTGATGTAGGACTTCAATACTTTAATGCACCCCCCTTGAGGCTTGATTGAATAAATCTAAGATGTTTCCTCCTACCAACCAATGATGCCTGATTGCAGTTCACTTAATTGATACAAAAATCTAGGAAATGCTCATCAGTAGGATTGATATTTTGGCCTCTTTAAATTTTCTCCTGTTCTATTCCAACCATAATGCTCATGGTTGTATTAAGCAATTTATATTTGGTTATATTGTTTAGACATATGTGCTGTGACTATTATTGCGTCTTTGGATGTTGACAGAAAAAGACATAAATAACTGTTAAATTAGTAAAAAGGATGGCATTGGGGCGAGGGGTTGAGTAAGGAACAAAATTGTGTATAGAATCAGTTGTGTGCCCTCATTTAGTACTTTTTAAAGTTTGATAAATTAATGTCTCATCTCCTGTGTTGTTCCCCAAGCCCTATATTCATTCCACCCCTATGTTTTTCGTTTTTATTTTTAATTTTTTTAGTTTTATGTGTCATGATTGACATGCCTCATTATTGAAGTGAATCTTACTTTTCCTACCTTCTTCCCTCAGATATGTGGCATTAAACATGCTGATGAAGGCTGTAACTGTTGATGCTCAGGCTGTGCAGAGACACCGTGCAACAATTCTAGAATGTGTGAAGGTATTGATTTGTTGTATTTTTTCTTGCTTCATATTTATGAAAAAGATGAGTTTTATGTACAACTTGAGAAGTTGGTGACTTGACTCTTCACTTCAGGATTCAGATGCTTCAATTCAGAAAAGAGCCCTTGAACTTGTATATGTTCTGGTGAATGAAACTAATGTGAAGCCCTTAGCGAAAGAGCTAATAGATTATCTGAAAGTCAGCGATCATGATTTCAGAGGGGATCTTACTGCCAAAATTTGCTCCATAGTTGCAAAGTGAGTAATTAGGTTTTGAATGGCATTCCCATTATACAATGTTCCCATCTTTGTTACCCCCTGTCAGTTTAGATCTAGTATTTAGAGATTTTGTTTAAATTACATCCATAAATGTAGTTGGTTGACCATCATTTATTTATTGGTGCTTCAGGTTTTCCCCAGAGAAGATCTGGTACATTGATCAGATGCTCAAGGTTCTTTCTGAGGTATAAACATAAGAGGCAAGCTTTATATTAAATTAAAATCTGCAAGTCGAAAGTCCCAACACATGCTAGTTTTTAGGATATTTATCAAATCAGTGATGTATCTGTGTGTATATTTGATATTTCTATTGCTTCTCATCCCTACATTTGTTACTTCTGGTATCATCCCATGGAAAAGAATATTTCTGGTGACAACTTTATATTTTCCCCACAAGCATGAATAACTTTTTATTATCTTTTTATGATTTGTGGCTCAGGAATCAATGTTCAAACTGCTGCATGTAAACAATTCCATATTCTTTATCAATAATTTGATTCACTATTGCATTGCTTCTGTCTATGACATAAAGTATTACCTATTAAATTTGATACTGTGTTGTGATTACTATTTGGAGAGTGAACCTTGTTGCCACTGTAAGATTGCCGCTGCCTCGTTACCCGATGGCCACGGATTCTAGTCATGGAAACAACCTCTCCGCTTATATATTGTAATTACTGCTTTGGTGCTTGTGCTGCTCATGTTGAGCCATTCTATGCAGTCATATATTCGGTGCAAGTATTGATCTTTATCATACTGTTAGTAGGCTGGAAATTTTGTAAAAGATGAAGTATGGCATGCTTTAATTGTTGTGATAAGCAATGCTTCTGAGCTTCATGGATATACAGTGAGAGCATTATACAGGGCATTTCAAACGTCAACTGAACAGGTGCTCACTCCTGCTTTGGCAAAATCTAGGCATCTTATTGATTTGCATTTGATGCCATTCATATAACAGTTAGTGAATTTCTCATCAGGAAATTCTAGTTCGAGTTACAGTCTGGTGCATTGGAGAGTTCGGTGACATGCTAGTCAATAATGTTGGAATGCTTGACATAGAAGATCCAATAACAGTTAGTGAATGCTTCTGCTTGAAAGTTTATAAATGTTTTTTGGGTGAATTTTACTTTTTACATATGTCTATACTGCTACTTAAAGTGCATGAAAATGATAATCACTTGAACATAAGCAATCATTTAACTAGTTGATATAGTACTATTCTCGGAAATTTCTAGTTGAATATGTTCTAACAGTACCCTCTGATTAGGCTTCCTTTTGTATGGCTCCTATTCGGATGATGGATAATAACTGAAAAAATAAAATCCACTAGCTCCCAAACCACTTCCTCACTGATGACATGAGTATTCTGGTTAAGAAAACAGGTTTAAGTACTGGATTTGTTTTGCACGTTTGATTATTATATTTAACATGCTCTCTGGCAGAAACTTTTTCAAGTTATTTGCAAATTTTACAAAATCTGGGCACAGCATGCATGAGGTGCTAAAACCATAAACCATATGATCATCATGGCTTCCTTCCCTTTCTAATCCTTAGTGCATAATTGGACTGTATTGTACAGAGGAATGAGCCAATGCCCATTGTGTCTTTTTTTCTGTGAGAGAGATGCAACTTAATTTAGTAATGATTGTATTGCTGATTATTGATGCCTCTAAATGGTCTTCTTGTACACAGAAGCACATATTAAAATATACAATATCAATCTTCTATTACATGGCTTTTATCAAATTTTTAAATGTTTTTATTCTTAAATCTCAAATTTTCCATTCTTGCAGGTGACTGAATCAGATGCAGTGGATGTTTTAGAGATTGCTATAAAACGACATGCATCAGATCTTACCACAAAAGTGATGGCTTTGGTTGCTCTATTAAAGCTCTCTTCACGTTTTCCATCATGTTCAGAGTATGATCTGTTTTTCAAATTCTTTGACTCTTTCATCACCTTTAAAATGAATTTGTTTCTTCTTTTCTGGCTTTTTTCACTTGAGAGGTATCTGGAATGTAATATTCATGTTGAAATTCACAAGAGCTTTAAGAGAGTTTTAAAATGTTTAATTTCTAGCATGGCATTTGATGTCTATGGCAAATCGGAGGATCTTGCTGCACCCATGTCCCTTCTTTTGCTATGCACTCCAAAGACTGAAGCACCTATTACAAGCTTATTTGTATATTCACATAGGAATTTTAGAATCTTTTGAATGTACAGGAGGATCAGGGAAATTATTGTTCCCTTCAAGGGGAACTTTGTGCTAGAGTTGCAGCAGAGATCTATTGAATTCAATTCGATTATTGCAAAGCATCAAAATATTAGGTGAGATTAATTAAGTTGCTTATTATATTATGCCAAGAGCTTGAGTTTCCACTGCACTCTCATTAGAGGAATCCTATTATGAAAATTTGTCACATGCAGGTCTATGCTTGTAGAAAGGATGCCAGTTTTGGATGAGGCAACTTTTGTTGGTAGGAGGGATGGGTCTTTGCCAGGCGCAGCTTCAACTACACTAGCACCTTCAGTTAGTCTTCCCAATGGAGTAGCCAAACCCGTGGCTCCTCTTATAGATCTTCTTGATCTAAGTTCAGATGATGCTCCTGCACCTAGCTCTTCTGGTGGCGATCTTCTTCACGACCTTCTTGGTGTTGATCTGTCACCGGCATCAAAACAATCTGGTTAGTGTTTGCGGTGTATCTTAGAAATTATTATAATGCTTTAAAAACTAATTATTTTCATCTTTGTTTCTGTAATTTTTTATATGTAAAATTAGAATGGTTTCATGCATAGAATAGTAAGCAGCATTGTTTTATGAAAAGCCCTCTTTATTTTTTGAATGTAAGAAAGACCTTGCTCTAAATGGACTTATTGACAATTTAGTTTTGATAAAGTCCAGTGGCATTGTTTGGTCTATCTAGCCAACCCCACCTATTGGGATAGGATTTCTGTGGTGGTTGTTGTTGTTTGGTTTTGTTAAGAAACATGCAAATTTATTCACTTTTCTTTATCGTGAATACTTCATTCAACATATTCTTGTTGTGTCTCATTTTTATTTGCATTTTAAGGTGCTGGTCAAACTTCAAACAGTGCTGCAGATGTTCTTTTGGATCTTTTGTCTATCGGATCACCTTCTGCCCCAAGCACCTCATCTACAGTCGACATCTTATCCTCCAGTGCAAGTAACAAGGCACCGGTTTCACCATTGAATGACCTCTCACCACTTTCACTTTCTTCAAGAGCAACTTCAAATGCTGGAGCTGCTCCTATGTTGGATGCATTGGATGGTTTTTCCCCCAGCCCACCAACAGGTTGTAAACTTTGTTTAATATTTGGTCATCATCATTGATTGAGATTTAGTCAAAGTATTGATTCGTCGTCCTTCTCTTATCATGACTAGAAAATAATGTACCAGTTCATCCGTCTATTACTGCATTTGAGAGCAGCCACTTGAGGCTAACATTCGATTTCTCAAAACAACCAGGAAATCCACAAACAACAATTATCCATGCTACCTTTATGAATTTGTCCTTCGATACATATACAGATTTTGTTTTCCAGGCAGCAGTTCCAAAGGTATGTCAGTCAGTATGTTCAGCTTTCTACACGTACCTCTAAGATCATCATCATTGTAATTTTAAACATATAATTTGAACTTACCACTTTCAATGATATCATCATTTTCATTATAATTGTGTTAACTTCAGGTTTCATGCTTTCAAATTCCCGTTGAATATTATCCTCCCATTCCTTTTTTAACTTAGAGGGTGAGCCTCAACGCAACAGTAAGGTTGTTGTTTAGCGACCAAGAGATCATTGGTTCAAATCCTGAAACAATCTCTCCGCTTGTGGGGATAAGACTGTGTACATCTACCCTCTCCATACCCCACTAGGTGGGGAGTCTCATGTATTGGGCCGCCCTTTTATTCCTTTTTTTATTTGTAATTTTGAAGAAAGAAAATATGATAAAAAGGAAATATTATTAGAAAAGAAGAAGAATATTACATTACATGATGATAGAAAAACCTAGAAGCTAAGGCAAAAGGGTCATGCATCAAAGCATGCTGGTCTCGCTGCATATAGACCAAATGATCACCACCATAAAGTCATGTGTTTTGCACCAGAACAAAGTAAAAAAAAAAAAGTAACCTTATCCTAGACATAATCATGAGTCGAAAAGGTGACTTTGAATATTGTGTTGTTCCTTTCCAACCAAATACACCAACAGACTGCAGAAATAGAGTATTGCCATAGAATTTTGCCAAAACCTCTGAACTTACTAAGCAGGAAAGACTTCAAGTCCATAGGATATATCCAAGGCTCCTGAGATACCAAGCAACCTATCCCAAAGCACCTTTACTGTTGAGCAATGTAAAAACAGATGAGGTCTATTTTCAGAATCTAAACCACACGTTATGCATGTATTAGGTGATAAAACAGCTAGAGGTTTTGGGCTTCCCTAAACGAAAACTATTTTAGTTTTGAGAAAGTGTCAAGAACTGGAAAAAGGGACTTACATGTGGACGTCCGTAATGGATCGAGGGCCTAGATTCTTAAATCACATGGAGTAGGGAGCCGGATATTACCAATTTAGACCAAGGGAGACTGAAGCTCATCAACCTCTCTATCATGCAGTTTCCTGAAGAAATGGAGATTCCAAGGCAGATCATCTAGAGAGAAAATCAACATATAGGGACTTTATGCATAGAGGAGAGCCAAAAAAAGTCTTGGAAAACATTCAAAGAAAGGGGCATTACCATCCCAAACATCTTCCCAAAAAGTTTATAACAGGATTAAGTTTGCTAATTTTGTATATAATGTATAGCACACATGGTATTTATAATACAAAATATGGTCATAGAAGAGGAATAGACTAATTGCTAATTAATTCCTAATTGAAGTGTATTAACTTACGACCCTAAATATTCACATCTGCTATTTCTAACAAAGTTGACATGAGAACCACCTCTCATCTTCAAGGAATAGTGAGAGACAAAAGAAGGTAAACCATGCGTAATAAAGTTCCAAGGACTAGCATGAGTGCCTCCTCTCACGGGGTTAGTGTCCCACCCATTTGGATGCAAACTATACTTATTGTTAATAACTCGATGCCAAAGGGGGGGTTGTATGAGTAAGAAAGCACCAAAGGCACTTGGCAGCCAAAGCCTTATTCTTGGATACCAAGGCCAAGCCCCCTTCTTCTTAGTCTTACAACAGACTTCCCAATAAACAAGATGGTAATGCCTAGAAGCATCCGTCCCCGACCAAAGAAAATCCTGTGTCCTTTTTTGTTCTGACCACGAAGGATGAGGTACACTTTATGCTCTGATTCCATGAGGCGGAAGAAGGAAGGGGCAACAGACAAGGCTTTATCTGGAAAGGTGGATAGTAACCAATATGATGCATCTCTACCCAACAGTAGCGATTTGGTAAAGCCCCTGCCCCTCTGACTTGAAGCTGAAAATACAAGCTATCATTCTCAAGAACCAAATCAAAGCATTTGGCTGCAATAGATAACAGCTTAACACCTCCCATTCATAAGCACTGAAACAGCTTTAAAAAAGATAAATAGGAGAAGAATAGCCAGACAAATTGTTAAGAAGCAGAGAAGTTACAGACTGGGGTTAAGGGAGACCCAAAGATGGAGCCCAGAAGGAAGACACCGGAAAAAATGTGAAGGAGCAAGAGTTGAAGATTGGAAATGCACCAGAGAAGAAGGCTGTGGAGAGATGAGCAGAAGCAGGTGTCCCATGCGCCCTCATGTGTTGACGTATGGCCGGAAATACAAGGTGGCGGCACATTGGGAGGCTTCCGGAGCCGGTGTTTTGGCAATGAACTTCCCAACCTAAGAGCTTACCAGATCTGAGGTCGTTGGCTGTTGGCAGATGTACAGAAGTGGGAGGGGGGAGACTCACGCAAGTCTCTGTTAGAGAGGGTAGAGGAGAGAGCTTTTATATAATAAAGGCCACTTGTTTCGAGTTTATTCAATCAAAGACTGAATGAATAATGTAATTTTTTAATTCTTAATATGAAGAAAGAACTTGTGATCGTTGCTTCTCATAAACAATGGATTCTACTACTAAAATTGCTTGGAGCTGTCAATAGCTGAGTAATTTCCTTTGTATTACTCTTGATTAGTTATCTAAACTTTTTAGTGCTAAATAATTACATTCGCTCTTTAGAGTTTGATATAATCTTCAACTGTTTTACTGGTTGCTCTGTTGGAATTTCAATTTCTTTTGAACTGCTTCATTATGCTCCATCGTCTAGTACTAATATATGTTGTTGTTTTGACTTTCAGTTTCTCCAATTACAATTAGATCCTGCAAGCAGCAATACTCTCCCTGCTGCTGGAAATGGGTCTATTATGCAAATTCTGAAAGCTACTAATAGCCAACATGGAAAGGTAGAAGTTCTTTGTTAGTTTTGCATTACCATGAATATTTGATTTCCATCACGTGCTTTATGATTTAAATTCTAATAGGAGTGCTGATCACTGACATGTGTTTGCAAAACTGTTAGTGATTTATGTCTAGGGATCAATTAAGTGATCACTGTTTTGATCAAAGCCACTGCGGATATTGCAAGGCTCAATAACAGAATTAAACTCCATTGTATTTTTAGTTAACTTGAAAAGCAGTGAAACTCATTAGGAATTACAAAAAATATATCTTTGTCGATTAAATAAACTCCCTCCTCCATGTCTCTATTTATGCATGGATGAGTGCACGTTTACTTTCTGAGATTATTGTCCCATCTGCATATATGTGTAAGATCTTCTTAGAGAACACTTGATAGCTAGCAACTACTATCTTTTTCAGAAATCTCTTGTTATGCGCATAAGGATAGCATACAAGATAAATGGCAAGGATACACTTGAGGAAGGCCAAATCAATAATTTTCCCCGCGGTTTATGAAGCCAAAATGGTCAAGGATCATGAAGGTGATTCACAAAGACCTATTTTCCCCGTACTCTATAATTACTGGTGCAGTTTTCATGTTTCATTCCTTCAAACAAAGGTGGTGTGGTTCAAGTAACTAGGATCAGTTTTTGGCTCAAATTTGAAGCCTTCTTGGTGGCTTCACATGTTTGGTTAACTCTTTTTTAAACTTAGGTTGTTTATGTACATTAGTATAAAATATTCCTGTATGAAAATATTGAAATTAAAATTTTCCTTTCAAGGCACAATACTTGTGTCATGTTGAGAACTTGCTATTTTCCGGAGGTAGTCTCGTGGTTTTGCTGTCTGAAATTATAGTGTTAATGAATGCAATTTGGTCTCCTTGGACAATTGATATCCTTCATTTGATTTTATGTAACATTTTCCCCTTAAGATTAATGGAATGTAATCTCAAAAGTGTGACAACTTCTTCTTGCTTGATTTCTTGCTCTTCAATTGGAAATGAGGATTTTCCAGTGTGAAGTATGTGCTCGTGATTATCTAACTATTTCTCTGTAATAGTATATTATATTCCTTGAATACTAAGGCCTTAGGAATGTATCTTGATAAATATCAATTCACAATGTTGAGGTTCCAATAAATATGTCAACTATAGATGAAATAATTGAGCTATGGTTGATGTGATGGTGATCTGGTACTAGACTCTAGTTCTGTTGCATGCTGGCCTTTTACTTTGAATTGTTCATTCGAAATCAAACTTCAAGACCCTCACTTGGTGATAGAGGCCCAATTAGATCCACCTGAGTTAAGCATAAATCCAAGTGGCTTGATAATTATGTTGCTAAATAATAATTGTTTTTCTTTTTCTAAAATGTAATGAAAGGCTTGGGGCTAAGGATGTTAAGCCCAAGTCCAGTAGGACTATCCCTAATTTCCTAGTATTTAAACTTTTTTATGCCCTAAAGTGGCTAAGAAGAATTTTTGCACATCAGAGTTTTTAGTTAATTGTTTAGTTTCCTTATTACTTAGTATAACTGCAACAATTCACACTCAATCCCTATCATTTGGTGCTTTCATCTCATACTATGTCTCCCAAAGCTGCATGTAAGGAATTGGACGAGACTATCATTCAGATTTTCGTTGATCTCGACCAGCAAGATCAACGACATGAAGTCATTGCTGAAGCTCTCCGCTCCATCATTGATAAACTCGCAGGTATGCACACTCTACCCCACAACCACCAGATCCCCCTGCACTAGGTTCTTCCTCTCACATCACAAACCCACCTCTTATCTCCACACCCACGCCACCAGACCTATCCCCTATTCCCCCAAACATTTCCCCCACCCATACACCACCAAATATTAACCCCACTTATCCTCCATTTCTCCAAACTCCAGTACCACCTTTTTTTAACCCACACCATTCCTACAGCCGCCCAAGTTTTCCTCCACTACCCACAAACACAACACAACTAAGACCACCTAAACTACAGTTAATACCCTTTGATGGATCGGAACCATTGGACTGGTTGTTCCAAGCTGAACAATTTTTTCAACTTCACTAAGTTTCCCCGGACCAATGCCTACATATGGTTTCTTTTTATATGAAGGGTGCTGCTTTAAGTTGGTTTAAGTAGGCGTTTTACAATGCAATTTTTCGGGATTGGGAAAGTTTCACTCGAGCATTGGAAATTCGTTTTGGTCCTTCCACTTATGAGAACCATCAAGCAGAATTATTTAAACTCCGCCAAACCGGAACAGTAGTAGACTACCAACATCAGTTTGAGCAAATCTGCAACAGAATATGGGGTTTAACACTCGATGTTATTCTTAATTGTTTTTTATCTGGACTGCAGCCAGAAATTCGACAGGAATTAGCTATTTTGAGACCTCTCAACATTGCGGAGGCCTTAGGATTGGCCAAATTGGTGGAATCCAAGATTCGGGACTCTAAACCACCATCATACAACAGAACCAACAGATTTTCCGTCATTCAAAACAACACTATGTTTCCACGTGGTAACACTCTTCAACAATCCTCTGTTCTGGTGAGTGGTTCGTCTCCAATTATGCCTATGAAACGATTAACTACTGCTCAAATGCATGAAAGGCGTGCACAAGGCTTGTGTTTTAATTGTGATGAGAAATTATTTGTCGGACATAAATGCCAAGGAAAACAATTTCTAATGTTATTGGTAGACAAATCATCTTCCAATACTGATGATATCTTAATATCCCTAGAACCCGTGCCCTAGGTAGAGGATTCCTCAACGGAGGAGTTAATCCATTTTCAATTATCCGAGCAGGCACTAGAGGGGCAACTGTCCCCAAGACACTTCGGTTTACGGGTTCTATTGCAGGACATGTTGTTAAAGTCTTAGTTGATACATGAAGTTCACACAATGTGATTCAGCCACGTTTGGCTCATTTTTTACAACTCACAATTTCACCAACTCCTCAATTTTCGGTCATGGTTGGTAATGGCGTTCATATCTATTGCACTGGTTTCTGTGCAGATACTCATATTACTCTGCAAAACCAATTGTTCCATATTCCCTTTAACTTACTACCAATCAAGGGTGCAGATGTGGTATTGGGTATCGAATGGCTTCGAACACTTGGACCGGTAATTTCAGATTTTGCTGTCCCATCAATGACTTTCACTATGGGAGATAATTCTATCACACTTAAGGGGGACAACACATCTACCTTACAACCAGCTACTTTTCACCAACTTACCCGACTCGTCCACATGGATACAATAGCCTCTTTACACACCATTCAATTCCAATCCTTAGACCAACACACTAACCACATAGACCATAACCCTTCCCCTACAAAACCAGAAATACAAGACCTTATCACTAAATATGACCAAGTTTTTACACCCCCACATAGCCTACCCCCTAAAAGACTACATGACCACAATATCCAACTTTTACCAAACACTACAACAATATCTGTTAAACCTTACCGTTACCCCCATTCTCAAAAGGAAATCATGACAAAAATGTTGAAAGAGATGTTGGACGAAGGGATAGTAACTCCCAGTATTAGTCCTTTTTCGTCCCCCGTGTTGTTGGTGAAAAAGAAAGATGGTACTTGCGATTTTGTGTGGATTATCGCGCACTGAATGCCATCACTGTTCATGATCGTTTTCCCATACCCACCATTGATGAGTTGCTAGGTGAATTGGGTGGCGCGACTATTTATTCAAAACTTGATCTCCGATCTGGCTATCATCATATTAGAGTCAATGCAGCAGACACTCACAAGACTGCTTTTCGCACATTTGATGGACATTATGAATTTCTGGTAATGCCATTTGGGATCACAAATGTCCGTCCACATTTCAAGCCGCTATGAACGACTTGCTCTGACCTTATCTACGTCGGTTATTCTTGTTTTTTTTATGACATTCTCATTTATAGTTCATGCTTGGCTGATCATTTATCACACCTACAAATTGTTTTAGATTTATTGGTTTCTCATCAGTTTTATGTCAAGTTATCTAAATGCATTTTTGGTGTGTCATCGGTGACTTATTTGAGCCACATTATTTCTGAATTGGGTGTTAAACCGGATCCAGATAAGATCCAGGCAGTGGTAAATTGGCCACCACCTCGTACTCTCACGACTCTCAGGGGATTTTTGGGCCTCATCGATTTTTATCAGAAATTCGTTAAAAACTATGCCACACACGCCGCTCCCCTCACCGATCTACTAAAACATCATTGTTTTACATGGACAGACTCTGCCGAAGCAGCATTTACAAATTTAAAATCAGCTATGACAACAACCCCGGTTCTGCGGTTGCCGAATTTCAATGTGGTCTTTGATGTTGAGACTGATGCTTCTGCTATCGCCATTGGTGCGATTTTGTCCCAAGGAGGCCACCCCATTGCTTTTTTTAGCAAGAAAATGTCACCACACATGCAGCACGCCTCTGCTTATGTCCGGGAGATGTTTGCGGTGACTGAATCTGTCAAGAAATGGCGTCAGTACCTCATTGGACGCAAGTTTAATATATTTACAGATCAACAAAGCTTAAAGTATCTAATGACACAAGGGTTTCATACAACAGAAACGGGCATCTAAGCTGATTGGATTCCAATATGACATTAAGTACAGAACTGGTACCTCAAACCGAATTGCAGATGCTTTGTCTCGGTGTCACTCCACTGAGGTGCCCACTTTTCTGGCTCTTTCTTCCCCTTGTCCACAAGTCCTTGACAGGCTCCGGAATTACTACAACACAACAGAAGGACAAACTTTTCTGAATAAACATGTAGTGGATCCCAAATGAAGTGCAAAGTTCACAACTATACATGGATTATTATTCTATAATAATATGATATTTATACCTGCAGTGGAAGATCTGAGGGATTGCTTGTTGAAAGAGTACCATGCCACTCCAACTGCCGGTCACTCCGGATGGCGACCTACCTTGAGCCGCATCAGTGCATCCTTCTACTCGCCAGGACTTGCAAAGGACACCAAGTCATACATTCGCCAGTGTGCTATTTGTCAATACAATAAATACCTGCCAAAGAAATATCAATGGATTTCAATACAATAAATACATTCGCCAGTGTTACTCCAACCATTGAAAATGTCATATAAGGTATGGGAATAACTCTATATGGATTTCATTACCCATCTACCCACTTCACATGGCCATACTGTTATATGGGTAGTTGTGGATCGTTTGACTAAATATGCATATTATATTGCTTTACCCACAAAGTTCACCGCAGAGACATTGGCTCATAGGTTCCTCAATGACATTTGTAAATTACATGGTGTGCCTAAGACAATCATTTCAGACCGAGACACTATTTTCCTCAGCCATTTTTGGAAAGAACTTTTTAAACTACTGGGAACGACTCTATGCTACAGCACCACATACCACCCTCAGTCCGATGGACAAACCGAGGTGGTCAACCGAACACTATAAACGTATCTCCGTTGTTTCACAGGTTCACATCCAAAAAAATGGTACTCTTACCTCTCATTGGCAGAATACTGGTACAACACCAACCACCACTACGCCATCGACATGTCTCCTTTTGAAGCCTTATACGGCCGTTCACGTCCGTCAATCAGAGACTATGTGTGTTCGTCCAAAACAGAGCCCAGAGTGACTGAACTTCTGCACAACAGATCCTATTTATTAGTCACAATCTAACATAATCTCGAACGAGCTCAACAAAGAATGAAAGCTCAAGTAGATTCAGGGAGAACCGATACTACCTTTTCTGTGGGAGATTGGGTCCTCCTTCGGTTACATCCTTACAGGCAGCATTCAGTATCTCGGCGTGTGCACCATAAGTTGAGTCGCCGATTTTTTGGTCCCTTCAAGGTGGTTAACATAATCGGTCCAGTTGCTTACCACCTCAAATTGCCTTCCAACAGTCGCATACACCCAATCTTTCATGTTTCCCTCTTAAGGAAATTTTTTTGGCGATCCTTCCAAACAGTTTGAGGAACTTCATTGGATTTTCCTTCCGAAGAGGACACGACAACAATGGTTTGTTCCTCTTCACGTGTGGAAAATAAAGGGCCAGAAAAAGAAGAAGGAAAACAAACCCTCCACGGTTCCACACAGCCCCAGGGAGAAGAGAAAAAGAAGGTCTCTGCAGAGGGGGAGTTAATTGAAATGGGGAAACTAATGACACTAAGGGTTCTAACTCTTTAATGAGTTTAGATGGCTTGGATGAATCTACACGGTTGGATTCTAAAAATTCATCTCAATTGTGTGATGCTTCTCACTCCACATTAATTGCTGCACAATTGGCCAAGGCTTCACGTGGCCCAAAGCTGATTGAAACAACTACTTTAAACAAGATTTTAAGTGTTAAGGGAACCGATGTTCCACTTTTGCCAAATGGTCAACTAGGGGAACCGTGTCCCTTAATGACCAGCTGTCCCAAGGACACACTTTCCCATTCCCATACGGAATCTCTGCACACCATTAGATTCGGCTGACCACATGATTCCAAAACTCATCCAGTCGTCCGTTCAAAATGCATTGGAATCCAGCTGTCCACCACTCCAAGATGCTTCACGAGGCACCCTCCCTTTCACACGTGAACCGCCCAAGGTCCCAACTATTGGACCTTTAATTGCACATTCAGATGGCCCATCCACTTCAAATCTCTCCAACCTTGAGGACAAGGTCCATCTTGCAGGAGAGGGCAATGATAGAGGCCCAATTAGATCCACCTGAGTTAAGCATAAATCCAAGTGGTTGGATAATTATGTTGCTAAATAATAATTGTTTTTCTTTTTCTAAAATGTAATGAAAGGCTTGGGGCTAAAGATGTTAAGCCCAAGTCCAGTAGGACTATCCCTAATTTCCTAGTATTTAAACTTTTTTCTGCCCTGAAGTGGCCAAGAAGAATTTCTGCACATCAGAGTTTTTAATTAATTATTTAGTTTCCTTATTACTTAGTAAAACTGCAACAAATCACACTCAATCCCTATCACTTGGTGATTTAAATTCACATTTTAAAGATCCAAAGTGAATAATATAGACATTGATTATAGTTAGCACTTTAGGTGGTTTTGAAAGTTCATATGAATATTGGGTCACTTCCAAGTTTGCCCAATGACAAACAAATCATCATCAAATTGGATCTAAATTTACAAACTTATCTCTCTAACTATTGGGTTGGGGTCCAGCTAAGATAAAACTGGCTCAATTATCCACCTATTGTAGTTTGTTTTTGGTGTTTTGTTTGATAACTATTTAATCGTTTAACTTTCTTTTTATGTTTACCATTAGGCCTAATATACAACATGTTATATAAAGGGTTATGAGATACTTTAATAGAACTATTAACATTGCATAACTAAAAGTTTTATGTTGTCCTTCAACGATATAAAGTTGCAAATTGAAACTCTCTTTCATATGACAATCAATAACTATATATTTGATGTAATTGGTGAAATTACTTTTTTGGAAGTCAAGGAAACATTTTATATTGGCTCAACCCACTATGAAATTTAACATGATAGTGTTGTTGAAAAAGAAAGTTGATTAAGAAACTTGCTAAGAGAAATCTTTACTGCAAAGATTAATACCAATTGTGTTAATACTTTATGATATTACCATGACTATTACAAAAGTTGAGAATCATTATTACAACATGAAAGACAACAAATATATCGCAAGAGATAGACTCTCAAGTAGAGTTGTAAGAGTGAATAATGTACGTAATGGTGAAAATTTAATAAATCCTAAAAAGAAACACCTAAAAACTTCTAAAAGAATGAAATTGTTAATCTTAGAACGACTTGTCACTTGTGATGATAATACGACTTAAAAGACCAAATTTCTAACAAATCCAGTTTTGAGAAATAACAAGTTAAAATTGATATGAAACATACAATTGAATAAAATAAATAAAAATCATAATTCCTAAAATCTAAGACATCAAGTTAATAGAAAATCTTGAATATGTATTTTGTGTGAAGTAGAGTACCTAAATAGATTCAGTCCATGTGAATATCGTTTTCAATATAAATTTGGACATTCTTCCTCTTGATAGAAATAAGACAAAATCTAACCTAATAGCAATTACTTGCTTTAATGAATATCAACTGTAACTAATCTTAAATATCGTGTAAAAATAAATTATGATAAGTTTTTTTTATCATAAAATTGGCCTACATATTTTCTCACATTATAAGAATTACAAAGTATTACTTAACATCTCGTTGTCTAAAAAATTATAAATTAATTTTATACAAGTGACAAAAATGGAAAAAACCCTAAACCTCATTAGCCCAAAAAAAAGAATAGCAAATTCCCATGACCAAAAATCCACACACTATGTTATGCTAATATGCTATGCTCTATAATCCGTTTCCGCCGTTGCGTTTCATCCATTCATCTTTCTAACACTCTTCTCCTCACTAACCGTTTCTCCCTCTCCACCTCACCATTCTCCTCCGCCGCTATGGTTCCTCATCCCAAAGACGCGGCGTACCTCACCGCCGTCATCCCCAAGCGCGTCAAACTCTTCGAGGAAATCCAATTTGAGCAGCGCACTAAACTCCTCTCACTCTCTCAGGATCCAATCAAGGTCACTCTCCCTGACGGTACTGTTAAGGAAGCGAAGAAGTGGCTCACAACTCCACTTGACATCGCTCGCGAAATCTCGAAGAATCTCGCTAGTAATGCTCTCATTGCAAGGGTTAATGGCGTTCTTTGGGACATGGCGCGGCCTTTCGAAGAAGATTCGGAGCTTCGGATTTATAAATTCGATGATGACGAAGGCCGCGACACTTTCTGGCATTCCAGTGCTCATATTCTTGGCCAGGTCAATTTCACAGTCAAGCATTGCAT
Source organism: Lupinus angustifolius (assembly GCF_001865875.1). NCBI lineage: Eukaryota > Viridiplantae > Streptophyta > Magnoliopsida > Fabales > Fabaceae > Lupinus > Lupinus angustifolius. The sequence goes on from NC_032025.1 coordinate 5,124,974, forward strand.
TAATTTCTAGATTATGTTGTTGTGATGATTATATAGCTGTAGTGATGATTTTGATTTTTGTTTGTTTGATTGTGTTGCAGGCTTTGGAATCGGAATATGGATGCAAGTTATGCATTGGGCCATGTACCACAAGAGGAGAGGTGTGTTGTTATTGACTCTATGGTTTTTTTGTTGCATTGTGAATTTGTAGTGTTTTGTGTATAGGTTATGTATAAAATGAGAATGAGAGAGTGGGTGTTTGCTTTTACAGGGATTCTATTATGATGGATTTTATGGAGAATTGGGTCTAAATGATGAACACTTTAAGCAAATTGAGAAAAAGGCTTCGGAAGCTGTTGGGGTATTTCTTTTCTTCTCTTGTATATATGACTGCTACGTCTGCTATTATTCCTATAGCTGCTAGTGCTATTGAGATTAGAATTTTAAGTTTGGAATTATTAATGGGGATCATGATAGTTTTTTTCTGTTTGTGTTGATTTCTGCTCGAAGCCTTGAGTGATAGAGACTACTTCTTTCATAGCTGAACCATTATGGAATGGAATATGAAAAGGTCGTATAAATTTGGTTACTTTGCAAATAGTTCTCAAACCTGAAGTCTAATGTTCACAAGTGTGAGTTTGGAATGTTGACAAAAGGATTTGATTTGATTTTGTTTCATTTGTTAATCAAATCGTGTGTTTGAAGTGTTGAAAAATACAAATGGTTTGAATTTAAAATACTTTGGATTCCAATTGTTTATATTTAAAAAGTGAGATTTGTTAGGATTTAATTTTAATAATTTAATTTAAAACGGCAATTTTTTTACCTTTATTAACCTATTTTCATTTTATCCCTCACACTGACCTTACAACATAGCCGAACACCATGATAGATAATATTGTAAGGGTGGAAATGTAAAATAATAAAATGCATTAATGTGTGTCAAACATAAATAATGATGTGCATATAATTCAAACAAAATTAGTTCCATTTTTTAATCATTCCTTAAAAGGCTTTAAATAGCAGTTGCGGTTTCGGAAACTCCCAATACTTGGAACTTCTGGACAATTACAAGCAAATGAACCCAACGCGGCCACAATTGTGGTCAATATATATGATTTCAACGACTCCCAAAACATTAACATACTGGCATCTGTAACGACGTGAACCCAGTTTTAAAACCTCGATTTCTTACACAATCAAAGTGGCATTTATTTTCCTATTTCTTTCAATAAGTCCAAATGTTTTTGTAGCTAATATGTTATTGCGAGCTTTTGCATTTCATTGGTGTTATGGTTCATTGCTTCTCCAATATTACACTTCCAGGAAAAACAGCCCTTTGAGCGCATTGAAGTAACACGCGATCAGGCACTTGAGATTTTTTCGGATAATAAGTTCAAGGCAAGTATAGCTGTTTGTTTTATAACATTACATATAAGAAAATGTTTTCTTTTCTATCACATTGTCTGAACCATATTTTCAATTTAGTTTCTCCTAAAATTTATCATATTACAACTTGCTCCTTTGGATATATGACTATTTTGATCAGATTGAAATTATCAATGATTTACCTGCTGACAAGACCATCACAGTATACAGATGTGGTCCCCTGGTTGATTTATGTCGTGGACCACATATACCTAATACATCCTTTGTCAAAGCAATTGCATGTTTGAAGGTATGTGTTTCACTTGTCTTATGAAGCTATTTTTAACGAAGTTTTATTTATCCATACATATATACCAATGGCTAGTTCAATGGTTATTGGTTTCGCAACTTCAGGCTTCATCAGCATATTGGAGGGGGGACAAGGATCGTGAAAGTTTACAAAGAGTTTATGGCATATCTTATCCTGACCAGAAGAAATTAAAGGTTATTTTCATTTCATGTTAAGTTACTTCTTTTGGTAAAACCAACCAACTATGCAAACTGAGCTGTGGTGAATTGAGTGTGGATTAAGTAAATAAGAAACTAATAGTTAATAGTGTGCTACACCAATTATCATTGCCGTTACTCTTCTGTGTTATGTTACATGCATTGCATAGTGTTTTTGAAATAATGTGTTAATATGGCTGCTGTAGGCACTGTCTGTGTTTTGTTTTGAATTATAAATATCTATCATATAATATGTGCCAATTTTCAAATCTCTGGTCCACTCCATGTGGCCGATGTGAGCCACTATTAGAAGTTCTCTATCTGCTTTTGTGAACATATTAAATATTGCATTACTTTAAAGGGACATTGCACAATTTCTTTTATGGTGTCTAATGATTCCATGTAGGGAACAAAGAGTGGCATGACATGGTGTGTACTGTATATCAATATTGAAGTTAATTTCCATATGATTTTGTATCTGTTTAGGAATATTTGGTTCGACTGGAGGAGGCTAAAAAGTATGACCACAGGATTCTGGGTGTGAAACAAGAGCTCATTTATCATCATGAATGGAGGTACTGTGGGCTTAGTATTGTCAGATCAAAGCTTTTTGTAAGCTTCTCTGCCTGATGTGTCTTGGTTTGTCTTTGTTTATTGCAGTCCAGGAAGCTGGTTTTTTCTTCCCCATGGTGCACGGATCTACAACAAACTGACGGAGTTCATTCGAAATCAGTATAGAGATAGGGGCTACCAGGAGGTAAATTTTTAGTGTCGGGTTTTCTAAAGTGACAAAAGTATTCTTTTTCCAAGTACTTTATACTTTTATATAATCAGGTCATATCTCCAAATGTATTTAACATGGATCTTTGGGTGCAATCTGGTCATGCTGCAAATTATAGAGAAGATATGTTTGTCTTAGAGGTATGTTTTTATGTTCATTGATTGTATGTATGTTTGTGGAAGAGTGTGGGTTTGAGGGCATATCTATTTATCTGAATAAATGAATCATATTTGTATTGTTTGATGTATCCCTGTTCTTTGTGTGATCATTAATTTTATGAATGATCTGTGTAGGCCCGGATCCATAAGTGGAAGGTAGGAAACTAGTAGGTTTAGGTGAGGTATCTAATATATCTATGCTATCTACTACCTACAAGATTAAAATTTAAAAGAACATCTAAGTTTTAGATGGTGTAATAAGCATATCAATTGTATTTCCTAAAATTCCGTATGCTTTACTAATTTATTTATTCCAAAAAAACCCAGGAACTAAAATATATGGGACACAATATAATCCAAAGCCGCGATAATTAGTTCTCGATCTTCTGGTTGAAAAACATTGATGAAAACATGTAGGTGCACCGTTATATGGTAGTGATTCTAACTTAAAAAAAAACCAAGTGACATAACTTTTTTCAAGAAAGATCAATTCAAAAGATGAACTATTTTTCAGATATGGAAAGCTCCTCTAAAGTGAGCTTGAGGGTAAAGTGCATTGAGATCTTAACTTTAGCTAATCAAGGTTGTATATACTCTTGCCTTCTCTCTGTACACTTAAGCTCTGATCCTTGAAAATCAGTCCTTCTTCTATTTTAACAAAAAAAAAAAGAGTGAAATCCCTGCAAATAATATTTAACAACAGAGGTTCCAACTGAAAGTATAAAAGGAAATTAGTTTAAAAAGGCAGAAAACAATTCAGCAGCAGACAAATTGTTCTTCAATCTATATATTGCACAATTCTAGAGGCACTTAAACATTAAGAAATGATATGTTTGATACCTTTCTCCCTTTCTCGACTTTCTGAAAGTTACTAATTTTGTTCGAAAGATTTCTATACAAAACTATTTTTTTAAATTGGACCCCAGGTGAGGGGTTTCAGTTCAGACACCTGTTCTATAGGTGTCAGCATCAGAAATGTGTCTGCTTTTAATATCTAGGCTGGTTTTGTTTTAGTGTCATTTGTAAATCGTTTTCCCTTTTCTTCCATTGTTTTGATCTTCTTAATGTTGTTCACCAGATCTTGTTTTTATATTAAAACTGAAGCATTTATTTTTTTGGTGTTCTAGATTGAAAAACAAGAGTTTGGGCTGAAACCAATGAATTGCCCAGGTCACTGCTTGATGTTTAAACACAGAGTTCGCTCATATAGAGGTAATTTTTAATAACACTGTCATTTATGTCTTTGGATAACTTATTTTATATTTCTATTTCTTTGGGCCAGGCTAGTCCAGATTTTAGTGTTGAAATCAGGGCAACACAGTGATGTACGTGTTTGAGCTGCTAGATAAATTGATTGATTGTTAAGTGAGCCTGCCTAGTCTTATTTTATGTGGTCCTTTTCCCTTCATACTTTTAAAGGCACTAATTCTTATCTAGAATTCCTTATATGATATCATATTAATATTTATAGCAAGATTTTTTATAAGAGTGTAATATCTATGCATTATCAGTGTAATGATTTATACACGGTCAGTACATCATCCACCATTCGTTTGTATTACTTTTTTTTGACGAGTCAATGTAGATAAAATATGAATGGTAAATGATGCAATGACAGTGTATAAAACTCATAGACTGTTGGTGCATACATTTTTTTCTCTTTTTGTAACCATCTATAAAAAAATATAAATAGAATTGGTGAGAGCCTGAGAGGTGGACTTAATTTCTTTACCATTTTAAAAGTGAACCAAATCTCAACTTGTTTTTTTGATACAGATGCTCCATGAATTGGAGTGTATATACTATAGAGAGGAACTGAATTTGGTTTAGCTGAGGTTTCTTACATGGTATGATCTCATTTTTTTTATGGTTTGGCAGAACTTCCTCTTCGATTTGCTGATTTTGGGGTTTTGCATCGGAATGAGGCTAGTGGTGCGCTGAGTGGATTAACACGTGTTAGGAGATTTCAGCAGGTAAAACTTTCCCCTGCTCCAAGCACACTGGGAAAATAAAATGAATTTAGGAGGGCAAAGGCATTGAGCTCATATTTCCCCCCAATATTTTTAGAAGTAGTATATTACTGAGATCATTTGCTTCAAATTTTGCATAGGATGATGCACACATATTCTGCAGGGAGTCCCAGGTGAGTTGAACTTTAAAAATTTATGCACCATGTACTTTTAAGCTCTCTTTTGAGCTGCAGTTCAAACAGTTGATTTGATTTACTTTACAGATAAGGGATGAAGTGAGAAACGCCTTAAATTTCATCAATTATGTTTATGACATATTTGGCTTCACCTACGACCTCAAGCTTTCAACGGTATGCTATTGCTATTTAGTCTTTATTGCAAGCCAACCTGCCTTTTTTTAATGTTCTTGAAAAGTCTAGTTTCAAAACCTCCCAATAGTATCTTAATTGCTTTTGCCTATGAACCACTTGAATTTTATCATGAAATTCCATTGATTCTCTCAGTTTCCTCTTTCCTGTGGTAAACAAATTATAATTTTCCCTTTATTGTTACCTTATTTGTTTTGATAAAGAAGGTATACTATTTCAATCATGATTCCTCTGTCTTGATCTTGTATTTATAACTTCCCAGGGAAACCTTAGCCAAAGAGCTGGAGATTATATAACAAAATTCAAGATAAAGGACTGATTGAATTTCTGAAAAATATATTTGATAGTTTGAAAGGTCCAGGCCCTATTCTTCCTATTATTGATGGCATGGCTTTTCACTAGCTTAGATAGTCTCACTTTTATAAACTGACCATTTTCTTTGGGTAATTGTGGTTACTAAGTGTGAATTCAATGAAAGATTTGATCTGTAAATATCTGTCATTAAGTTTTTTAATGAAATAAATAATGTTATTAGAAGAGGGGAGAATATTGTAAGAGGATAGGAAATCCTCACCCGAACAGAAGGCGTCGGGCAACAAAGCATGACAATCTCTCTTCATATTTCCTATATGAATACCACTAAAAACCTAACCTTATCCTAGACATAACCCAGAGACGAAATTATATCATTGAACATTTTATTATTCCTTTCCCACCAGATACACCAAAGAACCCGCTAAAACATGGCATTACCATATAATTTTGCCATCTTTACAAATGCCAAACCCTCCAAACTCTCATATTTTACTCAACTCTCATCTTCCTAACTTATTATGTCTTATTTCTCTTTCAATCTCTCTCTACCCATCACATCCATCACTTTCTCTCTCTTCCGTCCACCTTCCTACACCCAATTTTCAAGTGTAGGATAAGCATTTTTGTTTTTTACTGAATGACTTCTTGTTATACTGGATCTAATTTTCCAAAATCACTTAATTCATAATTATTATTTTCATTAGCAGTTTGGTACTGTAACTTTATGTGAGGGCTTTCATTATAGGTCCTTGTAGCCTGTAATTCTGATGCTCTTACAATCCACTTTAGCAAATATCTTTTGCCTTTTTATTGTAATTTGGCCGACTTATATTATTTTTTATCTCTTTTAGCTAATTGTATAATTTATTTAATGGTTATTTATTTATTTTTATTTGCACATGTAGAGACCAGAGAAGTTCCTAGGAGAGTTGGAAACATGGGACAAGGCTGAAAATGCTCTTAGAGAAGCTTTAGATGAGTTTGGCAAGCCTTGGCAGGTAATATATGCTCTTCTTTGTCTTATATATTTCTCTTATTTCAGCATTGAATGTATGGTTATAGTTCTGATTAGGACTAATTCTGATTGGCCACTGGCCATCCAGAATCGGAGTTTTTCTTGGATTATGTGTTCAATTCAATTGCTGGTTTACTTGCTACATTTTTTATTCCCCTCACACCAAACATGTCCCCCATTTTTACATTCTCAGTCTGTTTTATTTTTTATGGGATGTGAGTTTGTTCGGCTTGATATGTCTGTGCATAAATTCTCAGTAAAACCTTGCAGTTGAATGAAGGGGATGGTGCATTCTATGGACCGAAGATAGACATCAGTGTATCAGATGCCTTGAATAGGAAATTCCAGTGTGCAACTTTGCAGGTTTACACTGTTCAACTTCACTTGTGTTCACCTGATTCAGTTTGGGATAACTTTTTACCTAATCGTCAGTTGAATGTGGTTGTTTGCAGCTTGACTTCCAGCTTCCTCATCGTTTTGAGTTGGAATTCGCAGCCGAGGATGAAGGCAAAATTGAGAAACCTGTTATGATACACAGAGCCATTCTTGGATCTGTTGAGCGCATGTTTGCCATACTTTTAGAGCACTACAAGGGTAAATGGCCCTTCTGGCTCAGTCCTCGTCAAGCTATTCTATGCCCTGTGTCTGAGAAATCACAAGCGTATGCACTGCAGGTAAATAGCTCAAACTTTTAGGCTTTATCATGTTGTATATTTGCCTTATAACAGTTAAACGAGGGGATGATATATAATTTTTTTAGAAAGGGTATATATTTGTGGTTTCACTTCAGACTGGAAGTTGGTCGAATTGGTAGGGGTTGGAGAATTATCTAGGTGTAGTGTAGTACACAGTTAAATCCCTCACTTCGTAGGGGTTGGAGATTCAACCTAATGTGCTTCGTAATCTATTAAAACTAAAATCAATGAACATCTAAACAAATCAAGTAATAATACAAACAGCATCCTATGCCATTTTGTGTATCTAATTGAAGGATGAATGCACTGCTTCATGGAACTGATATTATGTTGACCATCCTCATCCTTTGACCTCTCTATTACTTCTAAGCTTGCCTACATCCTATTGAAGTCATTGAATCAATTTGGTATATTCTTGGTTCTGAATTATATTTAGAGTCTGTCATGTGTTTTTATATAAAGTTTTCCAGGTGTCGGTTAACAATTCATTGCTCGGCATCTAATTTTGGTTGGGATACTTGTACTATATTATGATAAAACCATGCCGCTTATTAATTGGATAACATATTCACGTGCTCTAAATAATTTTCTAGGTGCGAGATCAGATCCACCAAGCAGGGTATCATGTTGATGCTGATACAACTGATAGGAAGATTCAGAAGAAGGTAAACCAATAATTTAGATAAGTTAAGCTTTGTGTATTTAGTGTTATTAACTTGTCATTCATGTGGTGGCAGTGGTGTTAAAAGCTATGCAATTAGATCTCTGTATATTGAATCCATAAATTGCCAATAGAGAAGTTTATTTATTTATTATTATGGTGTCATTAATATTATCATTAATCTAATGTCTTAATAAATGAAGACTGTGTTGATTAGAAGTTATGGTATTGTGCAGGTACGAGAAGCTCAGTTAGCACAGTACAACTACATCTTAGTTGTTGGCGAGGAGGAAGCTAATACAGGACAGGTTCTTCCTATTCTCACTTCCTGCTGAATAAAATTTTAGAACATTTCAATATTTTATAACAACTCCAATCTGCTAGTTATGTTCACAAAACTGTCCACAAGCCTTTGCACTTTTCTTATGTTTAACCTAGGCCTGTAGTGAACCCCGGTTTTTATTGGACTTGGATTAGAATTGTATAAACAAGCTATCTGAACCTTTTTACTCTCCTGTGGGAACCTAAAACTTGATTCTTTGTTCCAGGTGAGTGTCCGGGTTAGAGATAAGGCCGACCATAGAGTTATGAGTGTTGAGACTCTACTCAAACACTTCGGAGAAGAAGTTGCAGCTTTCCATTGAAAACTTTATTTGGGAAATTTGTTGAAGAATGTTTTCACATCAACCCTCTTACTTGTACACATTTGTGTGCATTATTTATATGTACTAACTATTTAGTCTGATTTTGATGATCACTGCATTTTTATTACTGACAACTAAATATAAGGGCAAAGGTTAATCTTGTTTATTCTTGGAGAGCACTGATATATCCTTAAATTGTTTGCTCTAAACAAGATTTGAGTCTTGTTTGAAAGAGGAAGTGAAAGACGTTATTGATTTTAATCGCAGTGCCCCCTTGTTAGTTTCTTTACTTTTTTTCTCTCCCCGGTGTTATGAATTATCAAGTAAAGTTGAATAATTGTACCTTGTTTACTGAATTGTGTTTATTTTCATATAAAAAAACGGATTAGAGGTAATTTTCACTTGACCCTTGAGTGATTGAATTCATATCTAGACACCAAGCTCAATATATGGGAAGTATTTTGCGATCCCGCACAAAGCATCACTTATTTGGATGATATTATATGGGGAACTCAATACATGGTAGGCAAATATTGTTTTAATCATAATGAAGTCCGGGGTAAACATGAGTTGTATTATGCATATCCACTGTTCCTTGGTTCCTCAAGAAATAACTATTTTTCTACCGTTTATTGTACCACAAATTACCAGCTTTAAAATATTTTTCATAAATTGGTTATCAATCTCACAAGGAAATCAAGTATTTAGAGAACAGTGGAACTAAAATTGTGATAGGTAATTTACTTTTACGGGGACTTATGTTCTAAACCTTCTGGATGTTAAAAAGCAAAGATGTTTATTGGATGAAATAGCCTAATATACCTAACCCTTATTTTTTAGCATGGAGAGGTAGTTTGGCTAATATAACAACAATCAATTTTTTCCCATTAGCTACTTCGGCTGTCAAGATAAAGTTTATTCATAGAGAAAAACATTGATTGTTGTATCTTTTTTAATAGTTCCCCTATATTATTTTGGTCTACTTTTATCTCTAATTGTGCTATCCTTCATCTGATCTACCCTCCTCAGTAAAGCTTTTATTTTGTTTCCACATATATCCAAATCACATAAAATGATTATACCAATTTTTTAAATAATAGGTGATACCTCAATGTTGTCCTTAGTACATTCATTTACAATCTTGTCATGTGTACATTCACTCATCCTAATCTCATTAATGCTACATTTAGTTTATTTGCATATTGGTTTTTTACCATCCAACATTCAAACTCATACAACATCATAAATCTGCAGCTTGCATCATATGTTTTACATCTTCCTCTATTTCCCTATCACATTGTATGATTGACCGAAAATACTTAATCATACTACTTATGGTATGATCTCCAATCTTCACTTCTAAGTTAGGACTACTGTGCCCTAGGACGAACCAGGTTAAGCAGATTTGGGGCATCTGTCCCGTCTACCAAAAAATTGTTCCTTGATATATATCATTTATATGATATATTTGTCCTCTTTAAACAGATGTTCATGATACAACTTTATTGTACTGATGCACTTGTCCTTCCTTCCAAAATTCTTGATATGATTTCAATGCCTAAAAGATGCTTAATAAACTTTCGCCCTCTTACTCTTTTTTTCTGGTCTCGTCTTTCATTGTACATCTAGCTAGCTAAGTTGCCTAAAATATGTTTTTTGTTTGCATGTGATATTGTCAGTTGGTGAGTTAAGAGATGACATATTGTGAAGCTAGAGATGTTGAGAAATTTTTGGAAACACATGACTTCTGTCTAAGAAGTATAACATATGCTCAATAAGCATGCCCAACACCAAGATGAAAAGATAGGGGCTCAAATTTGACCCTTAGTGCAGTCCTGTAGTTATAGGAAACTCTTTTGTGACTCCACCTTGTGTTTTCACACTAGTCTTGACATCATCATACATATCTTTGATTGCTCGGACATGAACAATACAAACTACTTTCTACTTCAGTACCTTCCATAATACCTCACTTGGCACTTCATTGTGGGTCACATTTGGAAGGTTGCACTGTGTGAATATCAGAAAGAAAACTGATGAACAAGTCAATAATTGTTGTGATTTACCTGCAACAGTACCACTCTCTTCCCAACAGACTTAAGAGAAACAAAGGGAAGCCTGAACCAGAAAAACCACAAATCGAAATAAAAAGCTTTTTTATGGCACATATTTGAGTTATGGTCATATGGAAGCTAAACAAAACATGAGCTTTTTATGCAAAATATAAAAAATGGAAACATACCTTAACAAAATATTTTGCAACTTGTGTATATTCATGTTCTCATTTACAAATCAGAATCTGAAAGATCTATTTCAGAAGGCATACTTAAGAGATGAAGTTTCTTGCACATTAAGTGCTTGCGTCTCTGCAACAGCAGCAGGACTAAAATACTATCTGTTTTTACAATTTTGTAATCTGCTTTTGTATACATGTTAAATGGTGCCGTATCAATCATTCTGCAGTGCAAGTAAACCTCTCTTGAAGAACTCATCTGAGAAATTAGTTCCTCACTTGCCTTCAAAAGATGCCAGCCAATGCCCCTCCTGAATGGAAATACCATAATCATGAACATAGAATCCAATTACAATCTTACAAGAGACTCTTCAGTTTTAAAAGGTGAAATAGCATGAGGAATTTGAGATTAAAAATATATCTTCAATTAACTTGGTCAATGGTCATAATCTTGGATGCTCAAAGCAAAGGCTTTTCCGGAGCATGCATACACTAATGGGAAGCAGGCAAAAAGGGTAAAAAAAGAACATTATATGCATGCAGAATTATACTTCGAAATAAGAATGTAGTGTTATAGCAAGTATGACATCAATCTCTTATTGCAGTTAACAGAATTAGTCAATTATTTCATTGTTAAAACTTGAAAAACATTAATGGTAAAATAGGTAGATTAGTTGTTTTAATTGCAAGTTGACCAACTCAAGTTGCTACTGATGAAAGTGATTATCTTGTCTTGTCCCAAGAGCACAGCAAAATTATTTGTGTCCTTTGTCTGCATGGGAAAACCGTGCAATGTTTGATACCAATTTGTTATAAGTAAAAAAGCTTTCTAAGAAAGAAAGGTGTTTTTTCCAGCAAATTTCAGCTGAAATCATAATCAATCTTATGGACTGTTGGATTATATTTTTTGGGAAGATTATTTTTCACTTTCAGTACTTTCTCCCTGTCAACGAGGAATTGATTTAATGGTGCAAGCAAGACCCTACTAGGTCGCATATACCATACTAGGCTAAAAGTTAAAGGTTTGATTCATTGTAGCAACATTTGTTGGGAGAGATAGCCACACTCCGAAAGGAATTAGCTCCTTATTCATAGGGTGGAAAAAATACACTCTCCCTATCATACCCCTCAAATGCAGTTCCCATCAACCCATCACACCCATTCTTAGTAATTTACTATGTAAAGCCAATTTTTTAACACAATCCAAACAAAACAAAAAATTATCTTGAAATCCCTTTTGGGCAAACATACCCAAATAAACAAATTCAGTCCATAATCCATTGAATTACACTGATTATAATCATAATCTAACCAAACACTGATATAGTTAGTTATAAAAGTCAATCAAAATTGAAATATATATACCTTCTAAGAGACTTTTGCACAGCCATGTTACAAATATAAGGTTTATCCTTGGGAGGAATAGGTGAAGGTAATGAAGCATTAGCACCCCTTTTATCAAAACAAACTTCCACTGTTCCTGCTAACTCCACTTCTTCATTTTCTTCTTCTCCTTCTTCTTCACCATCCACTCTTTTTCTATAGAACCCAATAAGCGTAGCAGTGTGTGGCATAAGTGTCCTTCTCTCAATCAAATACTGCTTCACCAGAAACCTTAACACACCAACGTACCCAGCTGGTAACAGCATCGACTCGGCGAATGACTCAGCGAGTAACGCGACAGTGATGTCCATTTCATCTTCCTTCATTACCCGAACCCACATCGACCCAGATTTCAGTTCCTCGGAATATACGAAGTTGTCGAGGAGTTTAAGGTTTTCAAGGTCTGGGTTTGTTAAGAATTGACCAGTGCGAAATGGGTCATCAGGGTAAGGAGAATTCGATGGTGGTGATGGTGTTGTTGTTGAAGGATGAGAGTGAGAGGAAGATGAGATTTTGAAGGTGGGAGTGGAGTGAGTGTGGAGATTGAGAAGTGGGTTATTGAAGAATTGTTGATGGGATTTGGGTTTGAAGACAAAACGAGGGTTTTGAATTTGAAGGTCTAAAGGGAAAGAAAGTGAGAGTGTTATGGTTGTTGTTGATGATGTTGTTGCTGCTGTTGCCATGGTGCAATGTTTGTTTAGGGAAATAAGAGATGAAGAAGAAGAGAGGAGGACATTCAACTACATGTGCCAAAATCTGGATAATTAGTTTATATAGGGTAATGTTAAATGTTAGATCAATAATATATATGTCTAAACCAATTATTATTAAATCAATTAAGTATTATCTTGTAATATCAGAAGAAAAAATATAAGCATTGTATAAGTTTGATGTATTGCTAATACGTCATTCATCATTTATATTTATTATTTAATTATCACATATTTTTAATAAAAAAAATAATCTAAATAATGTAGTGTTGTGTATAAATTTTTATCATTTTTAATATAAAAATCCCCTCAACTTTCATCCCACTTGTATTACTATTGGGAAAAAAGGGTAATTAAAGATATGTAATTAACAAATAATTTATCCATTTTGATTATTACCTCCCATATCTTTCTCTAGCCAAACATAATATTTCTCCAACACCTCTCTCAGCTATGAGATACCTTGTGAGCAATGTTGAGTTAGATACTTGTTTTGATTGACTCAAGCAACTTATTTCATATCTCTTCATCATTTTTTTAGTTTATAGGTATTCTTGCACTTGAGATAATTATGTACGAGTTGAGAACATCTATAGGTATATAAGGTTAACTCTTTCAACAGATATTTTATCATCTATAAGATTCGAATTTGAAACTTTGCTTAAGAGGAATCAAACCAACACAAGTTCATTTTCTAAGGGTGTGTTTGGGAGTATCATTTTGGTGGGGGAGGGAAGGAGGGGGAGGGAAGGAAGGGGAGGGCTTAGGAGAGGGATTCCCTTGTTTGGGAGTTTAGTGGAGAAGAGGGGAGGGTTTTGAAGGATTTTTCAAACCCCTCAAACCCTCCAAATGTCAAAATACATAGTTCCCCCAAATTGGGGTGTTTTGGGAGGAAAATAAGTCAAATTACCTAACTATCCTTACTAATATTATTCTATAACATATAATACATAACATACTGTTGATTTTTTAAAGGGGGTAAAATAATATTTTTATATTACATTAACCCTTCATTCCCTCCTATCTAAATTTCACACTCCCAAACAAGGGAGAGATTTAGTTGGATTTGCCCTCCCTTCTCCTTCCTTTCCTCTCCCCTCTTTACCCTTTTATTCCTCTCATTTCCTTTCCCTCCTAACTCCCAAACAAAGCCTAAATGACTTTGATACTTTAATCTATTCCTCCAGATGGCTCAATGCTTAGAGGATAATCTAGATAGGTCAAAACTTGAAGGATACTTCTATCATAAAAATTTAAAGTTAGAAATATAATTTATTTTCATCGTGTCTTAATTTATTGGTCTTACACAAAAACAATGAGTACGAGAGACATATTTTTTCTTAATTTATAACTAAGATTAATCTTGGGCATTAAATTATGTATTGTTAATATTTTTATCCATGTATTATACCAAGATAATTAATATTATTATATTAATAATTAAGTTCCATCATTATTTTAATAATTAGTTAAAATACAAAACCAAGATAGATGTTTTTGGATTTAAGGATCGCAATGATGTTAGGATAACATGTTAATAGGAAACAATTGAAGTTTATTTATCTATGTTCAAAATTCATAAATAAAAAAATAAGAATTAACCGGTTTTGTAATAAATTAGTTTTATGGTTATTAAGAAAAACGAAAATGATAAAATAAGGAGAAACCAATAAGACGAAAGAGTAATAGTTCCGGACAAGGATCTGCTGTCCTAAACTCTATCCCAAACTCTGTCTCAAACTAATCATATTATGTCTTATAAGTTAAAAAAATTAAATATTCATAATTTTATCAGTTTTGTTTCATTGTGATTGAGGACATGGTTGGGACAACAATCTCATGGGCACCACATCAAGTGAGAGTATTATGTTCTTATTATACTAAAGGGAATTGTTACTCCTAATAATTGTCGCTCACAGGAATTGAACTATCAACTTTGGAATCCGTAAGATCTTATATCACTAGACTAATGTCTTCTCAGTGATCTAATTCATTTAAAATGCCATACCAGCCTCATACACGATCTGGTGTAATTTTGACCTTTCAGAAACTTTTTGGTAAATATAATTTGAGTGAATAGTTCGTGAACTAAGAAATTGTAACGATCTAAATTTTGTTTTACTATTAAAACTACATAGAGAATGTGAGATCCGAAAGAGAGAAATTGATTTGCTATGCTATTTTTCATTTTTTCTTTAAAATCTTGAATAGACCTTGATAACATCAACAACTAATTATATAAATATATTTAATTCAAGAGTAATTGAAAAAAAACTATTTCACATATTAGTTATTTATTCTATAAATATCTAATAATTTAAATTTACTTATGAAATGAAGAATGGTCAATAGGAATCGCATCCAGTTTTCAAAACTATAGGCCACCGTTCCTATAATTTAATGTAATCCACCGACTATAAACAGATCTCTAACACTTGGATTCAATCCAACGGCTGAGGGGTGCTGTCTTAACTTTACTTATCCTGAACCGTTAAACAACGTGGTTTTCTTATGACCACAAAATTACAATAATAGCTTATACTGGATGCAGCATGCCAATTCTTAAAGATCTGATCTGTCATGTATGGGCTTTCATATATAATATTTTCTGTCACATCAAAATATACAACATTGCCATCTTCGGAGAAATTATTGTGTGATTCAGAACAAATGATTTCAGAAATATTTATATTATTGATTATACACTATTTAATTAAATGTGTATACATATTATTATATTTAAAATAACTCTTCCTTCATGATAGCCTTAGATTCTTAGATAGGAATTATTATTTATTGTTAGTGATCAGCCACCATAACCCATAAAATAGGATTAGGCGAAGTCTAAGTAATTTTAAAATCATAGGCCTTTGGTTTGATCAATTCAAACCTCTACCAGGATAATATCACTACTATTCTATGTGTCAATTTCACGTCTACCATCTCTCATTGACAAAGAAAACAAAATTTGATTTAAATATCAAATAATATGTTTTTTTTTACTAATCAGGAATGATACTAAGTTATATCGGTAATGCTACCAACTAAATTTTCCTTAGCTTTATGTGTGCTTATGAGAATTTTCCACCAAGTTGAATTGCTTACTGCTTATGATCCTAAATGAACACACCCAACACTTTCTATAAAGAATTAAGAACACCAACCAGTCAATAAACTCTATATGAGAGGAATTAAAGCAAGAGCAAGTTTTCCAATTGAAATAAATATGAAGTAGATGAAATTGATTGCTACCAAATTTAGCAACACATAGAAGACATGACCATGTGTTGTGAATTCCTTCACCACATTCCAGAAATATCATTGTCTTTCATACCCTTAATATGTAGTACTTCCATTTTCCATCATCCCTATATGGAGTACTAGTGTTCTTAAATATTCCCTATTACATTATAGAAGAATAGATCCCAAAATAGATGCACTCCCTTCTACCAATAATAACAAAATTTGATATTTTCCAATGCAATATCCATCATCCTAGTAGTGGAAACATTAAACTATAACAAATAAGAAATTAACAAGATATGTGAAATACCTTAATCTTCAGCAAGGAAACATGGACACTTTACAACATTTTTGGACACTCCTAATCATGCTGTATAACATTTTACATTTCTTTTGCTGTAGCCCGTACCCGATCGCAGTGTCATATCATATCCCTGTCTTGTGTTGTATCCGTGCTTCCTTGCTCTTCAGTTTTCAGTCCCTCGCTGCTCCTCCCACTTTTTCATTAGCTCTAGAAAAATCTCATTCCATGTGTCTATAGGCCCGGGCAAGCACCAATGAACGCAATCGTTCTGCACTCGCTCCGGAACCCCGTTCGCAAATGGAAAAGGATACATATAGTTACCAGGGTGACCATCAGGTCTCAACAATGCCAATTTGGTTATATCTAATGCCTCCAACTTAACCCCTCCTATTCCTTTAGCTTTTGCCTTAGCATCTTCCACTTCTTTTATCTCAATATTTCGCATATCATCATCCATCCCTTCAAGTTTCTTCTCCATATTTCTATAAGGCTTAGTCTTTGGACAAGCACCAGCCTTATCCCACTCACCTTCAAAATGAGCAGGTGAAAATGTTGTCACAATTACATCAATGCCATTACCTTTACCCCCTCTCCTATCAATTATGCCATTAAGGGTAGTCCTTAAAGCCTTCCTCAACACATCATAAAACCCGATCTCGGTGTGATTAAGACCGGGACAATAATGACAACCAAAAACTGAATCACCCTCATAGTAAACTGCAGGATGCAAAAACCAATGCCCAAGTGATAACACAATCAAGTCCATTTGATCCATATCCCTTGCCCATCTCTCATCAACATGATCCAAATACAACTTATTATGATTAGGCCCTGAGTTTGATTTCTCAACACCTTGCACAAGAAATGGAGACCAATACACCGAAACACTCGCATTCCAAGAATCGAAATGCCACCTACGGAATTTGTTGTCCTCACCATTTCTATAGACAAGGTTAGGAGTTGAAGCAGTTGCTAACATGCAAAGAAGGGACTCTAATTGGTTCCTAGCCATAGAATCTCCAACAAAAGCTACATGCTTGTTCTTAATAAGTTGGAGAAAAGTTTGAGGCTCAAACCTTGGGAGATTGCATTGACTTGGTTTCCATCTCCAATAAAGATAATCAGAATCTGGTCTTCCATGGGTCATGCAATTTTGACCTTCTTTGATGGTACCACAAGTTGTACCATTGTACAAAGGGCCTCTTCTATCACGGATCCATTTCCCATTAAAGTAATCACATGGGGTTTCCAAAGTTTGCTCCTTTTCTGCAATAAATGAACTTGTAAGTCTAGTAAAACCAACAAATCTAACATCTCATGTTACTAATAGCAATTTAAGATAAACCCCACTTGAAAAAACATGTTCTTCCATGTATTCTTAGAAACTCATGATCTAGTCGTATCAGACAACTATAGTACCCAAAACTCGATTTCAAAATTACTAGTTAGCTTGGATCAACCTATGCTAGCTGATCCAGGTGTATGTTCATAACAAAAAAATATAGTTTTAATAAGTATGAAATTATGGTCTACATGTACCTGAAAGAGAAGAAAAATGGGTAGCAGAAGGAAGAGAAGAAGTTGAAGTAATGGTGATGGGGCTGGAATGGGGAAGTTCAGTTTCTGGGTAGAGAAGAAAGGGTACAGGGTAGAAGTACAAACGAAGCAGAGCTAAGGGAAGAAGAGCATAGAGAATCCATGGAAGAAGCTTTTTGGAGAGAGAGAAAGATTGATCTTTGAATGGGTTGGGACTTCCCATTTTCAAAGTGTTGTTCTTCCTTATTGTTTCACTTTCTGGTTTATTTTGTTCTGCAACTTGTGTCTCGTTTTGGTCTTCACAGATTGGATGAATAAGTCACTTTTGGTTTTTCTGAGGCTGATGTCTCTATATGTAAAGTGAGTAGTTAAATGTATAGAGATGATTTAATACTATTTTTATACTATTTTATGATTAATTATTTTTATGTTTTTTGTTTTCCTCCATATACTTTAATTTATTTTCATTTGATGTCCTTCCACTTGGAAAAAACTTGAACAGCTTTTTTTCCTCAATGGACTTTTTCACTTTTGTAAAGTTGGGTTATTTTTAGGAGAGTAAAAACTGATAAAAGTATTTAATATTTATACTTATTTAAAATTTTAGGTTGTATGAGTTGAATTTTAAATAAGAATAAATAGAAATAAAAAATTTGATATGACTTTGAACTTATTCATCTCTCTTTTTTTTCCTCCAACATTGAAGTTGTAAAGAGATGAACAATAGGATAAATCTTAATTAGTTAATGATTATGGTCAAGGGGTATGATATAATGTAAAATTCCCTATTATAGTATATTATACACTAAAAAGGATAGTAGAGCTTATGTTTTTAGATTTGATCCCATTAAATTTTGCTCCAATATTAGTTTTGGAGTGAAATAAATGAGAGTATAAATTTTCAGAACTATCTCACAAATATATGTCACACTCCAAAGCGTTCTATTATATTATTTTTCCTACAAAACTGAACTTACAAATGAATCTCGAGAGTATTGAAGTGAGATATGTAATTCATAACTATAATGGATTTTATTGGTGTGGATGTGAATTAGACTACGACTCTACTGGACAAAAGTAGTTTGTAACCATGAGTTTGTACTTTGTAGATGTAAAAATAATTGGAAGCTTATATTTGAGTATATAACTTATTAAACTATAGTGATTTGTTGAAAGTTGTTTTGTAATTAAACAAAATTTGAAAAAATGACTAAATAGTACACACAATATTTATTTACTTATTTATTGATTAGATAATTAATAATTGTAGTAATTAAATATATAGATAATATAAATTTAGAAATTTCAACCATTTATTTACTATTCTATTTATAATTGGAATTTGATATTTGTTATTATTTTTATTTTATTATATTCTTTAACCATTTCAATATATATATTTTTACAAATGTAACTAAGTTGTGTAAATTTATAGTATTCTTCCATTGTTGACATATACATCATTAAAAAAGATATAATACAAAAATAAATTATTGAACGATCAAATCCAAAAATGATTTATACATTACAAAAAACCAATGCCAAAATAATTATACATCACAAAAATAATATAATTTTTCAATCGAGGACTTTGATAACTAATGTAACTTTTTATAATTTTTCAATCGAGGACTTTGATAACTAATGTAACTTTTTATAATTTTGAACGTTTAAATTGGTAAGGCCTTTATAAAAAAGTTATTCTCACTTTGGAAATACTAACTTTCAAACTCTATTTATTGGTTTAATAAATAAAAAACTACAAGTTAGTGTATGTTTGGTATAGCTTTTTTTAGGTAGATTTTGCTTATTTTTTTTAAAATATAAACTACATATGTTTCGCAACAAAAATGAAATTATAAACTCAGCTTTTGTTTTTTTTTTAAATAAGTAAAAAGTTCAAAAATCATGGGTTGATTTATTTTTTGTTAGTTTATTTTTTTTTTAATTTTTCCACTTCTATTTTTAATTCATTATAATTTTATCGTTCTCATCCTTTTTAGTATTCCATCAAACACCATAACTCTTCAAAATATCACCATAACTTATTAAACCATTTGTATAAAACTTGACATTAGTGTATTATTTATTTCGTGAATTGTGTAATTCAAGTTTAATAACTTTTATTTATTTGTGTGTCATTTTGTTATTTAATAGATATTGATTTTTATAATGTATTTTATTTTAATATTTTTTTTATTTTTTGTTATGCAATATTAAAAATTTATAGTAAATATATACATGACGATAAATATAGTTTATATATGATGATTTATTTTTTGTTAGCTTGTTTTTATTTTTATTTTTTCACTTCTCATTTTACAAAATGATAATTTTATCTCTCTCCTCCTTTTTACTCTTCCATCAAACATCATAACTTTTCATATCATTATCATAACTTATTAAAACTTTTGTATAAAACTTGATATTTGTGTTTATTTATTGCATGAATTGTGTAATTCAAGTTTATCAATTTCTATTTATTTGTATGTCATGATGTTTTTTAATATTGATATTAGTTTTATATTGTATTTTATTTTAATATATTTTTTAGTCTTTATTATGCAATATTAAAAATTTAAAATTTTATAGTAAAAATATATATGATGATAAATATTAAAATATATATTTAAAAAATAATGTAAACTAAAACAAAAATAATCATAACATAAATAAATAATACGTTTTTTTTGTAATTTCCTATGTAAAAACATTTTTTCTATCTGACTCAAACAAACAAAATTAATTTATATTCAGCTTTCAATTAAGGTACTTAAATATAAACAATTTATAATCTCCCAATTTATAAACTGAAATTAAAAATATTATATATGAACACAGTTCATGTGATTAGTGGATGCATTGAACCATTTAAACCACATTAACTGCACTGAGATATTTTCAATACTTTTTGCGTTCTTTTCCAAAGGAAATTGAATTTTGATTGTTGTTTTGTATTTTTTTTTTGTTTCTGGAAAATGATCATAAGATTACTTTACAATTCTGCTATCAAAATAATTATGGAGAAAAATAATATAAGAAAAAATTGTGTATATTGATAATGTATATGAGTTTCATACACTGTTATTATATTATTTATATTTAATTTTTAAATGAATAAAAGATAATATAATAAATGTAATAAAATCTTTAATTACATACATATTTAGCAAAAGGTAGAAGCAAATAAAAGTAAAACATGGTATCTAGTTAAATTTTGAATACAATTATGCCGTGGACTAAGGAACAGAGTTGTTGACCTCCTTGGACTTTTTTGCATTGAAGGTTTTTATTGTGGTCTCGTGTAAGAAGGAAGTAAGGAACATCTCCTTCTGTTTCCATGGTCCAGTAATATGTCGAAATAATTAAAAAAAATTATTTGATTAAAAAATAATTTTTTTAAAAACATAAAGTATTAATTTTTTGGTGTAATATTGTTGGTTAGAGATATGATAATCTGTGACAGAGGATCATGTTCCTCATGTATATACTGCGACGTATTATGAGAAGCAATGGTAAGTCAAAGTCGGACCAAAAAGTAAATTCAACCAGAAAATGAATCATATAACACAACACAAACATTTTATTTTGAAAAATAAAAAACAAAAGTAGCTTCTGAAATTCAGTTTGTAGTTTTTGGAAACTGGTTATCCTCTCATATGTTAGATTGTACGGAAATGTAAAGTGGTTACTTGGATAAAATTGCTGTTTTGAGTTTCATCTTTTATTATTTGTTTCTTTGTTTTTAGACTATAGTTTCATTAACTTTTATTGATTCTTCTAGGAGGTCCTGGTTTATTTTTTATTACATTCAAAAGATAATCTAGTGATTCTTGGTAATTGATGTAGTTGCTTAATATATCTCGATAATATAGAACATTAATATTATTAAATTGTCTGATTCATAACTAACAATTTGTTAGTCTAGTGGTTTAAAGCTTGCTAGATTTTTGAAATGATAAAAAAGTTAATGGTTTGATTTTTATGAACCAACGTTTGTTAGCACAACTCATAAAAAATTAATTTCTTATTTATAAGGTGATACCTTCTCTAGTATTAAAAAATGTTGTAGATTCATATGATAGTTATTAGGTAAAATTTTATATTTGTTATTGAGTTTCTAACACAATATTACCTCATTGAGAGTTAGGACTGAACAAATAAAATAAAAGAGGAATATGTGACTCTAAAAGTGCAATTCTTATACAAAATGGAGAACCTTATTGAAGGGGCTTTGGAACAAAGGCTCAAGAATTGATTGTAATGGTGAGTTCACAAAGAGGAAAAAGTACTT
This sequence comes from Lupinus angustifolius, assembly GCF_001865875.1. Classification (NCBI taxonomy): domain Eukaryota; kingdom Viridiplantae; phylum Streptophyta; class Magnoliopsida; order Fabales; family Fabaceae; genus Lupinus; species Lupinus angustifolius. The sequence goes on from NC_032025.1 coordinate 5,147,138, forward strand.
ACACAACACTTACTCTGCTAAGCATACTCTGAGCAATGCATATCAGCGTAAGATGCTTGAAGACTGGTTTATTCTTATTCCTAAAACGTAAACTATAATGTTAATCTCAATCATTATCTGTAAACTGCCGATGCTAATTAATCAAATTCTTTGTGTTCAAGATCATAAACATTCACTTTAGACTGTGAAATACAACTTCTACTATAGAAGAGCCAAATCTATAAAAAAATTGCAAATATTTCCTTTTATACTACAGAAGAAGATAGGATAAGCAGAATAAAGATTAGTTTAAAATTTCCTTTTATACTACATGTTACAAGAAATTAGTAATAAAAAACCTCATGTTTTTTCACTATATATATATATATATATATATAAGAGAAAAAAATATATACATTGACAATATAAGAGTTTTAATATTATTATTACATTATTTATCATTATTGACTATTTCTTAAATATAAATAATATAAATAAATAATTTATAATACATTAATTGTGTATAAATCTTTACACAATATATTTCAAATTAGTCAACATACACTCTATATACAAATGGACTATTAAAATCCCCTATCGTGAAAAATCATTTCCGTCTCTTTTTCATGTCATCCCCACTAGAATCACGGAGGGCTGCAATTAAGGGTGGAAATAGGTCAAGCCAGGCTAGGCTTTGCCTTAAACAGGCCTAGCCTATATAACACATAGGAGTCTAGGCCTGACATGTTAGCATGTTTAAAAAAAATTTCAAAGCCTAGGCCTGGCCTGACCTGTTAGCTTGTTTAAAGGTCTATTATACTATATGCTCATGAAGTAGGCTACAATGTCTACATTTTAATGGGCTTATAGGCTTATTTTTAGTTAGGCCCATCTAATTCTAATAATTAAATTATATTTTATACACATTTTTATATTAATATCACACATATATAATAATATTGCTTATATTAAAATAGTATAATTTCAACATTCTTATATAATATAGCTAAATAGGCCGGCTTGTTAGGCTTTATAGGCCTTTTAGGTGGCCTAAAGCCTGACCTGTTAAGCTAAATAGGTTTTTTAGAAAGCTTGAGCCTGGCCTGTTCGTGAAAAAAGCCTGGCCTGACCTAGCCTGTTATAGGCTAGGTAATAGGCCCCTGATAGGCGGTCTGACTTGTTTCCACCCTTAGCTGCAATCTCCTTAACTCCTTCCAAAAGGAATGTGTGATTTTTTTTTGTACTACCAAGATTAATCATCATAAAAAACTACTTACTTTTGATATGTATGATTGTTTCTTCTAACTTATAGCAAGTGTTGAAATTTAAAATTGACTTTTAACCTATTGATTATCATAATAATATAGCGAGATCTTATACCACTAAATTTGTAAATAATGTATTGAATTGTCACCCCAAGAGACTTATTGCATATTTTTTTGCTTTACTATTTTTTTTCCAAATATAATAGGATCTTATGGTGATTTAGGTATTACATGGTAAAATAAATAAACTTTTCCTCTTAGTGTATGTTTGAAAGTTATAAAGCAAAGAGAAGGAGATGCATCAAAGTGCTAGGAAGGGAAAATAAAGGTAACATTATCCCTTATTTGTGAGTATGAAATTTAGATGTGGAGGATAAACTAATGATAATATAAGAATATTTTTTATTTTTATTTAAAAATGTAATTAACAATAAGAAATTAACAATAATATATAATTGTACCAAAAATATTTAGTTATTTTGATATTTTATCTCCATAAAAACCTCACATTGGGGACTATAAATATAGGCACATGAAGAGTTTTAGAGGACTTTAAAAACTCTCAAAAACATTTCTATCTCCTTCATCCAACCCCAAATAAATAAAATGTTTTCCAAAGTCATCCATTTTTCTCCTTTCCTCTCTAAAAGTATACTCTCAAACAAAGTCTTAGAGCATACAGTTCTTCAAATTTTAGGAACCTTGGTTCTGGTTGGATATTTAAGGTTCTTAGATAAGATTAGTAGCTTATAATCTATAGTTTTTATGAGAATAGTGTATCCTTAATGAGTGAATAATAACTATGTAAGAGTTTTATACATTATTATTATTATATTATTTATATATAATAATTATTATTATATCATTAATAATTAAATGAAGAATAATATATGAATGTATATAAATCTTTACACCGATAATACATGAATTTTACACTTATAATAAATGTGAGTTGAGTTATTTAGTTCACTTTAAAAAATGGAAGTTGCACGGTTAGATATTATAATAGGTGGGTTGGGTTACCTAAGTTATTGTGAAAAAATATAAAAAAAATTATGGAATCATTTAATAACTTGATTTGGAATTGAGGTTATGAATGCTCTTATGTCATTAATAAATTTCACTTTATGGTTAATTTAGCTTATAATTTTTGATGCCATATATTTGTTTACATCATTAATTCTAAGTTTTTAATCCATGGTACAAAAAATAAGAAGGTTATTCATTGACATTATAAATGCTTTTTTTTTTAAATATTAACATATCACTCATCATTCATATAGTAAGTATAATACGATTTTCAAGTAAAGATCATATACATAGTGGTAAATTATGTATAGACATTGTAAAGAATGTTACACTTTAATGCACAATCATTGAACTGAACTGCTGTCAATATAAAAAATATATTTTTTCTTTTCTAATGCATGGATTCTTGTTAAAATATTATTTATAATGTTTGTGATTGTACTATCGCCAAAATATTTTTTCAAAAACTAAATTTGTTTATTCTGAACAAGTATATTATAAATATTCTGTAGGATGATGGATGAAATGATCTGCTAATAATCTATCTTGGATGAAATGATCTGTGAATTGACATTATAGTGCCTAAAGAATGTTGAATTAGATTGAGATTCAGTCTTAGACTACAGATAACTAAAAATGGTCTTTGACACTCAATTCATTATTTATATAGTGTGCTAGATAGATAGAGAGGGGATAATCATGAGATGGAGTGTGATATACGAGATACTTTCCATTTTAGCAGCCTCCTCTATTTATATATGTATCAACGAGACTTATGTTGTATGAAAGGAATTTCCACTAACGTCATGGTTAAGGCCATGCTCACAAGCCTTGGTATGAGCCTATGCTTGCTCCTAGATTCCTTGTATGACAATTTTCTCTCATAACTTATTATGTTTTCTGAATCATGAACTGGTAATGGATGCATTTTTTAACATCATAAACATTCTTGTGCGATCATTCTCATTTCATCTTTTCATTTGTGGTGAATGAGTTTAATTTCCTATAAGCTTGTGTATTTTCGTTGTAATGGTATCATTCAATAGCTCATTAAATCAGTCCGCCACATGTGTGATTATCAATAAATGTGTCCAGACACTTTCGCACATAGGTAGTTAGGTTTAACAACGATATATCAATTATTTCATATGTCGGTGATGCACACATATTTAGGTAATTTGCATGACATGGAATGTCATTCCTTCTTTTGAGGAATTATAATCCAATGATTATCAATCATTATTTTGTCCTTTTGGAGAATTTAATAATATTTGGATGCACACAAATTAATTGTGATCATAATAATGGAAACTAGTATAAAATCATTTATCATTATGTAAATTTCCTTAAAAAAATATAACCATAAAATTAAATATTAATTATTCTCCCTATCTGACTTACTCTATTACGACATGAGTTGTGAATTATTCCGAGTAATTTTAAATTTGAGATACTATCTCCTTTAAATATAAAATGTCTCTCAATTAATATCTCTTACCTAGATCAATATTATTAAGAGTGTAATATTTATACAATGATAATGTAAAGATTTATATACAGTCGTATATTATCCACTATTTATTTGTATTATTTTTATTTAATAGTCAATGATGATTGAAATAAATGGTAAACGATATAGTGATAATGTAAATAAATTTATACAGTAATACATATATCCTCTTCTCTATTATTAATTATAAGTAATTTTTTGTCTTCCCCTTTTATGATCCACGCACATTATTTTTTTCTTATTTTGTTGTGATCCATTATATTTAACCTACTTATTTCTTAATAGGGAAGGAAATATAGAATTAATTTAGCATAATTATTAAATGATAATAATAGAGCTTAAAGTATAATCAAACCATAAACTATAAAATTACAATAGTTATAAAAAATAAAAACCAAAAAACAAGATAAATTGTGGAAAAAGGAATATATATATA